>NW_009953499.1:665555-712942 GCF_000747805.2 Chaetura pelagica
AGGAAAGAAGTGGAAATCATTTTAAAGGAACCGGTGTAAGAGTTATTAAAATACTGCACTCCTGGATGTTTACGTTCCACATCCCAGAGAAAAAGCCTCTGGTTTGGGCTCTGTGTCCTTCACATTTTACTCTCTGGTTCCTTCTCCAAGATGGATGGGAAACACATTCATATATAGGCAGAAACACAGTTACATGCACACTGATGCTTCTACTATATTTAAAGCTTCCCTATGGATTCCTTATTTTGCTCACTGAAACATGACCCAATGATATTGCTGAGGTTCAACAGTTTGAGTGTTTGTCAAGTCAGTATCAACACCTTTATCTAAAATACAGTTTAGATATAGTCGAACATTCTTCCTGACTTAGAGGTAACAACTTCTCTTAATTGATTATCTTTCACTAAAACAGGTGTGCTAGAAAAAGTCAATATTCTGACAACTCAAGATTTCACTGAAAAGTCCTAAACCTCCCTAGAGATGAAACCTGGACAAAATTCCCTCTACTGAGAACCACAGTTTGTGTTTTTCTCTAATAATCTGGCTTTTAGAGATATGAAATTAAAATAAGTCTTCTACATTTGACTTTAAGTTATTAAGCTTTATACTGAACAACTAGCAAAGGAACACAACCCTTAGCCAAATAAAGATTCCAAGGTCAAAATATTTTTAAATATTTCTGCTTTTAAAATATTTTTGCTTGTTCAATCCATGTCATGAATGGTAGGAACACAGACTTGTGATTTCTGAGTGACTGAGTCTGGCAAATCTCAAACCACACAAGAAGAAACCACTCCCAAGACAATGCCAAAGATGCAATTTGTTGTTTCAGAAGCTGTTCTATAAAGAACAAAGGCTCCACTTCACCACATTACATATGTTTATGTCTATCTTTAAAGATATGTGTAGTAAATCCCCCTGAAATCATTGGAACTACTCATATGCTGAAAATCAGACATGCTTAGGTGTCTTGCTGAGCTGATGCCTAAGGATCATGATAAGCTTAATAAGCATTCATCCTAAACACTGTGACAATATAAGCTGTGAAATTCTCATCAAAAATAAGAGGCCTCAAGACATTCAGAGATGAATCATGAAAAACAAATTGGCAAGCCTCTTATTAAAGCAAAAGAAAACACAACATCATGCAATCAAAGCAATAAAGAATCTCCAGTTCCACATCAGTTAGAATAATCAAATCAAAGCAACATAACAGAAATAACAGCAGACAATCAAAGCCAAAGGAGCACAGCACCTAATGGCTCCTGCTTGCAATAGTGTGCATCTGGTTTCAAAACAAACTCCTCCAGATTCATCAGAAAAACTAAAAGCTGCTCTGTGTAACCCGTGAATGACCATATCTGAAGGAGCTGCACATCTGGAAACTGCTGGGCTCAGTGCTGGCCCTTCCAAGCAGGGCAGGGCTCCCTGCCCATCAGTAGCAAATCTCTAGACTTTGATCCAGAATGTGCATGAGCACACAGAATTTCCATGACCATATCAGTTATCCATGGGTTTCTAGGTTATGTTCCCAGGCTGGAGTGTTGCCTGGGGGAGGCTGTGTATTTCCAACAGAATCAAGATGATTTGAACAATACCAAAGAAATTTGTCATGTTTCCCATGATGGACCTCACTGACTACTTTGAAGTTGAGACAACAGTTCTCTTTAGAAAAGGGTCTGTGTGACAAACACCACATCACATGGAAACTCTGCACACTCCAACCCTACCTGAAACAGGAGAGTTGGAGATTCAGAGTTAAACTCCAACATGAAACAGAAAACAAAACACACACAAAATAACAATCACAGCTCTCTGAAGGAGTAGCTGGTAATGCAGTGGGTGAAGGGTTAGGAAAGAAGAGTCTTGGCCAAGCAGGGTACATCACAGCAGGCTCAATGAACTTCATGAAAGAGCATCCACCAGCTCAGCACTTCCCTGCAAGATCACACAGTGAGGTTCAGTAGCTCCTATAATCCAATTACTCTCTCCAAAAGACCAATTCCAAAAGCAATTACACACCATTAGCTATATCTTTCCTAAGGCCTGAGCTCACTCAAGAGCCAGCCACACAATTCTGTGCCGTTTACACCTGTTGTTCCTGAGTCAGAAAGATACTCCTGAGTGCTCAGCTCTCAGAGACAGAGACATTCAGGCAATTAGATAATGCAATAAAAACAAGAAGGACAAGGCTGGACAGGGAAATCCCAGCAATTTAAATTAATTACTTTCAGACTTTTATAAGGCCATTTTTCAGGGTTTGTCTATGCCAGAAGCAAAATAAAGGGAAGGAGAGGAGGATTCTTCAGTGTTAGCTCTATCTTTACTGCTTGTCTACAGCATTTTCCCCATGGCAGTTATGTTTATTAAGCTTCACTTTTAAATTCAATTAAACTTTTTTTTTAAAAGACATTTAAAATATGACAGTTCACACAGAGCTGTTCCAAAATAGCTGTCCCATAATGGCTTTACCTGTAGACAATCCCTTAGCAGATGAAAGCATGAGCACAACTAACTAGCCACAGATTAGCCTCCATCCAGCTGCCTTGGCTAGTGTTGGCAATGAAGGCACAGAATGTTTTTCATCATGGTTGCATGGTTTTCATGGGAAATACAAAGGATCCTGGAGCAAGCTTGTGGTCTCCACACTCAAAGCTACACTTACTTTGATTGTCCACCTCAGTATGCTAAGGCCAGCAAGTCTATGTCCCTCCATAACACAATCACTTCCCTTCTACCCACACATAATCATATAGACCAAATAACAATACATATAACAATATATATAACATATAACAATACATATAACAAATAACAAGACATATATTACCTCTGAATTTTAAGAAAATGATAGGATGGTTAAACACTTGATCATTATTAGATTCATTCTTCATCAGAGTTTTATGAAGATTACGAAAGGTACTATAAGAAATATTACACATTTCTGTGGTGCAAAATGTTAAAATACCTAGCCCTTAGTAATGTTCACAATAGAAGTTTCTCCACCAGGCCATGCCTTTAGCAGGTTCTCTACTCAGTAGCTTTCTCTCTGACTTGACAGAAAGAGTTTAAAGGACATTTCAAAGATCTCTTCTCAGCAGAATGGTTTTCATATCTCTAGCTACTCTGCTTGTCTCCCCAGACCATGGGCATTAATATAAGCATCAGTAAACTCTACCAACTGGTTAGATACTTCACCGTATTTCTCATACTTTTTTCTCTATTGGTCACAATTACACAAGTTGTAACATCACTAGAGGAACTTACTCTGAAGATTGACTTAAACATTTGGAAAACACAGCCTGACTTCATTAACATCTTACAAGGACACCCACTGGACACCAAATCATCTCTGTCTCCCGCACTACAAACCAACCGGCCTCACAGAGCAGTGTTTTAGCAAGTCAAGTGCTGAGTTAGACACAACCACCTGACCCCCACTACAACAACTCCTACAGGTTTATTATACTTAGTTAACCAAATGTCAAAATTCTCCTTTCCCTTGCAGAATTTATGCAAACTGCAAGGGAGTTGCAGCCCAGGTTGCAGCTTCTCTGCCTATTTAGAACAAAGCATAAAAGGTCTTCCTGTTGTTAGCAAAGTGCTGCCAAATGATAGTGTAATGAGGATGTTTGTTCTTCAGTGTGCCTGGAGTTGTGCATGGCTTCTTAGCAAACCACCTGAGAAATCATCTCCTCAGAAGATCCTCTGAAGGGACAAACAGATTCTTAGAGGATCTTTCCATGGCTCAACTAGTGAGAACCGAGTGTCATTCAGAAAATGCTGAAGAGTAGGAAAAAATACCTTTAATAGAGTCATCTAATAAGTAAGAAGTAAAAAAGAACTGCACTTGTCCAGAGCCTCTGTCACCTCTCTGCTGTTTTTAATGCTTTTGTTCTGCCTCATTCAAAGGTATGTGGCTTTAAAACCATTTGGGAGCCAGGGTATTGACTGACAGGAGGTGACAGATTCATCTGGAATGCTGACACTGTTCAATTTTTGTCTTCTCAAAGATGATGCTTCTCCTCACAAAAATAATTAACATGCCATAACCGCAGGGAGGAGATAGGAAACCCACCTTCCAGAGCACCCTGCCTATAAGCCTTATGTAAGTTAAGGCTTAGATGGGATGTACCTCTGAAACTGTTTCCCAGATTATCCTCCTCCATGTCTTGGTTTCTACACAACTCTGTCATCTGTATTAACCCCTTTCTCATAGCCAAAATCAGCCTTTCCTGCTGGAAAAGAAAAAGAGTTTACTCCTTTTCCTGTGTCTTCCCAGCATTCACTTTCAAGTCTTCCGAGGTTCCCCTGAATCCAGAGGCAAAGTCATCTCCCTTCTTGATTATTTGCTTTAATTTTGACAAGGTTTATTAAAGAACAATTAAGGAAACCTTTTGCTACCATGAAGATGAGACTCATAAATGCCCAAATTTCCCCATCTGTCATGAAATCCATAAAGAAATAAAAAGCTCAAATGGCAGAACATTAAGGATATGATTACTTGAACCTTAGCAAGGTGCTCCCTGGTTTATGAGCCCATCCACTCATGCTGTTATACGTCAGAGAAATACGAAAATGCTGATACACACTTGCAGGAGTAACAAATCTGGGTTTGGCACAAATATACACACACAGCAATGCAACCTTCTAAATAATTTGTGGATCCCAGATGCATTTTCTGCACCAAGAAGGCAGACAACCATTCAGGAAGAAAGAAAATTATAACCTCAATCTCCTTCTGTTGAAGAGATGCTGATACTTCAATTATTTATGTGGGCTTTAAATATTTAGCTTGACACTTATACCCTTAAGGAAACTATAGTTGCTACTTCATCAGTACAAGGAAGCCATTATTTATTCATGGAATCAATAGGAACACAAAGCAGCAGGAATACCTCAATCCTGTGTGTGCACTACAGGGGTCAGACTTTCTGCCCTGGAGGGAGCAACCTGATTTCTCTGAGCAGGACAAGACCCACAAGACAGGTACCTTGTCTTCAAATTGTGTGGTATTGAAAAAATGAAACCAAGGATCAGGCAGCAATTCCAACAGGAGGCTGAGTTCCATCAGGTATCTCAGTGTGCTCAAGTACGTGTGTGATTGTAGAATGGAGAGATGTCACAAAAAGCTGCACTGAGTGTAATATATGAAGTGGATGAAGAGTTTGGTGGACTACTCTTTTACTGACAGGTGATGAAAGAGATGCTGACTGGTACCAGATTTCTAGAAGCAGGAACTGAACTTGGGATCTTGTAACCTGAAATCAGAAATATTTATGGCTTCCCTGAGAATCTTATTTTTAGCAAAGCCTAAGAAGCAGGCCTACAAAGAAGTATATAAAAAATTGTTTTACTTCGCCCTGGGTAACTTCATTTCATGGTAGGGTAGGAAAGCCTAGTTTCCATGGGCATCCTTGGCACATTAACTCATTTTCTACAATCAGAGTGTGAAACATCCTTCCAAAGCATGGTAGTAAAATACAATGTCAACCTTTTTTTACTATCCTTAAAGTTCTTTATGTCTCTTAAATTATATTTATAAACAATGAATAAGGCTGGCATGGAATGAATTGAATGCAATCAACCTTGTCTCAGGTTTAACTGAACGGAGAACAGCCAAGCAAAGGTGCAGACTCAGCTTTTTATACTGGTCATAAGTGTGATTCAGAAGCCATACACGTCCCCCCTTCTCTTCAGAAACCTACACCTCTCCCCTGTCAGCCTACAGACATACTTGCAAAAAAGCTTGCACTGACAATGTTGAGCAAGAACCAGTATAATGATTATCCCTTCTCTGACATGCAGTGGCTATTCCCAACCCTGAGCTGCATTATCTGGAACCTCTCTAACTCCTCATCTCCCTTAGCTCTGCCACCAGCACCTGCAGTATTTGCAGCTCCTTAGTTCCCAGTCTTTTTGCTTTAAACATCACTGACACTACCCTTGTGGCCAGTCCTTGGCACTTTTACTTTCTACCATCGTTTATCAAGGTCACTTCTTCTGGCAGCAAAACAAATATAATTTGACATGTTGTAACATCTGCATTGCATTTAATTTGTATTATTTCAGTTTGAAATATTACCTGCTCCAGAACTCAGATTGCTCTATGGCCCATGATAAACTAGACAAAAATCCAATGAAATTAATCATACTTAGGGTGGTTCTCAGCAGATGCTAGAACACTATCAACAAAGCTCTTATGGAGAAATAATGCTCTTATGACAAGAAAGGGCAGATGGATTGGTACCTTGAATAATAACTGCATTTATCCTCATCATTAAGAACTCCCTCATTTCTCTAGTGGGAATGGGGGTGATGTTATTTGTAAGCCCACTACTTGTCAGCCACATAAAAGCCTGCTGACTGGTATCCTGCATCTTCTCCTCTATTTACTTTTAATGTTCCCTTCAAAAAGAGAAGTAATTGACTGTAATAGACTTGTTTATGTGTTATGTCAACAAATTCACTCTCTTTCTTAAAATGTAGCCTCATCTTTCCCTGATGGAAGAATTCAAATCCCACAATCCAACTGGAAATAACAAGCAACATCAAGAGATAGGAAAGCATGCTGGAGCAGAGGATCCCTCACTCCTGCCCTTTTCTTAACTAGATTCTAGAGCTGTGCAGTGGGAGCACCCCCAGATGGGTCACAGCCCAGAGAGAGACATGCTGCACAAGCCAAATGATATAAAATAGCTGAATGTTAAAGCCTGAAGCTCTGTAAAAATCCCAAACCTTGATTATTTCTGACCCCCCTTTGCATTCCACACTCCCTCACCCCTTGGTTTTGTCAAACTTTATTAAATAGTTCTATTACTATAGGAGAATCTCAAATAATTGCTAATTTAGCAAGACTCAGGAGAATCTCAAATAATTGCTAATTTAGCAACAAATACAACAGTAAATATTGATGAGACCAAGGTTCCAATACAGGGCAATGTGGAACACTCAGTGAATGAAAACTAATTTCACCTCATTCATTTTAAAGAAGAAAAAAAGATCATACACAAAAGATTCCAGTGCAAATGGATGAAAACAAGCACTTTCCATGAGTCTTTTCAATCATTCAACAAAGTCCTGATATCTTTTTCTACCAAAGAAGTTCACACTGAAGAATTTTGCCTGTGTCATTGCTGTATGTAGTTATCTCACATCTCTAAAGAAAGGAATGTGTCTGTAAAGGGACTCCAGAAAGATAAATATCAATGACTAGAGCCTACTGGCCAAAGTAACTGTCTTCCTTTCCACTCCCTGAAGCTCTCAGTAGAATCTCCCTTGTTTACCATGCTAGCAGCACCACCCCATGTTGCTGTTTTACTCCACCAGGAAGTAGGAAAGTTTGAATAAACCAACATGAAAGCAGCTGTAAACTGAGAAGCAAAACTCACTTCCTGAGGACAGAACAGTGGTATATATGCAAATCCTCCCGGCATAATGAGAAGCTTGGGATGAGAATTTCTGTTCAGGGATGTTGGTGCATATTTGCTTTGATGTTGCTTCCTCTTCCCTTGCCAAACACAGCAGCACAACTACTTACAGTTTGTATTATTTATCACGACTTGTTATGGTGACTAAAAGGCACCATGGACACCTAATGACGACAGTACACAGCAGTAAACTGCTTTTGGAAGAGGAGTTTTACCCAAAATGTGTTTTTAAAATTATAAATAAATAAAAACAATCAACCCCCCTACAACTCCCATACACTACTGTGACCATTCACGTCCAGACTGATGCCTAAATCAACACAATACAATTTGCTTTATTGTTTCCTGGCAGGAAAATCAAGGCTGGTTTAGTTTATCAGCTTTGGCTATATTGATCTTTTTCACTTCAAAATTTCATTTTGCAAGAGCCAACTGTCCTGCACTGAAACTCTGTGCAGAGGAGCTTCCCGCTGCCCAGCTGATCCCATGGCCCTGCATAGAGGACTCCGATAACCCTTTTTGCCAAAGAGGTTGGAGGGTGAATCGAGACAACAGATGGAGGGAGGGGAAAATATGCACTTCCAGAGATTTCCACTTCAGCTTCTTCCTTTTGCTCAGAGATTATCTAGGAAGTCATTTCCTGAAATTCTAGTATTTGAAGTATATCCCAACAATTTGGTTCATTCCCCCAACTTTCTTTGTCAAATCTGAACCACTCTGTCAGTGAAAGGAAAACCAAGAGCATGTGACTGTCAGCAGGCTGCAGGTATAAACACAATCCACAAAAATAGCAGTGGCTATAGAGCCGGTTACAACCTTCTTTCCTCCAAAGGAAATGTCTGCTTGTTGCATTACAGTACTATGTTCTTGCAAGGGGACATTTACAACAACATTTGTCAGAAAGACAAGACTGCTGTCACTGTAAATTTGACACAGATTCGTATTAAATTGGATTTAAGATGCTGGTTTTACATGATGGGCTTATCATTACCTGACAAACAGCAACGACTGTGATAGAGCAGTATTGTTACTTACTGCAGAATAATTAAAATCAAATCTCGATTCCACATTCACTGAGAGGTTCTGTAGGAAATTCAGTTGAGTTCACAAAGGATTTTCTTGCTGTTGTCACTGCAAAACATTTCTTATCTTCAGCTACTGATATGCAACACCAGTGCTGGACCCATGTAACCTTTTAATGCTACAAAGCAGCTGTTTTGCTGACCCCAGGGCCAGACTGGGCCTCCTCCACAGCAATAATGATGGTGCATTGAGAGAACACCAACCCAAGAGGAGGAGAAAGGACAGAAGCATGTACAGGAAAACTGTTTTAGTGGAGCTCTGCAAAAGGGAAACTGAGACAATGCCAGAAACAAGATCAATGCTTGGAGGAAGAGAGACTAAATCTGACTTGTAAGTGCTTGTAAAAATTATGTTGTTCCTGACTACAGTCAGAAATAATAAATCAGGCTCAGGTTGTTTCTTAGGTTTCCAGAAGTCACTGGTATCTTTTTCTAGTTAGAGCGCATCTATATAAAAAAAAATAATCAAAAACAAACAAACAAATAATAATAATTTTAAAAAACCTCCCACACATGTACAAAACAAACTTTTGCTGTATTTTAGGATGGCACCATCAACTCCTGCAAAATCAGCTGGCAATATTGTCACCACCACTGTTTATGTCTTTAGCATGTCTCTCCTAACTTTCTACACTCAACCATGAATTATCACTTTCCATAAAGAAAAGAGAATTACAGTCATCAGCAGAGAGCACAAATAGAAAGGAAGGTTGCAATTCAAAGAAAGCTTCAAAAACTCAAAGGTCATTAGTTGTCCTTTCTAGAAAGCTGCTTGTTCAGGAGCCAGCAAGACTGGACTAGCAGCGTAGATGCTGATGTCTTGGTATCTCCCATCTTGGCCTCACTACTTGACTCATATGAATTGTCTGGTGAATAAATCCTCTTGGGTCTTCACTCTCAACCTCCAGTGACACAACCTAGAGCTCAGTGCAGGTAATAATAGAATCATAGAAACATTAAGGTTGTAAGGGACCTTAAAGATCAAGTTCCAACCCCCCTGCCATGGGCAGGGAACCCCACCACTAGACCAGGTGGCACAAAACCTCGTCCAACCTGGACTTAAAAACCTCCAAGGATGGGGCATCAACAACCTGCCTTCTTCACACAGCACACACACATCATACTTGTGTCAAGGGAAGGGAAATGACATGAATCCTTCACAATAAGCACGACAAACCCTGAATCTCAGCACCTTCAGCTTTTCAGCTTAGGAAAGTGGTCTTTTGGAACTGAGCACGTTGTGCCTTCCCACCCAATCTGCTCAGCAATGCTAAATAGCTAGCACAAGGCTATTAGAAAGCCTAGGTGACAACTAGTTGTTTTTAGAACAAAAGAAAGCACACAGAGTATACAGTTCATCCAATATTCCTACTTGATTTAGGATCTGACTCAGGGGAGAGTGTGTCTTAATTAGAAGTATCTGCTAGCTTGGTAGATTATGCCTCATACTTTAAATGGTAAAAATAAAATGTTGGTTTTGTTGCATTGTAGACATTCTTGATTCAGCTGAACTTTTGTTAGATGCCCTGTGTTTAACAACTTTACTGTGACACCTATTACTGATGTTACAGAGGGGCCACTAAAAACTAAAATACAAACACAAGAGTTCAGTACTAGATCCCAGGCTGAGCCTTCGTGGGTTAGACCAGTACAGGACTGACTCCAGCAGAGACAGAAGTGCAATCTGAAGCTCAGTCCAGCTGGACCCTTGGGCTTCCTTCAGTGAAAAAGAGAATGTTAGAGATTTGATGTGATACAACAGCAATACTGCACAGCAAAAGCAACTAGTTATCTACACACAGGCACCACGTGCACTGAGAGCTCTGTTTCTTCCTCAACTACTCAGATACCAGCCTGACAGAAATTTCCAACCCTGATTATACCCCAATCACCATGTAACTCAAGATTGCTGTTAAACACACAGGCTCTGCCTTACCTCTGTACTCCTATCACATCCATAAAGATTTTATGCATTATTTCTCTTTAGGCTATAGAAAATGCTGACTTTTTACTTTTACATATCAGATTTAGCAGAGGTGGCAAATGCAGAGTTGGAAGACCAGATTAAAGAATCATAACTTTCTGTCCATCAAGCAGTAGCATCCAGCTACTGACTGCATCAGCAGTCATTGACCAATACAGATATCAATTTACATGCTGTGATAAGAGAGAAAATTTAATGAAACAGACACCAAACTCATCTTTTTCAGTGCACTTTTATGTCAGGCCACTGTTTAACTCAGAAATAGAAGATCACTAAATTGCAATGTCATGAGGTCAAAGACAGTATTTCTTCTCTAATGTCCAATCACACCAATAATGATGAGAGGGCAGTAGACTTGTGTAGTAACAGAACAACACTGGAGTATCAGAAATGATTTCCTTAAAATATACTTTGAAGAATCAGCTGGTTCCAGTAGACAGAAGAATCTATAGTTTTTCCTTAGAGCACTTACTACCATGAGATTTAGAAAGGTGAAGAGTCTTCAAGAGATTGGATTTACTTTCTCAGAAGTATCAGGTATCAGCCACAGCTGGTGGTAGATACTAGACTTGCTAAGCAGATTGCCAGTGAAGAAAAGTGATCAGATTCTGCATTCTTGCATGGAACTGAAATGGAAATACCTAGCTGGGGCCAGCCCTAAGTACTGACTGTACTTCTTTTTTCCAGAAATTATATTCGTAATGGTTTGGATATTCAAACAAATTCTAATTGTGATTTAATGGCATGCATAATTAGCCTCCAGGGAAAAGTACTTTCAATTAACCAATGTAAACATACCATCTAGTCACACCATTACATGTTCTGCTAAATTTCCTGATTAAGAGCTGACAGTCCTGTAGCATGGGGCCACAACTCATAGCAGAGAGCAAAAGCATGGCTGTGACTTGAAATCATCCCTTATCTCCTCTGTATGAGACAGCCTGGCAGTCCCTCCTGTCTCCTGCTACTGTGGCTGCGAAGGAAGTGGCATGATTCTTTAGTGGCTCAGTGCCAACCAACAAACAACTCCTGCCTGCCAAATAACAGTTCTCTGATGGATAACCTTGTTCCTATGCCTAGATCCCAGCAGGCATACAGCATCACAACACAGAACTGCATATGCTCACATGTGGGGTGTGAAAGAGGAGTACTAGGGTCATAGAGCAGAGGAAGAGTTCCCTGCCATACAGTCTTACTCTTTGTCATTGGCTGACAAGAGAAACTATTAGGATAGGTCTCTTTCCCCTAGTGCTAACTGAATGTACATGGCATCATTCTTCCTAGAAGCCATACAAAAAATGAGAGTGAACACACTGGAGATGTAAGCTACTTCTGAAATTTAACCAAAGGCCAAAAAGAAATTGAATCCAGGCTACTGTCTCTAGGAGTCCCTGGATGCAGAACCAGGAGCTCCCTGTGGTGGCTGAGCTGGACTAAGCTCAGATTTCTAGCAGGGTGCACTTACTATTTTACCCCTCACCTGAACTCAGTTCAGCACTTCTGTAAAGTGCTTTTCCAGCATTTCACACAGGCTGTTCAAAAGGTGAAAAAGACTGTAAAGGCCTGGAAGAGGGACTGAGGACATGGTTCATGGGCCAGAGGGAAATACATAACCCAGCGTGCCTATTAATGCTCCGATCTGGGAGAGGAGAGGCAAGATTTGCCCCTTAAGCCAAGGGCAAGGCGTACTGTGGGATGTCACTTAATTCTGCCCTTGGTCTGTTCCAAGTTACACCTTGTTTAAAGCTCAGGTTAGGAGCCAAAGGAGAGCAGAAGTTCAGCATACAACTCCTCCACACACCTGCTTCACTTCAAGGCAGGTCTGAGTCTTCTGCTCAGGACAACCAGGACTACAAGATGAAAAGGGCAATTCTGCAACAAAGTAATTCCTTTCTAGTTCTGCAAGTAAGCTGAAAAGCCAGAATGGATGATTTCCTGAAGCTACAGGGAAGTGCAAGACATTTCACTTAGGATTCTTCTAATGTTCCTTTCTCCTAGATATTCAGCAAGAGATACAATTTACGTGCAGCCATAACAGCCCGAAGTCACTGAATCAGCTACTGATTTTGAAATAGTTAAGATGTGTTAGCAACAATGTACACTGAGCAACGTGTAAGAATGAAAGAATAGGTTTCACAGCTCTTTTTATCCTCTCATCATGTATATTTGTGGGGGAATTCTTGCTGCCAGAGAGCTAGAATTTCTAAGAGCATCTTGAAGAGCCTTTGACAAGCAGTTCCAATTTATAAAAAGAAAGTTTTGATGGCTTTTTTCCTTTACCATTTCCACAAAATATGGAATTTACATTTTCAACATTTCCACACTTTTTTTCTAGCCATCTTCCATTTCCTCCCTCTAACTTAAGTCTAAAAAAAGAGTAAAAATAGTATTTTCTCATCTTCTGACCTTCACAATTCCTTTTTCTGTGTTGGAAATCCAAATAAAGGATTAGGCTTTATCTCTCTTGCTCTCTTGACACAAAAAAAAAACAACTGCAAACTTTGCCCATTTTTCTCCCAAAAATGAAGATGAAAACATCATGTTCATAGTTACACCATTCCCCAGTACCTCAATACACCAAGGCTAACTTAGGATGAGGCATAAACTATCAAGAGTTTAAAGGATTTAACTTCTCACTATACAATACTGCAGGTGGTGATATTTACAGTAAGAACTCTGTGGTTTACTTATACTGGAGCTGAAATACTCAGTTCTACTTCTCATAGAAGCTTTACAGCTTAAAATAGTCTAAGTAATTGAGAGAACTATTCTCAAATAGTATATTCACTTCAAATATCAGGTAACATAGACAAAGCACAGACAGCTAATGTGAAGATGATACTGTCAAAGGAACTGCTTGACATGACAAAGATAAAGTAACAGGGACACCAGACAAAAAGTCTAAAGATGAGAGCTAGTTACAGTCTCATTCAGAAGTCAGCCTTCTCATATGTGAAGTTTCAACAGGCTCCACTGATCATGTTCTGCAAGTGTAACGTGCTTCTGATGCCCTTCCTACAACACACACTGCCCCAGGGATGCACCGCAGCCCCTACTAAAACGACAGGGCTGTCTGCCACACAGGGGCAGCAACAAAAGCCTGAATAAATCAACGCACCTTTTCCAGTTGTGATTTACTTCCTTTTTTATGCAACAGGACTTCATTGCTCCCAGTCAGTCTCCTCTTAGTACATATCAGTTGGTCCTGTCTGACTGTTCATTCATCTCTGAATCTAATGCCTATTCCCAAAAGCTTTCATTTGCTGGATACACTTTGCAAGTATCAACATTCCAAGCAGCAATCCTAATGCCTTCCCTTCAAAGGAAGCAAATGGCCCTGCTGGAGAAATCTGTCAATTCTAGTGAAGCATCCAACCACCTATTTTTCATTTCTTTGAAACATACTTACTTGATAGGTTGGTTTCAGTATCAGTGCAGTTCTCCAGACCTACTTTATCCCAATTACACACAATGGAAAACATTGTTTTCCATTCTTGCCTGTTCCTCATGACGTGCTCCTTGAATCTGGCTCCCTACACAGAGGATGGGAAATTAATTTCCTAGATTTGTGATGTGCTGGAAGTGTGTGCAGTGGCAGACCCAGTGGTATCACTAATGGGCCATCTGGTAAGTGACATTATCAAAGGAGTTAGTTTCCTAGTCATGTTCTGTTCTTGCTTGAATACAGAGACATGAATACAAAAGAGTCTTTCCTGTCCTAGCATACATATGAACCTAAACAATTTGCATAAAGCATTTCATCTCCCCCACTGAACTCTGCCTGAATTCCTAGAATGTGCTCTCTTCTCTTCCATTTATTACCTACTAACCTATTCTGCTCAGGCTCTGCCTTAATTTCATTTCTCCAAGAACCAAGGGTATTTTTGGCACTTAACCAACAGTAAATATTTTCTGCTCATTTTGACTTCTTCATAGCACACACAAGTCAATTGCCTGGCATCTACCAGCTGCAAAAATGAGGAAAACATAATTGACCTCAGGAGTGAACTTCCATACCAAAGAGAGATGAATGGGCACCAATCTGTTCCAATGGTTCATAAAACAGGGCTTCAGTTCCTGCCCATCCACAAGATAAAACTAGTCCTTCAGGAAGTAGAAGCTTCCTGAATAAGGCGTCTGCTTTTGCTGAACATTTGTCTTTAGAGTAATTCTAGCACCTGCTGAGCAGTTAGAAACCCAAACTGTTCAATGTAAAAAATTATTCATGGAGAGCACGGCAGGTGCTTCCTAGAAGCTAGAGAGATGTAACTCATACATATGTTTCAAAGTGGCCACAAATTTAATGACAACTTTAGGAACCAAGAGTAAGACAGTAAACAATTCTCAACACAAGAGGGTTTTTTGTTTGGTGTGTGTTTGTGGGCTGTTATTTTTTTTTGGTGCTTCCACCTCAATAGAAGAGAAGCAACACTAGTTCTGCAACGCAGCACAAGGACGTCCATCTAGAAGAATGCTGGTTATACAGCTCAAATGGATACAGGAAACTAAACAGACCTAGATATACAGCTTGCACTTCCTCATTAGGCAAAAGAAGATGTAAAGTTCATCATACATATCACCCATCCTGAGCTCTTGGAGCTATATCACTCATCTTTCCATTGGGAATGGGAGATGCTTTTCTGGGTGAGGCTTCCAGATGGTTTGATCTCCTTCTGGATACAAATGAACCAGTTTGTGAGCAACCCTTCTTTGAGCTTCACAGGATGGATTAAGCTTCAGAACATATGGTCCTTGAGCTCACTTGCTTCAGTTTTGAGTCTTCAAATGAAGCTGGGTATATTAAATTTATAACCAAGGATAATTATTTTCTTTCTGCTTTCTGTTTGGACACCCTTCAGCACAAAGAGGAGTCCAGTCTACAGCAAGACCCCTGAGCATCACAGAGCAGGTAATGAGCTGTACAGACCTATGTCAGCAGATCCAGTACAGGCTCAATATCACAGTTTTAAATCTCGTCTTTCAGCAGTTCCACACTCTTTGCTGCTAACTCTGTCCTCACACACATTTCAAAACATCATTTTTCTTAACTATAACTCCCTGACGCTGAAGACACACAGCAGTTGGCAAAGACAGATGACAGACTAAAGCATGAGATAAAACTAAACTCTGCTGTTCAAGATTCAGGAAGAATTATGAAGCAAAGTGCCAGTTCCTTCAACCACAACCAAAGAGTCTGGTGAGCTCATGTGCAATTCAGAATTAGCAGTGTCCATAAAAGCCTTGTGTCCTGTCTCCCTTTGCACCTTTCAAACACAATCTCTCCCTCAATACCCTGGGCATCTCAGAAATCTAAGACATCACCACTGTTTAGACAGTATTTATTTCAAAGAGAATATTTGTTCTGTCTTCCCTGGGCAGACAACATAGTTAATACAGTGGGATGGTGTGAAGGAAGCAATACAAAAATGGTATTAGTGGATTATCTACTCTTATTTTTTACTTCTCTGTGGAGGAGCAGAAATACAGATGTCTTCCTTTTGTGATATTTCATTCATGGCTGTTCCATTTAACTTGGTGTTCCTGTGATTATCTTGATTTCTATACAAAGAACATACCCCTGGCAAGATTTGCATTGTAATTCTGATATCTACATCTTTTACTTTTTATTTCCATTGTTTGCATCTCTTCAAAGGCAGAAAGAACCAGAGTCCCAATGGAGATTTTCTACACATCATTTCTAATGATATCAGTGGAGTCACTCAGCAGTGAACGGAATTAGAGCCATGGTTATAAATTGCTTCTGGGAATGGGAAAGAACATGGAAGATGTCGAGTAATGATTGATTTCTACCCTTTGGGCAGCGAGTATTTCAGGGAATTCCATTCAGCCACAATGATCTTTACTCAGTGAATGGAAATGCACTTATAAGGTGCAGTTCAGCTTGTGCTGCAGCAGATCAAATGAGCTGCAAACCAACATAACTGTTCCTTCTGATGGCAACAGAGAGATTCTAAGATTGTGTGAAAGGAAATGCCCAGATGACAACCCAAACATCTAAACTTGCTGGAATTTTTCTCCTCTTTCTGTAGCATGAAGAAGATGAAGACCTTGTGTAATTCTGTCAGTTCTCAGACAGCAAGTCCAGCTTGGGAGAACTTACAGAAGCAAAGCACCATCAGCCAAGCTTTGGCTTCCTAACCCTAACCTTATTACAGTTTGCCAGAGATTTCAAATGTAAGGGAACCACTTACTCTGCACACAGAGACATAGGTTGTTTATAATCCACAGGGAATACTGAGCCAAGGATTTAGGTCTTCAGAGAAGTGCCAGATGTTAAGATCTGCACCACAAGCACCAGTACACAGAAGGAAGTACAAGGATGCTGAGCATTGTCACTGTTCTCAAAAGGTAAGTCTGTTCAGATTCTTTCCATACTGTCAGGACCTTCCTGCCAAGCCTCCAGCTGCTGGAAGATATATCCAGGAAAGTTTGCCGAGAGACTGTACAATTCCAACAGAGCCCCAGTGGGGAAGAGAGAACAATCAGTTGTCTACGTAATGGATTTTAAAAGAATGGGAACAGCTGTTAGCATAAGGATGACAGCCCGTTGGCAGTTTCCAACCAACTAAATCCACTATTACAGCAGGGTACCAGGCCTGCCAAGCAAATACACCACACAATAGATTCAGAGAGCACAGTGGAAGCTTGCTGTGGCATCTGTGGGGATTAAAAACCCAACATTGGATAGATAAGCATGGAGGAGCATCACACTCCTATTCCCAGCTACCTACAACCATCATAAGCCTCAGTGTTCCTGTGAAACTGAGGACTAAGCCAGGTCCTGCCTTGTCCTTAACTTTGTAGGAGTCTCAATAAGGACAACTGGTACAATTCCTGTCCCAAACAGAACTGTTAGGATCTTAGCCTAAGCTAGTCACAGAGGATCTATCTGTAGTCAAGGAGAAGAAACAGGTGTTCCTGAGGTGTCCTGGGTAGATAAGTACTCCCCAGGGAGGCTATATCTTTTCATTGCCTATAGGAGAGGCAGCAGTCTCATACACCATGAATTGGAACACCAAAACCAGGTGAAATATCAGGAGGAAGTGCTGACCTCACATCACTGTTGCAGTCCCATGTTACTGTGCCTCTGTAGCAGGCACAACCCCAGCTCAACAAAACCAGCAGAAATTATTGCTATCTGTAGAGCAATATCAGAAGAACTGAAGAATTAATTTCATGTTAATAGCAAATATGTGATACTTATCTAAAGCTTTACATCATCTGAACAAACAGCAGGATGTTTCAGTCTGTGTAATGAGGATTACAGGCCTAGTAAGTGACTTGTTCACCGTGGGACCAAACAGTATCACACAGAGATGACTTGAGCAAAACCCCCTGAACTACATTTACTTGACCTCTTTCTCTCTCACTGCTATAATCTGTTCCTTTCAACTCCTGCATAAATTAAATGAAACTCTGGCACTTTAATTAAGGCCAGCATTTACCCAAGGAACCTCCTCTCTTAGTCTCTATAGCTTTTGCAGATACTCTGTACAAGAAATACACGGAGTGCTGGAATTAAGAGGATATAAAATTAATCCATACAGAACAGCACAGCAAGAAACATGCTGAGAATCTATCTGTCTCAAATGCATCTGGATACCCTCAGCATGGGTGGCAAAGAAAGATGGAATTTAATAAAGCAATACTTAAAATATAGTTTTCATCCAAAGAGCAAAGCACTTAACAAATTAATTGAGCTTAGTGTCCATGTTGAGAGCTCAGCACTGTTACAGGCATCACAGGAGAAATTCTATTTTATGACTGACTGAAAGAAGTGTAACAAGACCTGAGCAGACTAATCACTGCTCCTTAGAGGCCAGTAAGACAGAAAAATGGCAGCCCTTGCAATTTTGGTACAGCATAACTCTCTGGCCTTTTGCTTCTTGCCCAAACATGGAACAAGCTGTGAGAAGCTCAGTAGCTCTCCTCCCTCACCATCTACCTGTCTCTTCTTTTTTGCCCTCCCTTGTCTGATGGTAGGAATCTGTGTGGTTAGATAGAAATCCCTCCCTGAACTAGTGCAACATCAACTAGATAGAACAATAGTGTTCTGTTCCAATAAACAATATCTGTCTTTCCTTTAAGGAAACACTGGCTTTTCGTTTGCTCAGTCAATAATTATTTGCAGTTACCCATAGCTCCTCTTACAAACTGTAATCCACCACTTACCTTCCCAGTCCCAGAGAAGCTGAGCTGTTAACATTTTCTGGATCACAAAAAGAGTAAAATATCCTTCCCCAAAAAAGAATCACTGCAGAAGAGCACCAGATTGTGAAAAACCCTAATGTATATGACCACTTAATACCTGGGTAAGATATCCTGCTTCACTGTGTTAGCTATTACATTGTACGCATCCAGCCATGGAATATTCTTGATGTGTTCTGCAAAGCATTGAGTATACAAGGATATTTCCATACTAAACAGCACATTAAAGAAACATTAATGTTCCAAAATAGCATGCTGGAAGTTGGTAAGTCAGAAAGGTCAGTCACTTTGGCTCCTCTTTCCTCCCCAGGTACCTAATGACATATTTTCTCCATGTCTCATTCTCAGAAATTACTGAAATTTCTCAAAACAGTTCAGGTAGAAGCAGGCACATACACAATTTTAACCTAAGAGAGTCTGGCAGAGTGATAACTGGAAATCCAGTAAGTGTACAACGAGTATCACTGTGTATCATTGTGAAACTATCTCAACTACCCATCAATTCCATCTACAGTAAGTAATTACTGCAGGGGTCACTGACTCTCCATTTGTAAACTGAAGCACAAGCATTTCAGCAATTTTCCCATTGTGACGCAGATGGCAAAGAGAGAGCACAGTAATCCCTGTTCTTTGTGCTCCACAAACACACAGAATCCACCTTCCTTCTATACAGGTCTTGGAAAGGCAAGCTCAAAAAATGTGAAAGAGATTCTGTGGAGCAACCAGAACAAGAAAAAAAAAATACCAGCTATTAGAAAAATGAGGCTCAATTTCCCTGCAGGAAAGAAAGACCGACCCTAGGGTGGCTCTCAAGCCACAGTATTCATGTGCTGCTGGACACAGCCTAGTGGAAAAGCAACAGCAAACAAA
Organism: Chaetura pelagica; assembly: GCF_000747805.2. Lineage (NCBI taxonomy): Eukaryota > Metazoa > Chordata > Aves > Apodiformes > Apodidae > Chaetura > Chaetura pelagica. Next base: position 685,151 of record NW_009953499.1, read on the forward strand.
GACTTAAAAGAGTAGTTCACATCAGATCAAACTTTCAAGTCCAAAGTGTTTTCCCTCTCTGCTTCCTTAAATCCCTGAAACCAGTGGAGTCACATCATCTTTTCTCTGTTTCATCCTCTGTGTAGGATCTGAAGCTGCTTATTTTCCACATCACTGCTGCAAAAGCCAACTGCACACAAGTGATAACAAAGCAGCATTTTCAGAATGTCTGGAGATGTTTATCCTAAACCCCATAAAGTTTGTTCTGGTTTGATAGAAGCCAGCAGCTCATCTCTGAGCCACAATTTCAGTCAGTTGCAAAAGATTCTGAGTTATTCAGCAAACATGTAATCTCCCCATGATAAGAAATACCAACTGTCTGGAGCTCTCTGTGTGAACTGGAATCAGGTCTGTGTAGAGCTGAATTAAGCCTTTGGTCACATAACTGCAGACCTGTCAGTTATATTCTTCCAGGTTAAGCTAGCAACACCCTCTGGGAACATAGCCTTTGAACAGTACTTCTACTGGAGCAGTTGCTTGCAGCGTAACAGCAACAATGAGATGATCTGTTCTTCAAAATCCTTAAATTATATTGATCCAGAGCACAAAATAATGAACTATGCCATGCTCTGCTTAGATAAGTGCTTCAGAAGCAATACTGATTTTCTACAATAAAGCTGCTTTATTTCCATAATTGTCCCTCTAGAGAAATTCTGTTAATTGTTCCTCCCTCTTTCTCTAGCTTTAATTCCAATTTTCCTTCTCCAGTCTAAGGGAGTAAAACTGAACAGTTTTCATCTAGAGTTTGGAAAGCTGGTCAGCTTTCATTATGGCCTCAGTCACTTTTAATTAGCTGCCCCCCCAAAAAACAACCAAAAATAATTAACTGAGCTTCTCCTGGGGTTTTGGGTTCACTAGAAAGGTGATCAAGGGAAAACAGACAAAAGGACACTTTCCAAGATCTGAGCCAAGGATAAAACACCAAGTTTCAAAATTCCTGTCCATACCAGTGAAGAATCTATGATAAAATAACTTGCAAGTTTTCTGTGTGATTTAAAACTGCAGCTTATGCTGCTGGTTCCTCTGGCTTTGGCCTGAATATTACTTCTCTAACAACATGGGTAAAATCAGTCAAGTGCACTTGCATAGAGATATAACTTAATTTCCAAATCTCCCTGGCATGCATTGCAATCACTTACTTGATAGTCAAGGCCTGAGGTGTTTGAAATGAAATGTGAGGCCTATGGTGGCTATTCCACATGGAACACCAAACAGAAGAAATAAGAAAGAAAAGCTGCAGAATAGTCACAATTTCCAAGAGCAGCAGGGAAAAAGACAGCATTGCAGTACTTAGCTTAAAGGCTTTTAAAGTTCAGCTTCACCAGATGGGATGAGCTGATCTAACAGCTCTTAAAGGCAGCCTCTGATTCCCCTTCTCCCTTTGCTCCGAGACCTCTCATCTCTTCCTTACCTCAAACTGGTTCCAAGTCTGGGACGGTCCTTAAACCCAACATCAAGTCTGTTCTCATCTGGCTGAAGTGACCCATCAGACAGAATCATACAGAATTGTCACGGTTGGACAGGACCTCAGAGATCACTGAGTCCAATCAGCAACACACACAAAAAAACCCTCAAACAACCACACACCTTACTCTCCACGGTCTTTCCAGGTACTGACAGGCCTGTAGTTCCCTGGATCCTCCTTCCAGCCGGTCTTGTAGATGATGTCACAATAGCCAGCCTCATCTGAGGTCATCTGAGACATCCCCTGGTGACCAGGTTTGTTGATAAATGATGGAGAGAGGCTTAGCAAGCTCCCTTGCCAGCTCCCTCAGCACTCCAGGGTGGATCCCTTTAGACCCCATAGACTTGTGTCCAGGTGCAGAAACAGATCATTAACTACTTCCTCCTGGATTATGGGGGGGTTGTTCTGCTCTCCATCCTTATCTTCCAGCTCAGGACGCTGGACACTCTGGGGAGAGCTGGTCTGACTATTAAACATGATGGCAAAGAAAGCATTAAGTATCTCAGCCTTTTCCTCATCCTTGGTTGCAATGTTCCCCCCTGCATCCAGTAAGAGGTGGAAATTCTCCCTGGCTCTTTTTTTATTGTTCACGTATTTATAAAAGCTTTTTTTTGTTGACCCCTTGTCAGTGGCCAAGTAGAGTTCCAGCTGGGCTTTTGCAGTTAATGAGCACCACCAGAACTAGCACAAAGGAAACATGAATGTCCCGTTCAACAGGAACCAGTCACAAGGTCAGGCCAGATGCCCATGAAAGAGGCTCCTGTGCAAGGTGCTGCAGAGAAAGAAGGTGGTGATCATCCATGGCAGCTATAAGGCTACTGCGCAACATTACCAGAATTAGTCCTCAAAATTTTTAAGTTGATGGTGAACAGGATTAATCATCATCCCCATCTCTGTGCTGCAGATCAGAGATGGTTACAATAAGTCTTTTTGTTACCCAGAAGTAACGTCTCCTGGCTGCAGAATCCTTGTAGCTGCGGTGTGAGAAAGGCAGGGGCCAGCTGGGCTGCCATTGCCTGGGGGAGTTGATGGTGCTTGGAGCTGAAGGGTGGTGCTGGGTTTTTGCCAGATGGGCACATTCAAAGAGCCTGTTGTGGGGGGAAGACCCACAGAGAAATGAAGCCCCATAGCGTATTTGTAGGGTGATATTTTCTGACTGAGACAGTAACAACAAACTCCTACAAAAATGGTCTTCAAAAATGGGGAAATGTGGGCACGGTGAGATCCCCCAGAATAACATTGATTATGACTGAAGTTCACCAAGGCTCTTCCCCTCACCCACCCATTACACAGCCCTTGCTCACTGAATTCTTTTGCAGCAGAAGTACAGACTTATAAGAATCCCCATTCCCTTATGTTTCTGCCCGCTTCACCATGAAATCCTTTACTACAGCCAAGAAAATAATTTGGAAGCTCTTTGTAGTTGCAGTGCAGGAACAAAAAGGCCCAGAGGCAAATGGGATACCAGGATTTCCTCACTGCACTGTCAGCCAGACTTGCCTCCCCCGAGCAAAGCCTGGGGATGGCTGGAGAGGAGCAGCTCTGCTCCAGCTGCCGACCCTCGAGCAGGTTAAATGCATATAGAAAAAAAACCATCTCAGCAGACTGTCCCTGGCTTACCAGCAATTAAACTGAAGATCAAAAGAAACATAAATGTGGATGGTGTTTTTCTTATTAGTATCAGCTCTGTCTTTGATTGCCTGAAGGCCTTGCCAGCAACGTTGACTTTAATTACTTTAATGAGAAAGAAAATTATCTGAGGAGGGTCAGCTCAATGGGGCAAGGTCCCAATGAAAATGCTAGGTCTACAATAATTAGTTCAGCATTTAATAGTACATTAATAGTACATTATCTTATGTTATTGGAGTTAAATGTAAACAGCTACTGAAGACAAACTGCTATCAGAATCCAAGCTGGGGAAACAAATTAGAAGCAGCTTTGAAAAAAGGTTGTATTAGTTCTGCTACCAACTTTCAACACAAACTGTTCCTCATTGACCCATCGTAGAACTAAAAAATGCTCATATAGAGAAAAGAAAAGCAATTTTAATACACTGTGGGTTTGTCTCCAACAAAGAACTCAGGGCAATTATTTAAAATTAACTTCTTTAAGTGACTGAACTTATTTAAGACAAATTAAGACAAAGCAAGTCAAGGCCACTTCAATTCTTAAGGGAAGCCAAAACTGCTAAGCAAAAGCATCTGCTCAGTAATGTTAATGGTCCTCTGTCCCTCCTGTCAAGCCAGGTGAAAGGCAAGATGGAGCAATTTAGCTTTATTTGCATAAAGGGATTAAACTGCATTGTATGATCTGGTATCTTCTGTAGGTGAAAACTGTTCACAGCTACCCCAACTCAGCTGGCACACAGTATTTGAAGCAGAGGTAACATGATTATGATTCTGAGCCATGAATACTTGATACAAGGATATCATGTGGTTAAATTAATCCAATTTATTTTTTTTACTAGACTTGATGGTGCCTGTCCCTGTAAGTACAGCCACTCCTGGAGTTCCCATTGCAGAGGATTAGAAAGGAAATTGCATGAAAATAGGTGAAACTAAGAATTTTGTTTCCCAAGGAAAAACCCCTTCCTGAACTTTCATCTGAAGGCATAATCCTATGCATAAACCAGCCACAGCAGTCATCAAAGATAAATGAAGCCATCCTTGGAGATTCCAACTCATCAGACACACAAGTCTCCTATTTTAGGCTGCTTCTTTTCTCTGCATTAGGAATAATTTTGGTTTTTGTACAAGTACTTCAAACAACTTTACTGGTTTGTGGCTGGTGGAAGCAAGCTGCACCTTTTAAATAACCCTAGAATCCTCATTTATTGTAAAAGCCCCTTAGAGAGCAGTCCTCAAACACATAGGTGGCATCTAAGAAGCACAGCCAAGTGGATAATTTTTAAAAATAAAGGTAAATGAATGCATTCAGCACTTTAGAGGCCAGGGCTATCATGCTTTTCCCAAAATAAGGAAGTGCAGTCTTGAAGGACAGACGTGTAAAGTTAATTTATGGGCCTAGTATTCCATGTTTTTCTTTAAATAGGGATTACAATACCTGTAGGGGACTCTAAGTAGTGACCTACTGACTGCAGAGAGGTAACTAAGTTTTTGCTTTGAAAATGGCTCATAATTGGTTCTGTGGCCACTGATGCTTCTCCAGTGCCTGATACCTTCGGTCATCAGCAATCCTTGAGCACTTCGTTGCTTCTACAATGGTGATGAGGAAGCAGCACACAGATGTAAAGAGACAGTCTGAGAAGGAAACATAAAATTTCATCTGGGGATTTCTGAGCTTAAGAGAATGGGAGAGGAAATGAGGAGCAAACTGCACAGCTAGGCCCAAAGGACATTTCTTTGCAGAGCCAGAGTAGCAGCACTAGGAAGTAGAGCCTGACCGAGAGTTTAACTGTGATTCAAGCCAACTTGTACCACGTTTGGTGGTCCTTGTGCATAATTCCTACACATGCTTTTCCTCATCCAGGTGAAAGAAAGAAGACAGAACATGGCACTACCTCACCCACCTAGCACTGCAAGTGGGAGAAGTGGGAGTTGGGAACATGCAGTCACACCATGGCCTGCGGCTTTTCATAAAAAAGCAATTTTATTGAACAAGAAATCAGAGACTTTTCAGCCTGTCTCTTTAAAACCATGTTTGCCAGCAGAAAGACAAACATATTGTTAATGAGAAACAACAGAAACTAAAACCCTGTGATCTGAAACATGACCCTGATTCAACAGCCAGAAAACCCTGGGAAACTCTCCAGAGGCAGCATAAAATCCCTTGCCTTGAGGTGAAGAAGAAAACAACCAACATATTCATGCAAACTCAGAAAGGATCAGACGTTTATAGAAAACAAGCAGAACATGTGCAATGACAGGATTTAGAATAATCATTACTAGGGCACACAGTTTTTCTGCTTTAAGGCATAAGCTGATCAGCAGATGGCATCCAAAGGAGCTCTCCTGTTCTGGTGGCACACACAGCATAATTACCCAGGACATGGAATGCTTCTGACACAAGTCTCACAGTCAGAGCAGTCCTAGAGTCAACAAGGGACATTTTCTGATGTTGAAAACCAGACTGCAAGAGAAAACTGTACAAATGCAACCATGCTTGAATGGGGAGCAGCAAGGGGTTGATGACCTAGCAATTTATTCCTGCTTGTGTGGACTGGGAAAAATAATCAAATGATAAATGTCTTGGACTGATCCACTTAAAAGTAATCTGCTTTACCCATAACAAAATAGGAGTTTGTGAGCCAACAGCCCCAGGCAGAGCTGTACTGGGAATCTCAGAGATGAGAAATGATGGGGCTAATTGGTGGAAGCAAGACTAGAGAGAAAAGTTAATTTCTGAGAGGTTAGATGTGAGTAGTGTTGCCCTCTTCAGTGGTAGTCGATTTTTTGTTTTCTTGGAATCCTCAGACAATAAAATAAGAAATGTATGCATCTTTTTTCTTCTTTAATTCAAGTCCTAACATAGCAAATGCTGCTATGCTTACCACTGGAGCTGCTCTATATGCCAAGGAGAACTCTGCAGGATAACACAAGCATTCCAGACGTAGGAAAGGTTTTTTATAGCAGACATATCACTGCTTATGTTCGTTTAGATCAGGGCAGAGACTAGCCCTTTCTAAAGCATCCAGAGATCTGAAATGTCTTGTGGCCAAGAAGTATTGAGCAGCCTCAGTTTTTCTTAACTTCTGATCAAGTTCTCCAGGCTTCATAGACATTCCTGGACTTTCCTCTCTCTAGCTACATCTTTAAAATAATTGGAAACCAAGTTTCTGTTTTGCAGGAAATGTCAGTCCTTTAGACTCTATTCTCATTTCAGACCCATAGGAAATCAATGGAGTCATCAAGCCATTTCATATGGATGGTGCTGGCACTGGCATGCCTATTCTGCAGCACCATTTTGACCTGAGAGCACTAAACACATCGTATCATACTCATTTTATTGGGATCAAACAAAATACAGGATTATTCAACCACAATAGCTATTGATGTGTTTTCCTGAACAGCTATTATTTCAACAAAATGGCAGCTTCTAACGATAACAAAACCAAACCTATTACTGACAGTTTTACTTCTGGTTCCTCTGTCATTATCTGTAGCTGTGCTTGCATCAGCATTTCAGCTAAGGAATGGGAAAACTCTCTGCCAGCTTAAGCTCTCTGCAGTCCAAGCATACTGGTTCCCTCTTATGTCTACCATTATGGTTTCCTCTACCATTTATCAATTACATTTAGCAGAGTCTTGACTGGCATGCTGGGGATCTGTATGCTCAGGCTCCCGGGGGGTGATTCAGAGCAAGCAGAACATCGTTGACAAAAGTTATTTCCTTGTATTTATGCCATAGGCATTGACTGGTTCCTGCAATAACTGCAGGTTTTGCTGTTTTATTACTTAAGAACTTTTGCAGCACTAAATTCAGGACATGAACCAAGGGAATTTCTCATCCCAGGGGTTTAATTACCTCTTTGATTGAAGGAAATGTTGTATCAAGTGGACAGAGGAAGGCCATGGTTGGAATGTTCTCCTCATACACAGACTAGAAGCACAGCCTCCTATATCTTCATTGGCTTCTAATGAGGAATTTCAGATTCACCAACTTCAAAGTAATCTTAAAAACACAGATGAACAGTGCCCACAGAGGAGATTCTATCTCTTTGTTGCTCTGAATTTTGCCACCATGCCTCTTTTTTCTCCCCTTTTTTCAGTGCTTGAAATTGTCTGTATTCCTTGTGCTCTTGAAACTGTATCAGAGACTTTGGGAGATGCAGCTGAATGATGAAAGTGATTAAACAAGCCAAAGGAGTTGGTTTCTCTCTGCTTGGGGTTGGATGAGTCAAATAAACCTGGCACAGCTCCACAGAGGAAGGGTTATTAACAGCTCCACAAGGGAGGAAAAACATCTTGTTGACATAATTTATTTAGTGTCCCACCTTTCCATCCCTTCCATTTTCCTCATAACACCAAATCCAGCCTTACTGAGCACAGGGCAAGTGGAGAGAAAACACACTAAGAAAAGTTGAAATTAAATAAGGGGAAGAAATGCAGCTTCACAAGTTCATTGAATCTGAAAAGTTTAATACAAATCTCCAGGAGACTTGGTGGATCAGGCCATGGGCTAGACGCTGGGAAACCAGGTCTAAGTCCATCACTTGCTTCCAAATTTGAAGCGTTAGAAGATGTAGATTGTTAGCCCTGAGAACAGATACCCTACAAGATAACTGTCCTGAGCTCCAAACTAAGTGCAAATTCATGCTGAGGATAGTATCTGCTTCCAAAGTTCCCTTCAAGAACATACATCTTAAATATCAGGGAGAAAGTCTGTTCAGCAACAAAACTTGCCCCTTGGTTCTCATCTTTAAACTGCTTGAACCTGGTCCTTCAGAGCTATAAACCTTTATCACAGAAAATTCAACCCCTGAGCTCCTGAGGCTGGGAATCTAATAACTGAAGGCACTTTAAAAGTGCCTCAAAAGTAGCAATTTAATAACTGAAGTCTGGTTTTGATCATAACTTTGGAGTATGAGTACACCGAACATCAAATTGTTCAATAAAAGACATTCTGGAGGATGGTGTATTTCTTTTTCAGAAGTTTCCTCAAGTATTTAATGAACCAGAAGTCCTGTCCACAGACACCCAAGTTTCCTTCTGTTCCCACTCTGCCACATTGCAGCAGGCTTTCACCTGCCACGCATCAGTGCTTCTCAAGTGTAAAAAGCTAATTCCACTGACCTTTTAGGAAGAATTCAGCTCATCCAAGTGGATGTTTTGTACAAGATCCAACCTCTCCTTTGTGATTGCCCTTCTCATGCCACACTAGTTTTCTGAGGAGAAAAGCCCAGTTGAACAAAGGCATTTCAACCCAGTTTTTTTAATGTCCTTCACAGAGACTCCTTTCAGCTTTAAAGCCACTGCACATCTCCATGCCACTGAATGTGCCCTTTCCCTTCTCCATATTGTTCTGTCTGTGTCGACAGGGCCAGAGACATCCTTTCTGCCCCAAGAGGGCAGAGGAGATATAACTTGCACAAAGACAAGTTATTGCAATGCAGATTATCATGATGTCAAAGCTCCAAGCCCAGCACAGAAAAAGGTCTAAAATCTCCCACATTACTCCTCCACCACCACCAACTGCTCTTCCTCCAAACACAACTCCCCAGCAGTCTTCCTCAAGGATGTCAGGGCCTAACACATCTGCTTACTTCCATGCTACATTTGCTTGAAACAGGTCCAGTTGCCACCAGAGGTGCAGACAGACTATGTGGGCTGTTGCCGTTCATGTTGTTCTGGGTTCAGCTGAGGTAGGTTAAGAACTTAACAACCTCTAACGTCAGCTGGCATAACTGATCATACAGCTGCTGTCTAACCTGGTTCTGTCAAAATGGGTTTAAAAACATTCAATAAACCAAACCCTACTATTAGCAATATTTTAAGCTATTCCAAATAAATGTGATAGAATTGGGCTAGTGAACATTTCTAAATGTCAAATCAGAAGTGCTAACCTCTGGCAAGGGACACAGCAGTGAACAGATGGAGAAGGGCAGAGATCTGTAACTCCTCACTCAGCAGCTCCTAAGGGCATGCAGGGGGACTAGGTTGCTCACACAGCCTGTTTCCAAACCCTAGGCTGCCCAATTTGCTACAAGGATATTCCACAGTCAGGTTCAGACACTGCATCTAAATTAGGTGTAGATAAGAACAGATGGATCTGATGGAACCGGTACAGGTCATCCACCTTGTTTTGTCCCCTTCGAGCCAGTGCCAAAGTGTCCTCAGCCAGCCAGGAATCAGGGCTTTTACCAAGATCTGCCCTGGTTGGTCCAGGAGTGAGTACAAAGGAATCCATGTGTGACAAGCCAATGAACCATGCCACGTAAGGTTTTTAAGATATTATCAGGGTGACAGCAGCATTACAGTTATGATTCAGCCTTGGCCCATGGGCCTGAATAATTCAGTATTTCAATGACACCACACAAAAGTTCAAGCATATCATCACAAACTGCTTAGGACTGAAGCAGCAAACTCTCAGCTTCCCAAACCTGCTGTGGGACCTGTATCTAAGTGATGTTCCTTGAGAAGCACAGACTGTCCCACCACCATGACTAATAATGAATTTCCCTAAAATGAGAGGACATCCTTGACCCAATTAAAAATCTACGTAGGAGAAAATGTGTAGGGAATATTTCCCTACTTGGAGAGGGGGCACTGAAGCAAAGAGACTTTAAGGAGTAGGTTTCTGGCTGTGCATTAATCACAAGAGGGGACAGATTTATTTTTTTTAAGTGACAAGTGCCCCACCCCAGACAGTTACTGACAGGCACGTCAGTGCAGGACTCCATCCATCCATCCATCCTCAAGTGACTCCAATCTAATAGCAACCTTCATCCAGACCAGCTGTTGAACAGTCTCAGGCCAGCCATGTATGATCATCAGCACACAGCAGTGACTTTACTGTGATATTGCTAGAACTTGGATAAATTCCCTTTGGCTCTGACTTGAGAGGGGTTGTGCCAGTGCAGGCACTAACCTCACAGATAGTCATGGCTGAGCACAAGTAACGTCCGTGCTCCACAAGATGGAGCTTTCTCCTTCAATCCCTTCTTTGACCCCATTTTAGTCCAGTGTTATTCTTGCTAGGTGTTGCAGGCTTTTAAGTGGATGATTTGCTGTGAAGCTGAGCTCCATGGAGAGCAGATCATCTCTGCAGCTGCCTGGGAACAGCAGACATGTTCCTAAAGCTCTCTACCTTAACAGCTCCTTCAGCGTTCTCAAAGAGAAGGGACTGAGGGTCTTTCCTCAAGATCCTTCACGGCTTTCTTACATGATAACAAGCCTCTTCTGTTTTGATTATACCTTGCAAACACCAACACATATAGTAGAAATTTGCCTTCTTGACTTCAGTGACTAATTTGATGTCACAGGCAATTGTAAGAGACTGTGGTACCATCTGCCACATTCACTTGACTATAATTTGCAAGACACTCTGCATCACCTCCTTGTTTAAAATAGTCCTTTCCTCTGAACAAAGACTATCTTTAACATATGCATACATACATTGAAAGGAAAGGAGGAATATGTAATGACTATTTATCGTTATTCACAGCAATGCATTATTCATGTTTCACTCTACTAGCAAAATCTTTCCTTCCCTAGTACTAAAGTGGTACATATTGAAGCTGACTCCAGAAGACTCCAGATGACTTCGCACCAGTCTCATTAGCATACGCTCTCAGATTAATCAGTATATTAATTATGTAGCCATTTCGCTACAATAACTTATTTTGAAACACGTGGAGTAAAAGCATAGCACCGGCTTCAGCTTGTACGGCAGTCACAGAAAGAACTGGCACCATAAGCCACTGATTCAGATAACCAAGTTCGTGGCAAACCAGTTTCCAGGTGGGGTGTCGAGGGGCTTGGCACTTTACAGAGCGTTGGTTACTCAGATGAAAAAGTTCCAGTAGGTAACAAGATGCTGCAAATGTCCTGTGTATTAGGTGCTGTACTGGTCCTGTCATCTTGGTGTTATTTAAAGGAAACTCAATTTACAAAGTTACATCCTTGCCCTGCTGTCTTAGCAAAGTCTCAGCTTCCTTCCCCAGTTCCTCATTCATGGCATATCGCCCTTCTTCACCTGCAGTCCCAAAATGTTGCTTTGATGTACCTTTACTGTGTTTTGCTTTAGAGCTGTGTGAATATGGGGTTAGATTTGATTGTATTGACTCTTGCCCAGGTTGTGGTTTTAAGAAAAAAGAAAAGCACAACCCTTTGTGCATTCTGTAAAATCTCTGGAAACACACACAGCCTGTGAGCCAAGCTGGAAGCAGGTATTCCAGAAACCAAATTATTTTAAAATTGTCCCAGGCTGGATGTGGACAATCCCAGCTGCAGGAAGGCAGGCGTGGCTGTGGAGTGGCTGGTTACAGCAAGGTTTTGGGTGTTGCTCCCACTAGCAAGCCAGATCCCCAATTCTGATTTTGCATATAAGTTGGAAACACTCCTGCTACACATGGTGCTGAGAGGCAAGATGACTTACCCAGAGCAGAGCTCTGAGGGCAGCAGTCCTCAGCACATGAGCCAGCAAGACTGTCCTGTATTCCATAAAACAACCACAGTATCATCTAAGTGGACAGAAACAACCAAATGTGGCTTTGCACACATTGCTACTAACACTGTTAAAAACCTTATTTTACTTTCTGGTGCACCGGAAATTGAGGTGTGCATGCCAGAGATTTCAGGGGTGTTCACTGCTGGCTATGAAGGGGCACTGGATGCACTGGAGTTAAGTGACAGTCTAGATGTTGGCACCTCATGGATTTCTCATCTACAGGAGACTGTCCACTCTGCAACCAACACAACACCACTCATTGATGGCTACAATCCCAGTGGCTGCCATGCAGTTTGGACTCGTTGGCTCCTCTATCTCATTAACCAACCCAAACTATTGGCTCTCAAGCAGCCCAAGCAGTGACCCCTGCCTGTGAATATCTGAGCACAGCCCTGGACTGCCCAAGCTATCTTCCACCTTATTTTGTAAAAACATCACTGCCCTTGCAGTTTTGCCCCTGCCTGAGCTCAAACAACAGTACACAACAGACTTCCAGCTGTATCCAAAGCCATTCCCGAGCAGCAACATGGCAATTGTAGCAGGATGAAGAGGTGCCCCCTCCGGCCTTCATGTTGGTCTTTCATCCCTAGACATTATGTGGCAAAGACATCATTGATTAACTTTGTAGCAGTGAGTTCTCACAGCCGTGTTGCAGCTGCGATGATCGTAGGATATTAGAGAGGCAAGGTTTCCAAGGACAGGTAATAGTTTTCATTTTAACAACCAATCGATTTGGCAGGGGGAGAGTAAGACAAACTTTCAAGTACACAAACTTCCAAGGATTACTGTGTTTTCTTTCAGCTGTATCACTAGAACTAATAAAAGATTCTTTTATTTTTTTCTCCTACAACCTTCAAGGGCTGCATGCCTGAAAGCCTGTCAGTCTTTCTATCAGTTACTGCCACTGCAAACCTCACCTCTAACAGCTTTGATTTGCACTTTCCTTCCAGACCTCTCAGAAACCATGGTGAAACATCATTTTCATTCAGCAGACTGGAAAACATAAACCCAGAGCAGTGAGGGGACTTGTAGCAAAGGCAAGAATACATTGTGAATCCCACAGCATGCCCTACGCATTGCAATATGCTGCTGCAGCCTGGATATGGAAACTGAAGTTGCATCTCTGCTCAGTGCTTTGGCTGTGGGGTTGATCCACAAGTGTACATGTTCTGACCATCCTTGGGCACTGCTGCAGCCCATCACAGGGTTGCATTACTGACCACAATACCCAGACTGCACCAGTTCCCCTTTCTCAAGCATATACTACAAATCTACTCCAATTTTCTAACTGCTGACATGTGTAACACAAGTAACTTCTAGCGTATCTCCTCACTTTATACAATTTCACAGTTTTGTGACATAGTTTCCAATGATTTTAGTACTTTCCATGTTTTTGACTCTACCCCTAAACATGCCTTGCTGAGTTCAAAATCCTGAAGCGGATTTTGACCATCAGTGCATGAAAATGTCTGTCCCCTCAAAGCTCACTCTCTAGAGTTCACAGCAAACATGCTAGTTCTGGTAAGAAACAGCAAATGTCCTTCAGCAGATAGTGTTTACCAGCTTTACAGGAGCAGACAAACAGTAGAAAACATTTCTTCATAAATAGTTTGTTTTAAAAGTGATTGCAAAGCTTTGTTCCAGGTATTTTTCTCTTATTACCCAAACAGCTCACTGATTCAATGTGAATTTTGCCATTTCATGACCTCCTCCTCTTCACGTGTGCAGAGAGATGATGTAGCACAGACACAGGCAATACTGAGCTATCTACAAAGGACTCTGAATCAGTTAATCCACTCATTAAAAAATGCCATCAACTCCAGGTAGTGAGAAGTTCTCCTTTATTTCATCCTCCCTCAGTTCCTCTGAGACCATTCATTTTTATAGAGAAGCTATTTTAAAATTGTTTTTGGTAACAATGTTTCCAATAACATGACAAGGTCTTAATCTCTTTCAAAAAACAGCCCTAAGCAAAATTGCTAGTGAGGTGCAGAGAAGGGGGAGGTCATTGTGAACTAGCAGGAATCTCGCAGGGACTTCTCCCTCTATGACCATGTAATTTATCACCACACTCCCCTCTGCATTTAGGTGCCTACTCATGCTCCAGGATCAAGGCTTCTCTCAGAACCACAGAATCATTCTAGCTGGAAAAGGCCTTTAAGATGATTAAGTCTAACCATTAATCCAGCTCTACTGAGTCCCGTGCAAAACCAATTATTTTAAGCACCACATCTGCATGTCTCTTTTGTTCAAGAACACGTGCCATACACAACTCACATCCATGAAGTCAAAGCCTGCAAAGCTCCTGAGCATGCAATTCCAGCCACAGAACAGCACTCCACTAAAAACAGGAAGAAAGTGGCAGGCCAGGTAGAAATAAAACACATAAAAGCAGAGAGGTGGAAAGCAGATTCCTTAAGCCAAGCACTGTGTCTTGCCAAGGTTGTTCTATCTATGAAAAAAGGATCAGTGATCATATGATATCACTTGCATATAGAAACAATACTGAGTTCTGAGGAAGACTTGTCTGGAAAGAACCACTGAATCAAGAGGAAAGCCACAAAAATGTTAAGGTGAAAGAACCACTATATATTTAGAACAAACAGGAAAGTGGTGATGAATGGAAGTGGTACAATTCAGTTTCTGAGAGCCATTCTCTGTGGAGCCAGATGGATTTCTACAGCTTCCATTTCAGGAACCAGAGTGGGAATGATGATGGAGGATGGCATGTTCCTCTTCTACCTACCACACTTCAGTGACTTCTCTATAAAATCTTAAATGGGTTCTTCATAATGCAGAAGATCAAGGACTTAAAGTATAATAACCATGACCTTTAACAGCCAAGCAAAACCTCCAGCCAGCTGAAAACTTTCAGCACTTCCTGGATTCTAGAAGGTTTCTAAATGTACAGCCTTATCCCTAGGAACAAGTCACAGTACAATTTTTTTTATTTTTTTTTTCTTTTTTTTCCTGTGTGATGTACTCTAGGTGACCCTGCTCTGGCAAGGGGGTTGGACTAGATGATCTTTCGAGGTCCCTTCCAACCTCTGTGATATTCTGTGATATGTATTCTTGGAAATAGCAAATTTGCAATACAACAAAAAATCCATCATCTTTAACCAATTTCTAGAAGAGCCAGTTGAGAGGGCAGTGTTCAGACAGAATGACCAAAGCTACAGTTCAAAGGCTGGTGCCTCCAGCTGCTGCAACATTCAGATCACAAATCTAACACCAAGAAAATGAGAAACTAAGTAAAGTGCAAATTAGTCTTCTCCCTCCCACCAAGCCTCCCTCAGCTGCTTCTAAGTCAAGTACAAAGGAAGAATCACATACGGTTTCAATGCAATCTAGCACACGCAAAAAGGATCTTCTTTAGCCATGAATGGTAGAGGTAAAACGGAACTGCAGCCAGTTGTAAAACAGTGTCTACACCCCTCCTGGCCCCTTTCTACTTCCATCCTCTCACTAGAAGATTTCTGCTCTAACAAGGAAAATAGGAAAACTTGCAAACTTGAAAGCTTCTGTATATGAAAAAGCAAGAATGTAACTGTTCTGTTAAAATTATTCAGTTGGGAATTTCTGCCAAAAAATAATACAATACAAGGAGCGAGAAAGTGCCACGTTTTTAAATATTCAGCTTGTTTTAAGTCCCCTTAGACTTCTGAAAACCTTAATCCAGGTTGTTTCAAATTCCACCTTGTAAACACAACATTTATTGAAGCTTTATTAAATACAGTCTAGCATTTCTGCTCAGATCTGCAAACCTTTTTTAAGTTGCAAATGATCTTTTATTGATTTTTCTCTTTATATAGTTATTTACCTTAATTTATTTTTTTTTTCAGGAAAGCCTTTACCCACAAGCTAAAGGCCTGCTGGAGAGAAGGTTCATTTCACTGCCATTTGGCTGAAAACAACTCTAGCAGTAACTGCTTAATTGTTTTGAATTATTATTGTTAATTGAAATTGTGTCTCTGATTTGCTGAAAGGCAATGATCAACAATTTAACTTGTGCTGCATCTAATTAGTAACATTTATGATTACTGTGAGCTTCAAGTGGCACTAACCATTTGCAAACAGACACTCGAGTGATTATTTTGCCAAACATCGCTGGAGGAGACAATGGCAAAGCTGCCACCAGGGGAAAGCAGAAGGACATCCCATTGCTGGAGAATGGAACTGGGAGTAATTGAGCTGCACAGACAGAAAAATCATCACAACCAGGAGTACGTGAGCTGCTGACTACACAGGAAAGGAAGAAGACTTGTAGGCTGTAGTGCAGGTATGGAGGTAAAGTTGAGCCCTTCACATGCACCATGTCATTATGTGTTGGGACTGGAGATATTTTTCCTCATTGAAACATTCATTTTTATGCATTTGAACAGGAACATTTCCATTCACTGAGCTGAAGGGTTTGGCTCCATTTTAAGGAGATCTAGAATTGCTGCAAGAGGAGATGTGGCACGTAGGAAGATTGAAATCTAGACAGAAACAGGATGGAACAAGGCCAGCTCTACCTTCCAAAGAAAGCAGCACAAGAATCACTAGGAAGAAAAAAAACGTATCCTTTTTTAAGGTTGTGTATTTCCTCTCTGCTAACAGCAGCTCCTGCCTTCATATATACTTTTAAAATACCTGATCAAGAATTCTCAGTGCTTGCTCCTGTCACATACAGCATAAGTCACCTGGGCATCCAGAGCCACGGCTCTGGGGTTTGTGCTCAGTACTAGAAAGCTTTTGCAATTCATGAGTGGTTCCAGGGTTCTTCTGTTAATGTTCCAGCTCCTGAAGCCACACAAAGTGAATTAAAATTGAGCTTTGAAAAATAGATGTAAAAATGGCTGGAAGAAAGTGTCTCAGTTCCTCATCACTGACCTGAGGAACACGTTTCAGATGTCTCAGAGCTGCTGTCTCAGGCTGTCCGCACATTTGAGAAGAGAGCTCTGGATTAGTGCTGTAATTTTTTTTCACATTTTTGCTTTGGTCTCCAATACAGCCATCCAAAGACTGGCTTTTATCACAACCAGGATTCAAATGCTTTAAAGTACTAAAAAAAAAAAAAAAAAAAAAAAAAAAAAAAAAGAGGCCAAGACCAAGAAGCATGACAAATATTAACTCCTAAATCATTACCAGGCAAGATGAGGAGTACAAAACAGAGCCACTGTGCTCAGTCTTTCACTGACGTTTCAGTGGAAACCCTGGTTCAAGGAAGACAAGCTGCCTTTGGAGCCTGGTTTTTCATCTACAGTGAGGATGCTGGTTTTTTTCCCCAGTGAGCTGGCAATACCTCAGTTTCATTCTGCCCTGAATTTGTTGGCCTTGTTTCCCACTTAGAGATAAGAAGCAATTACTGGTGGGTGGGAGGGAGGAAAAGAAGCATTGGAAAGCTAGAAGACAAAAAAAATAAATAAATAGTGAAACCTGATGCCAGGTTTAAAACATCAGGTTTGCCAGGATGCTCAATGCTTGACTACTTTTTTCAGAATATCTCAAAGATCTACAAGAAGCAGGGATAAGGTAGTCCAAAGGACTGAGACATATTAAACATACAAAACAGTTACTCTTTAAGCTAAAAAAGCAAGTCTGAGAAGCAGTTTGTCCCCTAGCTATGTTTTCTAACATTTCTCCATCATCTTCTGCCAGGCTAAAGAAGTTCAGGTTACTAGAAGGGTGAACAGCTAGACAGGCTTTTCTTTGTTAAATTGTTTTCTTCAATCTGGAGAGAAAAGAGAGTGATTTGGCCTTGTAACTTACACTTAATAAAAAATGGGACTGTGATAATGAGAACATGATATGCTTTCAAAGACAACAAGTTGTTACGAAGCAAAGGCAAGCTGCACAAATCGGCCCCTGCCCATCTTCAGACCAATCTGACAGTCAGCTCATCACAAATTCCCTATTTCCTGTGATTCCTTGAGTCTAATTAGTCAGTACTGGCATACAAGGAATGAACAGCCAAAGCACTGGGTGTTACATGAAGAACAGGCTGGAACTGGGAGGGTGCTGTAGGTGTGGGACTCAGGATTTCTTTCTCTCACACTACACTGCAGCTCTGCAGCCTTTTCTGTAGGCTGCACCCGACTAAACAACCAGGGATCCACAAATCTCTGACACTTTGCTCAGAGAGAGCAAGAGAAGCTACAGAGCTGCCTTCAGTGCATGAGCTCTAACTACCACTATGCAGAGACTTCAGTGGATTAACGTTCAGTGAGTAAAATTTGACAAATCTCTTTGTATTCAGTAACATCACCACTTCCCTGGCGTTCCTCAGAACAGCACTGTGCCAGGCACTGCACATACAGCTCCCAAGCCTGTCCCTCCCAGAAGACAAGACTAAATTGCACTGATTTAGAAAAAACAGACAGTAATTTTCTCTGCAATATCAGTTGTTTTATAATTCACTAGCTAGCACTGCTGTATTTAAGCTGCATCTCACATGATTATACAAGAAGGAAGCTACAGAGAAAAAGGACAAATGTGTCACAAGAAATGTCCTCAGGGTCATATTATTTGGAACAGGAGTTGCCTGACTCCTATCACTGAAGAATCTCTTATGGGAAAGAAAACAATCACCACAGTATTGAATTTCACTGAAAGATTTATGATCTAATTTAAAGGCATAGGGATTTTTTTTTTAATTGTAATAAACAGCAAGTTCATTACGCTCCAGATCCCAAAGAAATAGCATATTGTAGGCAAGGGATAAAATACTAGTTTCAGCTCTTCCTTGAAATGCAGAGTTAGCCTTGATGATTAAAGACTTTTATTTACCTGCTTTTATCCATGCATCTTTTGAAGTTGCCTTTTAACAGCACATTTTCCTCTGACATGAATATTCATTGGAAAATGACACTGGCCTCTTCAGTTTGAATGCAAAGATTTATGAGCTAGTTCATTCAAGAACTGTCTTGTTTCAGTATGTGGATGCTTGGCAATGATTCATTATAAAGGGGACCTGCAATTTGTCATGGGCTTTTGTTGTTGACTTATGCAATTTGCTGATTATATCTGCAAATCACAATTTAAAGTTTAATCTGATCAAGGGGATGGGCTGCATGTAACACACTGGTGAAAATCAAGGAAGTCTTTGAAGTAATTCAGTGGGGAAAAAAAAGAAAAAAAATAAATCAATCAGATGCTAAAAAAACCCAACCACTCTTAAAAGTTGAAATACTGCTTATCAGAATTAATTCAGTTCCCTTAGGAAACAGTAGAACATTGTGCCTGGAACACAGGTAGTCACAATTACTGCTGGCTTGAAGATCGAGAGTGTTATTATTTTTTTCCCTCTGGAGTTCTTGCAGGGAAATTATAATCTGAATTTCCCCACTGGAAAATAATATCCCACTTGAAATGTCAAACTAGGAAAGCACAGAGAAAGAATACATTCTTCCCTCATCTTTTTCTGATCTTCTTTATACTTTTTTGGCTGTCTGAAAAACAGCTCTGAACGGTAACAAGTGGTTCCTTTACTTTCAGGCCACCTCAACACTTATAAACTGGAGTTCCATTGGGCAAAACCTGGAGATATATCAGCAAGAGAGGAGTGCATATTTGACAAACTTGGATGTTTTTCAATTCTTCAGATAGATCTGGACTTCCAAGCAATGCTTGAGGCCCCTTATCTCCCCATTCCCACTTTTTCCTGTCTCCCACTCTTGCCACAGAACTGGCACCATTCCCAGGACCATGAACCATATCAGTTGCATGTCATGACAACAAGCAATGGGATAAGTGTAGAGGACAGAAGCCTTTCCTTTTTCTCTAGCAAGGGAGAGGGATTAATTTCTCTCTCCCTTTGTTAGTCACACTGAGTTTGCATCTGCCCCGAGCTGGAAAACACTCAACAGTGATTGAAAGTGTTATTTCTCACACTTTCACCACTCAATAGCAGTCAGATTCTGCAGTTCAAGAAGTAAAAGAATTGTTCCTAAACAAGAAAGCAACACCCTGCAACTCCTTCAAAAATGATTTTACTTCATCTTTCCTCAGAAATCATCTTCCCTCTTTCTTAAGAACATACAATTCATATCCTTCTTCCCACTATCTCAATTTGATTCTAAATTTTTTATTCTATTTTCAGTAAAACCTCATTTTTTAATTAGGATAAATTCAGTGTAAGAGAAACAGGCTCTCCATGCTGAATATGGAGGATGAATCCACCATCTGGACAACAGGCCCAGTATTGACAAAACACAAGCAAAATAATCTGGTATTATAATTTTTTAAGGTACCATCATTTCTCTTTTGCAACTCTGCAACTTACTTAAGGACATTTCTGACTGACAGAAAGGCTTGATGTTGAATTCTGCACAGGGTTATTAACAAGCATCCGTAAGAGGACCGTGGACTACACACTGAAGTGAGAGCTACACTGTAAAGGCCACAGTTTTATTTTGCAGATGGGCACAATGATGCTCAGGGCTCACTGAGCCTCTCTCTTGCTTGTCACTTGGAGACTGCTTTGACTGTACCAGTGTGCTACACCTCATTGTATCACAGCTCCAAAGAAGTAAGGTCAGGCAATACCTGGAACAGAGTTTAAATGCATTAAATATCTGCCTCTGTGGGATTTGTTTTCCAGGTCATTTTCTACCTTGACTCAAATAATTTTCAGCCTTTTGAAACTATATTAAGCGGGACTGACTCAGATGTGGCTGTGATTGGGAAAACCATTCTAGCTTCCATGGAATGTGCTCACAGGAGTGTGGAAGTAGATGCTCTTATATCTGAATCAAAGCTGGATCAATGCTGTGACTTGGAGCTAGAAAGTGCTGTGCTGTAACAGATACCGCAGCTTAGACAAGGCGTAAAAGCAAGGACTGCTTTGTTTTCATTTGTTAAAGCCTGAGGCAGCACCTGTATGTACTCTGGCATTAAACTGCCTAAACTCTGTCACAGCTAATCACATTATGTTTATTAATCTATCACAACAGGGGAAAGACAGGATATAACAATAACAAATGCAAAGGTAGGAGTTTACAGGGGCTGCTGGACTGAGACTTGTTCTTTGGTTCTGCCAGGGTTTCTAGCTGAGTAAAGCACTGGTTCCTCAAATCCTCAACCACATTAGATGGGGAAAGAAAGTACTGAGTAAGATAGTCAGCATTTTCATTGAAAATACTGATGATTAAACAAAAATGCCTGAGAAGGCACTTGCATAGCATAATCAAGCCACCTCTTAACACAAATCCCAGGTAAACAGCTCAGATTCAAAACTGAGAAGAGTATATGAGAAAAATTGTTTCATTAAAAAGAGCCAAAATACAAAAATTTTTCCAAAAAAGTTTTTTACTTCTGCTTTTGGATCAAAAACATCTTAAAGTTTGTGGGAAAAAATCTGCTTTGATGAAGGTGGAGAGAAGAAAACTAAGTCCATGAAAAAAAATAAAAAAAATGAAAACCATTAATACTCCATAAAGCATTTCTCCAGGCCATAAAATCAATCAAAACTTTTGGTTGGCAAATCCTGCTTCAACTCATCTACTCACACAGTCTTCTGTGCCCTTCTGTCTCTAACACACCAATGCTGATCACACAGAGACAATAACCTGAGACTGCCCAGGGTCCATGGTGGGTGAGCAGCAGTTGGCCAAAGCACAGTTGTCTGTATAACCTTTGAAATATGAACCTGATCCAGAGATCTACTTAACTTGCTCTGTATCCATGACTGCTCCACCAGCAAATAGTTTGTGAAGATTTTGCTAAATGGGTTAAGAGGCCACTTCATATTTCTCTGTGCCTCCCATATGCAACACTCACTGTCCCTTCTGCTGAACAGCTCTTTCACAACCTTCCACTGCACCTTCCAGGCTGCTTACCATCAGCCTCATTGTCTAGAAACCTCCAGATAGGTTAGTTCAGACCATATAGAGGCAAGCTAACAGCAAAGGAGAGTTCTCTGAAGTACCTCGAGGTTGTATTCAAAGAGCAGGAGCTGGCCATTCAGAACAGGATGTTTTCAGGTTGTTCAGGAGGATGAAACCACTCATAATATCAAAAGAAAAAGCTTAGAGGAACTATGCACCAGGACTGTCCCCACCTCCAAGGTAACAGAGGGAACGTAATAGACAGGGGCTGTTTCCCACAGCCACTCAAGAGGAGAATTCCCTCTAGAGAGGACGGTAGGATAGACAAAACCATTACAAAGTCAAAGCTTGCAGGTGGCAATGGGAAGAAGGTACTACATGCTTGAAAACGTTTTTTTTTCTAGCACTAAGGTGGAGTGTAAAAAAATGACTGGAGACCTCAGATGGGACCTTTGTGCATGTACATCTTACCCAAGTCATATATTGTATTACTACAGAAGGATTAGCAAATCACAAAGCTACTTATGATTAATAACTATTACTAATTATTATTACAGCTGACGGGGACTCTACAAACATGGCAGGTGCTTTATTCCTGCCTCAGAAGGTCCACAGCTTAATTTTGAGGTGAAAAAAGACTAGTATGGTGCAGGGAAGGAGAAAGTTGCAGCAGTCTTGCATCCTTTATATGTACAAGTGCACTACTCAAGAAGAGAGTGGTGGTGGGTAACAGATTCTTTTGAAATTAAACACTCATTCATTTAGGACATAATTACAGCCATCTGTAGCAAGTCCTAGTTCTGTCTTCATTTTCCTCAGTGTAAGGCAGAAGTGTTTGCTGAATTTATGAAGGTGACACAAGGACAAAACTAGTTCATCCATTGAAGCACAACAGAGGGTTCACTGGGGCTGCTGGTGTTCCTGCTATGCAAGGAAAAGAGCTCTAACTGCAGCTAAACCCCCTTCTACAAGGAAGCACATGGGAAGTGCAGGCACTTATCAGAATAATTGTTAAATGTGCACCTGATTAAAAACAGGCCAAAGAATCTGTGGTAACAGCTGTCTAAAGCCAAATGTACTGCTCCAAGTAGCCAGGGCACCCTGCTTTGAAAACCACAACTGAACACAGTACTTGTAATCTATAGGATTCAGAGACTCTAAAGTACAGGTTAGAATTAGGCCCTAATTTGGGGAAATTTTTCTTCTTTCCTACAGTGCAATAAAAACCAACCATTGTCTGGATACATACTGTCAGGTCATTCAAATCTCTTCTGGGAGCAACCCTCTGCTCTTTCCTTTTCTCTCTTCCAAGATTTCAAGAAAGCCTCAGACCAAGTATATCACTTGTTTGGGTTTTTTTTTTTTAAAAACTGATCACTATCAAACTTCAGGTCAGAGCTGATGGATAGATACTTTCAAGACTTTCTTGGGAAACCAGGTGGAAAATGTCACTGAGCATAACATCATCTGTACTACAGAAGCAGAAGCTGACCTAGCAGAGCAGAAAGGCACAGTTCAATGAGACATACCTGGGAGCAGAATGTAACTCAGATTTTTCATTTGGCCACTGGGCAGGGGGGAGCCAAGGCCAGTAACTTCACAGATCTGAATTTCATTATCAGACTAAAGCCCTCTGCTGTGATTATGAGCTGCCGTGAAAGTCTGAATATCTGAATTCAGAATAAAGGGACTAAAAAGTTTCCCGACAAGATTTTCTGCCATCTTGGCTTAGAGAAAACAGGATACTTCCCTTGTTTAATTCTGGGCAATGAGAAGGGCTGTGCACTTCTGTGTAATTGCTCACTCCATCTGTTTGTCACTTAATCTGTAAAGTAGGCTTGCAGAGTTTCCAGCCTTTCTCCTTCTGTCAGCTCTTGCTTACAGTATACAGTTCCTCATGGCTTCCAGCTGATAACAAGTCCTGAAGACAGCACCAGGCAAAGGTCAAGGCTCTCCTGAATATCTACCAAGCAAAAGTTAATACCTAAAGAAACAGTGAAACCCTTCTTTTCTATCATTTGGTTTTCTTAAGAGACTTACTGAAGCTACAGGGGCTTCAAGAAAGTTATTTCGAAAAAAAATTAAAATCCATAAGAAATCACTGCCATCTACTTTTTCTGTCATTAAAACCATCAAATAATAATTGAGAACATAAATCATTTAGCATTAGGAGGTGAGCAGAACCAGTAAGTGTAAAACCTTTGGAAAAAGCCACATCTTTATTCCTGGGGTGAATATTTACTGACAAATAGAACTCATTTTCTTAAGCATGCAAGAAATCAAACAAAGTTACAATCTACATGGAGCCAAGAGGGCTCACAAGCTAGAAGCTTCAGACCCTTCAGATTATTTTTTTGCTTTCAAAGAGAAAGAGTAAAAAAAAGAAAATTAAAATATCCTTTCCTCCTCCCTCTACATGCATAATTGTATTATACTTGTAGACTTGGTGGATTTTGCTCTGCAAAAATGGAAAACAGATCTCTGTGGATAGTGAGGGATGGCAAAGTTCACATATTTCAAAAAGAGTTGTTTTGATCTGAGCACAAACTTGTTGTCTGTCTGTAAAGACTGACAGCAGTTTTCCAGATTATACCAAGCTTGGTCCATGTGTTTAAACACACAGTCCAAATTCACATTGAATAATAGTTTTCTGAGTTGTCTGGTTGCTTCATATATTTTAGCCAGCCCAGATGAGAAGGCAGACAAACCATTTGTCATTCTCTATAGACAGGCAGTTTCATCACAGCAACCTCCATTTCTTAGTAGCTTGATTTTACCTGGCTTTTACAGAAGCACATGAAGCTTCACATATTTTATGTGCACTACTCTTGAAAATCATGCAATCACTAAGTTTACAAGTCTTAATGCTTTGATCAGCAAAACTAAACAAATGCCAAATAGAAAGGCATCGTTTTATCCAGGAAGAATTTTTTTGTTGTTGTTCAACTTGTTTTTATTGATTTTCAGATAAACAAACCCTTCTGTTTAAGTGTAAATTAATTGGCAGGACTCCTTTCAACATTCTCCAACACTTTATGTAGTTCTCAGCTGGTGATATATGTTCTACATCCTTTGGACTTCCATACCACCTTTCATCTGAAGATCTCAAAGTTCTTTGCAAAGGACTAATTAGTAAGTTGCAGCATAGGTAAACTTGACAATTAAAAGTGCTAACATTCTTCCAAGAATCAATACAGAAGTTCCCTAGACATCTTGGGCAATCACTAAACCCACAATAAGAGTTTTCATGCTCTTTTGTTTAACGCAGTATGTTTGACCTTGCTCTGTAGGATGCAGCACAAGGGCAGCCTGTCTCAACACACAGGTCTTTGCAGCTCTTTTAGTCTCTGTTTGAAATGTCTGCATTAAACTATGTATTGAGTGATTCCCAAGGAGCCAGACACTATCTGAACAAGCACACAAAAGATATGATTCACTCGAGCCAAACAAAAACTTTCCAGCTCTTTGAAAAATGTGAATATTGACTCCAGCAGCTTTTCCTAGACTTTTGCAGAACCTCCAGACAAGAGACTCACACACTTTCCTTTTCATTCATAGGTCTCTTCCCTACCACACCATTTTTCCTCATGTAATACTGGATGTAGGAAACTCAAAATACCTAAAGAAAAAAGCCAACATGCTTTGTTAAAGTTCTATGGAGATGTGAGTTTGATCAGTAAGGTGGGATTCATCTAAGAGGGCTGTCTGCATTGTGGCTCACTGAATGTAGACGACTCTGAGAACATGACTCATTCTCTGAGCTAGCATTGGCTAGTCACTCCAAATCCCCCTTGGCACATATCACATTAGAGTAAAGCTATTTATTATTCAAAATCTCCATACAAACACCATTGTTTAAAGTGTCAGGAAAGAGATGAAAAGGCACTAGCAAGTAAACATCTGATCCCTGTGAATTAAAAGTGTACATCCAAGAGACTTCTCTCCCTCCTCATTATCCTGCTGACAGCTGTTCGGACATTTATCTAACCCTGTAGTTACCATTCCAGTTCTGGTACAAGTTCACATGCTCGGGTGGCATTCCCAGAGCAGTATCCAAACTTAAGGTTGTTTTTATAATTAGTCTTTTCCTTATGGAGATGTTCCCCTGAAATAACATTGCCCATGATCAAAGTGTGTGGGCCCATTCTACAACCAAGACACAAGGACTACACCTCCCATCACTTTCACAATCCAAAGACATGAGATGGGCCTCTTTTATACAACCCTACACTTGGCATAGGTTCCATTTTTCTCCAAAAGGCAAACAGGTCAGTTTAGTTAAGTCCACATCTAGAAATAAACTTGAATGTGATAGAGACAGTGGAAGAGTCTGGTCTCAGAAGCCCAGATATGGGCACAGATATTAATGTAGATAGATGTTCGAGGATGATTGTTGTCCAAAAACAGGAGGCCCCAGTTTACAGCTGCTGTAGCCCCTTGGGAAGTGTACCACAGTGAGTGCATGCTTCGTGGCAGCAAACAGCCCTTAGTCAGATACAAAGCAGAGCACAACCACCTCTTGCTACTCTTTCACCAGCAAGACTTCCAGTCAGCATCCCAACACCATCATCCCCAGCTCCATGTGAGTTAGCTCTATGTCCTGACCCAGCATTTCACCCTGGTTTTGGCTTACAAGCCTCCAGAGTCCTTTCAGAATCAAACCTCACTTCCACTCTGCCCTTTGCCCTGGTTACAGTTTACATGTTCTCACTGAAATCAGTTCATCAGAGCCCTCTCTGGTTTAAGCCAAATGGGGAGTGACAGCTCTGAGTCTGTTGCGGAAGCAGGGTTGTCATCTCCGAGCAGTTTGGCTTGCTGACAATGCCATGGGCTAGAAGACGTTCCTGTCACTTTGAATTACCATCACCCATGCTCTACAGATGCAGGAGCTATTCACAAGAGATGACCCTTAAAGCCCAGCTGCAGCAGGAGATGCTTCTCCTGTTGTTGAATGCATAAAGTCACTTTTGAGAAACAACATGGCAAAGTGCAAAACAGCTTCACACTTGCATGCCCAGTCCCCCCCCACACACCCTCTTGTGTCCTCAGGTATGAAGAGGAATTGCAGCTACTCATGCTCTGTCTGAACAGCCACCTGTCTCACTGCCTGTTGTTTCAACTTTAAGAATGCAGATCCTTCCCCTAAGGTTATAATTCACATTAATGACTCCATCCTGGGAGGACTGCAAATGAGGAATACATGCTATAGCCAGCACTTAAATAGTAGCTGTTGTGTTTATAAGTTGATCTAATGCTCTTACATATATATGGCTTGGCATTCACACTGTGGTGGAGATCTATAGCATTATGTTGTGTTATCCATTTCTTGGTGTCTCTGTCCAGAAATGGATAAGAACCATTATATTTCCTGGGAACCCACAGCCAGAAAGGCAAAACTGGGGTTTTGAAAGTAAACCTCTTGAAAAGGTGGGATTTCTACTTTAATCCCAGTGCAGGAGAGGTTCTGTGCAAATACTCTAAACTACGCTTGACTTGCTCTCCTACAGAGAGAATGCAGGCACTGTAAGATAAAGCCAAAATATATTCTCAGGATTTCCCAGAGAAGTTGAAAGTCAACATCATGCCATGAAATGCAGAGCTGGTGCTTCTCTTATGGAAAATTGCTTCAATGGAATTTTTTTTCCTGCACCTTTTTAAAAAATCCTCTGGCTCTGCTAGGCAATCTAAGAAAAGCAAGGTTTGCTGTTTCTGGACCTGCAATGTCTCCCCTGAGTGAACAGGCAGATTGAAATCAAGACAACTCATACTAGGAGCAGAATCCCTGCAATGAGCTGGAGCCTGGTAGGACTAGGCTTTGTGTTTTTCATGCAACAAAAAGGAATTAAGCTTTTCCTCGTTAGGATCTGTAGGAGTTCAATAAGTAAACTTCATGCTAGGCTTTGGATCTGAAACTGTGCTTTGGAACAATGGTTGATTTTTAGAGGTGTTTTAGAAGATGGCATCAGGTGTCCCTGCCCACAGCAGGAGGGTCAGAATTAAATGATATTTGAAGGTCCCTTCCAACCCAAATCATTCTGTGATCTATGAAACTGAATGCAAAGAGGGTCCCTTAATTTAGAAGCACACGAACATTTATTACTTCAAAGGACTAAAACCTTTCATAGAATGTACCAAGACCTGCAAATTTATATTGTGATTTTGTCACTTTCTCCTTAATTATACATCCACAGAAGGTTAGAGGAATTACTGCATTTGGAAGTCCACTAATTCAGAAAACAGCACCATCCTCAGGTAGATGCCTTGCTGCTAGAATTTGAAGTGAGATGAGCTGAATCCCTTCCCAAATTTAAATTCCAGCTTAAACCAATTTCATAAGCAAAAGAACAAAGGACT
>NW_009953499.1:712991-713266 GCF_000747805.2 Chaetura pelagica
CATACCTTTGTGCAACCTTTTTCCAATTAAGAATCCTCTTATAATAAGTGAATTCACATCCTTGCTAGCTGTTCAATTGAGACAATTATAGGATCTCTTGACTTTACCTAGCTTCTGATTTTCACTAAATTCATAGAACCTTTATTCTCTTTGAGACCTCTAAATCCTCACCAAATTCACTTGAACTTGACTGATGGGTTAAAAACACACTAATGGAAAGAAACAGACATGAGAACAGGCAGCCCAAATGCATCAGCCTCATTTTCTTAGAAAAC
>NW_009953499.1:713277-728730 GCF_000747805.2 Chaetura pelagica
GGAAGAGTCTTATGAAGTTCAGAATTCCTATTTCACCAGCAATTAGAATTTGACAATTCACTTTCAATATATAATACTTCATTAAACAAATTCTGTAAGATATCAGCTTTCTAAAAATATTCCCTAGTTTCAAAAAAGGAATGATGTTCCAGTTTATATTAGTTTTATTATTTCCCCATTATTCCATGAAACCTGCTGCTCCTACTGGCAGAGATAATATGATATCATGTAAGAGTTAATGTAGTCTGGTTTGGGGTGGTTTTTTTCACATCATTAAGTGCTGCTGCTATTCAGCACTGATTGAAATATCTCATCTCTTTTTCTAGATGAAAATGTCTGCAGCTTGGTGTAATCAAACAGTTTGACACTTTACAGTATAAACAGGAGATATTTGGATGTAGAAAAGATGAGATTTTTCAATCAGTGCTAAGTAGCTGCTGCACTTATCCGAAGTATTATACATTTTTTTTAATAGTTGTATTGCATATTCATTAATAGCAGCATCTGTTAAGGTCTACTATTGACAAACAATTAAATACAAAATAATATAAACAGGAAAAATACACAGGATAAATGCTGGAAAAGCAGAACAATGTCAAAAGGGTTTATATGAACATATAATTTTTTTTCTTACATGAATTTTTAATCCAAATTAAAATAGACTTTTACAGTTGGGAATAAGCATTCAGCCAGCTATAGCTGCATGAAACCAAACATTGTACCCTGAACCAGACAACTGTTTCAAAGAAACTGGCCAGTTGACCTCCTTTCTTCCTCACTTGTGGGAAACCTCCAAACATGTCTGGAGCTTGGACTCACTGACTACAGAGGAAGCTGACAGAAACAAAAAATCAAGGAGATAATTAAAGCAGACATCTAAAACAAGGATGACCCCCAGAGACAGTAACTGTCAGCACAACACTTCTAATTCAGTGCTAGATTATTAGTCAATATCTGTTTCACTATTAAAAAAGCTACCTGTGCTTTAGGTTCATTTGTGCCCAATGACATAAGGAGCCTTACAAGAACATCCACTAAGAATCTTAAGAAATATGAGGTGTGTAAATAAATATAGATTTACCTAGACCCATTCTTATAGTTCCTGAAGCTGTCACAGCAAGCACCGATGCCACAACCCTTCTGCTGGCATAAGACTAGTGCAGAGCAGAAAATCAGATGTCTCTTTGATGTCTGTTCCTTTGTAGGTCTTAAGACTTTCCTTCCACACACTCACTGCCTTCTGTATTTCAGAGATCTTAAGGTCAGCACTGTTACCAGATGTGAAATCACCATCTCCTGCTGATTTACTTTCCCCACACACTGAAGAAAATATTTTCCTAGAAACCACATCTCTCTCAACATACCACATCCTGAACTCATAGCTGCCAGATCCCTAGAGTCACAAAATGCCAGAAAGGGGGATATTTTGTTCAGGAAGTGAGGGAGATAGAGGCATTTACAAAGACACAGTATCCACATGCATCATGGAGAGCAGTCAGTACAAAGGCAGGTCTAGGACCCTTACAAAGAAGAAGCGTTAGAAGGAAACTGTTGATCACCCAAAAAAAAAAAAGAAAGGGTCAGGAGCATCTTGGCAAGATGAACACAGTGGCAAGAAGAACCAGATACATTTTATGGAAGGGTTGACAAACACATTGGCGGGGTCCTGTATCACTCAGAATGATGAGGCTACGCACATGGGGGAGTTCCTGGGTAAAACGTCTGGGAAAGAGCAAGGTGCAAGTCTGGTGCTCACTGGGAAAGGAAGGGCTTGTTTTGGAAAATCACAGCTGGCTGGGAAGAATCAGAATAATTGGGCAAACCTAACAAGAACTGAACACAGCTGAGCAACCTGCAGGTCTCCTGCCTTTGTGCAGAGTCACTATGGAAACCAGCAGGCTGGGCCTGCTGAGAAGATGATGAATATTCAGGGTGCTAAATCCCTCGAGGCTTCTTCTATGAGTCTGAGCACACCAGTCATATCTGCACATGGCCAAGCACACACGAGACCTGGAAGCAGGAATATATGGGTGAAGGGTGAGAGATGAAGTATGTCTATGAATGCTCTTTTAGACAAGCATGGGTTACAGAGGGATCTTAGTTGCCCCCCTGTAGTCAAAGAGCAGCTTGTCCTGGGCCCTTCTTGCCATGAAGCCCTACATTTCAAGACGGTTCAATCAGATGAAAACAGAGATCAGCATGCTGCCATCAGCTCCTCTCTCCCTGTGACACTCCCCTACAGGTCTGCAAACACAGCCCTTTGTACATCCTGAGAAAGAAAAAGCCTCTTCACCTTTCAATGCTTCAACAGAGGATGCCAGCTGTCCTGGCTTGCACACCAACTTAATGCAGTAAAAAGAGAAAATAACTGGAAGTTTTTACAACAGAAAAGCACCACTCTCATATGAACCAAAAGCCCAACTTTTAAGAAATAAGTTTCAAAAATAGGTCAAACACAAACTTTAGATTTTTACATGGATTATTCCTTTTTAAACTTGCAAATTTTTCCTCCACTTTAGCATCTCTTTAAAAAAGATTTAGAAGGATTAAACTCATACGGTTTGGAACGGAAATGCAAGTTAAAATATCAAAACATTTGTATTTAAGACTTCACTGTTTAGCATTGCAGTTTACAAGTGCACATGCACTCCTCCCCTCAAAATATACTTCAAGTTAAAAGCAAAATGCTGTCCCATAAAAGTTTACATTAATGAAAACAGATTGCCATTTATAACTGTTAGCAAAATCAGCATCTTTGCCTGAAGCAATTCACATTCATGAGTTAGCAGTTTCAGGCTGAAGTTTCCAATCAGCTTTACACAGTTTGTACTGTAGAGCTTTGCTGCAGTTCAACAGGGTGCACAGAAATGGGTAGGCTGTGTGTGATGCAGTGAGTCTCTCTCTTGGAATTGCTTTTTAAAGGCTGAAGAGCAACACACTCTGCCTGTGGAGCCATGAGTAATCTGTTTACATGTATCTCTCAGTGAGAGAGCACATTATCCATGATGAATATGGAATAGTCTGGAGCACTAGCTAGGAGAGAGGCTTCTTTGGGGATGCAAAGTTCACCATTCATTTGCTTTGCCAATAAAGTGCACCTGCTGTGTAGATAATTGGAGCAAGAGGGTTAATGTATCTTCTGACTGGTATATAAGGCATTTCATATAAATAAGTGCAAGCTGAACTCCAGCAATGGCAGGTTCAAGATGCCATAGGGCTTTTTACCAAAAAAACACCCTTATTGTGGAACATGTGTTGATACAGACTGAAACCCTCATCAAGGATGAGGTAATCTAGTTGGAAGACTCCCTGACTCTCATAACAACCCAAAGACTAATGGATTCTATGTTGAGTTTGTGGCAACATCTTGGTTGAATTCAACCAAATATACAGACCGACATTATCCAAAACATCATCCTCAATAAGAGTTTGTGGCTGAAAACATGGCCACAGGGGAGAGAAGTGCTCATTTAGAGCTAGAAGAAAATAAGAAGTATCTACTTAACCAAAATCTCAGACACTGAATATTTGTTTAAATCCTAGAGCTGGGGTATAAGACTGTTTTGTGAGTATACATAAATCTACAGACTGAAACAGACATTTCAAGCTTGTTCACTTTGAGCGCCACTGTCTGAATGAGTCCAGTAGTGATTTGTATAATCTTCCTGGAAAAGCTACTGCTTATGGGAATCCAAGCACCCTGATTTTCACAAATTGGACATTTCCTTCTGGCTGGACTACCTGGCTGGGCTGTCCTGAAATACGCAGACTGCATGATAAACTCCAAAAGGGGCTTTCAGAAAAAAACCCACAGAAAACATCATTTCCTTATATAGCCAGGTAATCTCAACATGTAAGAAATAACAATTCAAACTACAAATCTCAAAGGTAACACCTGGCAAGGAAACACATTTCAAGTTCTGCCAAAGCAAATCATAGACTGCAGAGCAAAAAGGGATCACAATGAACACAAGATACAATTTTCTGCATAGCACAAGCCATCAGCTTTGCCTGAATTATTTTGTATTTCAACTGGAAAAGACCTTTGAGTGAAAAAAAGGGTGGACTTTTTTATTTTAAAATTCCTAGCTGTTGAGAATCTGATACAGCCCTTAGTGAATTCTTCCAGGAGCTTGATCAACCTCTGTGAAACATTTATACTTGACTTGTAGTCTAAATTTGCCTGGTTTAACTTCCACATGCTTGGTCTTCTTATAACTTTGCCTGGTAGGCTGAGGAGCCCATCAAAGTTTTATGGACAGGCCTTATGATCAAGAGTGGGACTATGGTTTTTCTGCCAAAGCTTTGTCTCTTATTTTAACATTATTTCTTAAAGTCAGAAATTTTCAATTATTTCAGAACTTGTTCAAAATTCTCCAGAAGAACTCTAAAAATTAAAAACACAAAAGAAGGAGTCTTAAAAAAAAGAAATCATGGAGGAAATTGAAACATTTGCTTTGAAACATAATAAGGTTATAGTTCATAAAATGTTAAAGTATTGCCCATCAGCTACTTCTGTGAACATTTACTTGTGATTATGAGGTATATATTAAGTGATCTGCAGGAGGCTTGTGCAGAAATTTCTTCTGCTGCACAGACTCTCCATCCCCAAATCTCAGAAGGATGCTTTGAAAATACATCCTCCTAAACATCTCAGTCTGCTTCTGATTTAACAAGAACCTAATTGCCTGATTATTGATTATCTCTTTGAAGTACAGTAATCATGATATTGCAGCAAATTTGCCATCTGCCTGTCTTGTTAGCAGTCCATCTATTTTCACCACAAGCTGTCTTACCAAATGAAAACACATATGGTTTCATTGCAGTGCATATCCTTAAAAGGGTTGCAAACACAGATGGCCTTGGAGAGGAACACAATGGGGTGGCAGCTGGAGTTTGCCACTCCTCTGAAACTGTTGTGATCATCTTCCTCAGATCAGTGGGTCTCTGTCCTCCTCTTGTGGTACCTGGGATGCCTATAGATGTTGCTAAACTTCCAGGCTCAGTCATCAAGAATAGGGCTTCAAGGCTTCAACTACAATTCTCATAAATCCTATATAAATATCCAGAGATCCCCTTTGAGCCAAGCAATTGACTTAGAAGGATTAGGCACAATCCAGGCCTACCACCTATTCCAGGTCTATGAAACTGAATTTCTTCTAATTACACTCAGAAGAGTAACAATTTCCCTAGATCATCATGTTTGGCATGGGAGCCACCATTTTGTTGAGAATTACCTCAATAGAAAGGCCCTATTTCCAGTAAATCTTATTCCAACATCCCAGCAACACCTCCAGTTTAAAAGACTTTTATACCAATTCAGTCATCTTCATGCCAAGGCTGGGATTTCTCTCCACTAAGATTAGGTGCCTATAATACAACCACCCATGTCAGAGTCAAATAATTTCTGGGCACAGCGTCTCTAATTCTATGGTAGATAAAAAAAAATAAGCTCAGATCTCATTCTAGATGTCCAAAATATCTTTGGAAAATACCTTAGATAAATCACCCAGGTATTCCCAGGCCCAGAAAGACAAATTCCAGCAGTGCTTTTGCTGATACTATCAAAGTGATGCACCTTACACACAAAGACAAGGAGAGAAAGTTCAAAGAAAGGAGAAGCAGCAGGCTGATGATGAGCAACTAACAATTAGCCAACTAATTAGAACAGGCAGAGTAAGGAAAGAACTTGCTGGCTATGATCCTGAATGGTAAGCAGCCTAGAACACGAGGCAAAATGAGAAAAGAAAGCATAAGTGATCCATGTGCAAAGCACAATGAAAAACCATCAGAGTGGTTTCCCAACAGTGACAGAAAAGCTGGGCTTGTGCATGCTGCTCTGGGCCCACCACGAGCCTCAAAGGGGCAGTTTAGGAGGGGTGAGAGATTTAATTTTCACCTAAATAATTTATCTTATTAGTAAGAATTCCCTTGTGCCTCCAATTTCATTGTAGGTCCACTACAAAGCTTACTGAGAAGTGATGTGTTTTTTCAATTACTCTGTGCTCCCTGGAGCTTTCCCCTTTTCCAAGAAGAAAGTCTTTGCAAGGATTAGTTCCACCACTAGCTTACTGTTCAGAGAGAGGTGGTTCCAAAACATGTGTAATAGAGAGATTAGCTTCCTCCAGCACTGAGCATTCCACTGGGAGGTACAAGTAGCTGCCCCCAACCTTATGTGATACACAGAAGCAAGCAAACGAGGCCAAAAAGAGGATTTGCTTTTTTTGTATTGTTTGGGGTTTTTTATTGCTTGTTTTGTTGGGTTTTTTTAACTACAGTTTTATCCACGTGTCAAATAAAACCTGGTAAACTGAACAGCTGTGAAATGCGAGCTGCCAGGAAATAAGTATGTAAAAGCAGAACTGGTGGTGAGATTAGCAGGGCTTTTTACAGCCACCTGCAGAGCATGAGCTCAGTGACTATACAAGACATTTCTCTATAACCAGATCATTACTTTAGGAATAAAGAGTATGTAAAATTGAGAACCGTGCCCATCATGGCAATGTTTTCCCAAGCAAGCATCAAATCTGTGCACAACAAAGCAATACATTTGGGATGCTGTTTTCATGGAATTCCTAAAGATATTAACTAAACATCAGGCTATCACCTTCTTTTATACAATCTCTAACCCAAACACATGCTGACTATATTAAATCAACCCCACTTACAAGCCATTTAAGTGTTCCTGTATCTGCAAGTTCAAAGAAAAAAGGCACCCTTGACTGTTCCTTAGTGAGCCCTGGCTGGATTCTTGCTCTATCAGTAGCATCAGGAACTCTGATCTTGTGACAATAAGATACTGCTTTTGTCTACATCCAGAGAGAGATTAGAATCCCTCTCAGAAAATGTACTTTTTAGATTCTGTTTTGGAAACATTTGACACTCTCCACCGACCACAAGTGAAAAGTGGATACACTCTATCGCATGTAGCTCATTTGGCAAAGACCTCAGGCACTTTGGCTCTGAGGTAATTTGTCAAGGGTGGGAGACACACACACTGCAAACAAATCACCAAGCCCACCAGTGCTCCAGTCTCAAGACACTGTTCTCCTTTCTAGAAACCTCCTTGAACACCTTAGTTATCCAGCTTGCCCATCTGGTAATTTCAACCAGTACTTATGATGCAGGGGAAAATGAAGTTGTCAGACTACAAATGGACTTTCATTGTCCAAACAGATTTGCCAAATCAGCTGTTTCAAAAACTCTCATGAAGGTTTAACATAATTGCCTCTATGAATAACAATTTCTCAAGCCACAGACAGCATAACTGAGACACAAATAGGGAAAACACGATCCCCCAACAGCAATGCTGGCAAACTATAAGCAGGCGAAAGGTTTACACCAGAACTCCACAGCCAGGACTGTTCCCTCACTCCCCTCTCCTCCAGCTTCTCACTCACTCCACACACTGAACACTAACCAGTAATCCAGCCGTCCTGCTCTGTCAGCTTTGAGCCCTTGCACGAAAAGTCAGCGGCTAGAAGAACACAGATTACAGCCTGCAGCTTCAACTGGTCCTGAGGCACCTTCTGGAGCTGGTAGCCTTCAAAACGAGGTTTTCTGCTCTTTATATGAAAACCAACATATTGTGCTGTTCAGCCTTCAGAGAGATTTTGTCAAGTAATTACTGCCCTTTGAAATCATTGCTGAGCACTTCAAATATACAGGCGATCAGCTCACACATTTGAGACATCGGTTTTAGAAAATGTTGTGGGAAATGTCCATAATAAAATCTGCCTTGTTAAAAAGGCACAATTCTTCAGGCCAGAGAATCCAACTGCTCTGATTCCTGGAAGAGACAACATGGAGAATGTAGCCCCACTGCTACAAGTCAGTTACTTCAGCTTTGAGCCTGCCAAGTCCGCATGGGAGGAGGCCTGTTCTTCTGAAATATTTTTGTGTATCCATCCAGGGCATAATTCCAATGCAGGCTGCAGTGGGGGTACCCAAGCAAGCTTTCAATTTGTTTGCTTTAATTTTGTGCCAGTTATAGCATATATTGGCTTCTTCTGGGGTCTTCTATGTGTTCACAGTCTGGAAACTGTGCATTACCAGAGCTCCAGCCTGGGGCTTGTTCTTTGCTTACTGCAAAACTGCTCCCAGTTCTTCAGGCCTTTATATTAAAACTGTCCCCCATACATTGCTGCAACACGGAGTCTCCAACATGATTGCTCAGCCCTCTTGAAACAAGAGAAACCAGTACATTTAGACCTTCAACCCAAACAATCCTGATTATATGATTTAAACGCTCTCTGGTCTTAACACCTCTTAAGTCAGGTTTCCTACGACTTCTGATCACCATGCCATGAGTGACAAATTAAGCATATTAGAAAGTAAGTCTGACCAAAGTTCATTACAGCTTCTCATTAGCCCTGAGGGAGAGCTATAGCAAAAGACAAAGTGCCAGCATACTTCAAACATTGGCACCTCCTTCCCACGTGGCCCCTTCATCTGTTATTAGCCAGCTGCTTCTCTGCATAGCTGGCAGCAGAGCTGCAGATTGTTGCAGATTTGCTCCTCCTCAGAGGTCTCAAATACTTACTGGAGATTTTCAGCATTTAAGCAGACTAGGCACTTGCAATAGCTCTCCATTGTAAAGCGGGAAGGGGGAAAGGAATTGAACTTTTTTTCAAGAGAGCTCATTTGGCAGCAGGGAAGTGATGCTGAGCAGAAATAAATGTCCTTCTGGTTATGCCAATCAGCTGGAAAAGGCTCTTCAGGGTGACAGGAGCACCTCAAAGGAACCAGACAAAGCCGAGGTGAACTCTGCACCCACAGATGTTTTACAAGGGCTGAAAAAGCATTTAGTGGCCTTCGAGAGGCAAGTCCCAGCTCTTAAGACCAGACTCAGGGCTGCACTTCCATTCAACAGCAACACAGGAAAAAAAAAAGGCCCAGAGAAAAAAAGCCAAATAGGCGGATTTCACGCGATGAAACCTGACATGTTCTCCAAGAGGGCAGCACGAGCAACGACGCTGGGATGGGCAGGGGGGCCGGTGCGGGGCCGGCTCGGGCTCCCGGAGCGGCGCCATCAGCAGGCGGCTCAGAACGAGCGAGCGACGCCTAAAGTGGCGGTCCAAGTAGGAGCGCAGCGATTGGCTGAGCCTCCCAAGTAGGCTCGCGGTGATTGGCTGAGCCCCCTTTGGCGGGCTCCCGGGGCGGCTGCGCGCGCCGCCCGCGGGTCTCTCCGAGCTCTGAGGGGGTCGGAGGGAGCGACAGGACATTGAGGGGAGCGATGGGGGTGTTGGGGGCCGGGCTGGGGACACAGACCCGCCGGAACCTCGCGAAGAGGGTTACGAGAGTAAACGCAAGGTCTTGTTTCAGGGGAGGAGTAACCCTGTGCAGCGGTGTGAGAAGCGTTTGTCGCGCCGATGAACAGGCCCACCCGGATCCTTCAACGAAGCACAGTTTATTTACGTTCTTGCAAGAATGGGTGACCTAAACAAGCAGGCACACCCATAGCAAGGTGAATAACGGTTTATATTCCCTATTCCCGACGCAAATTTCCCTCCCCTGTTTCCCCACTGGCTGGGCACTCCAGGGCTCACAGCCTATCCGACGCTTCAAATTATCCTGTAAGTTTCCTGCCCCTGTTTACACATTCCATTCTAGCAGTTTACTTTTTAGCTTTTAAGGTAAAATTTTGACCTTTCTTGCCCCCTCAGCTGTCTTCCCAGTTAACAAATCTGGTGTCATCCTGCCCTGAGCAAGATAGAAGTGGCTTTGTTGGGTCTGATCTTGGGCCATAAATCCTTCTCCATGTTAAGATCCCCAGGTGGAACCCAATTCACTCCCTCAGTTTCTTGGCCATAAACCACTCCTGGTGTCCTTAGAGTGTGCAGATATCTCACTTATCTCAAACAAACTATATATTTAAACCACTAGGATATATATATATATACACCAAACCAAACACTATGTTTCTAACACTAGAA
Organism: Chaetura pelagica; assembly: GCF_000747805.2. NCBI lineage: Eukaryota > Metazoa > Chordata > Aves > Apodiformes > Apodidae > Chaetura > Chaetura pelagica. The sequence continues at coordinate 723,213 of NW_009953499.1, forward strand.
TGCAAAAACAACACTACATTTCATTTCTAACAATGGTACAGGCTGGGGGTGACTGTCCAGGAGGCAGCTCCTCAGGAGAGGGTTGTGGGTCTTCGTGAACAAAATAAAAAACAGGGAGAAAGTTTGAACTCTCCTCTTCACCTGGAATCACACCAGTATGAGAAGATGTGCTTGTGGGAGAGGCGATTCCTTCACGGGCTCTAGAAGGGACCTGGTGTCATCACTGCCAGACTTGGGTGAGAGGAATGAAGTGCCTGGTGTGCTCTGCACCAGTGGGAATGCCTGGAAAAACCCCAGTCACACAGCAGCTCTCAGTCAAACTACAGCTGCTGCACATGCCATAATGGTTACAATGCTTCAGACAACCTTTGTGTTGAAGAGCTGAGGTTATTTATGTTTCTGTGCATCGTGCTGTTCATACCCATGAAAGATTCTGTCTAGTGGCAGTAGCTGCATGAAGAAACAGTGTCATTATGGAACTGCTGAATCATTATTCCTGTCCTTAACATGGCTGTGGAATGAAGTTGGTATTATCACAGGTTGCAGGTTAATTGGCAACATCCCTGCACTGAGAGCTTTTACCGAAGAACTGCAGGGACATTTAATTGCCTAAGCAATTAATTACTGGGCAAAAATGGAGAGATGTAGATTTCCTTGGGCAACTCCCTGCAAGCATTAAAAGCTATGGAAACTAACTGTAAAATGAACCATAAATGTGAGCAGTCACCATCAGTTATTACATACTGATACTGAGCAGGGACTTCTCAGGAGAGATTGGAGAGAACTAACAGGAATTGCAGTATGGAGAAAGTGTGTTCTGGGGCTTTCTCAAGGAAGACAAACCAATATTTGCTACTCTGGCTCCTGCAGTTGGGATAGGAAGGACTGAAGATGATGCCATGAATTCTGATATTCACAGGGAACACAAAGCAGACCTTTCCAAGCCCCTGCAGGCAATGCTGGCTGGTACTGGGAATGCTGCCTCCACGTATTCCCCAACACTAAGGTCAGTCAAAAAAACAAAATTAGTGTTGGCCCATTTCACTTTGTCTTAAGTGGTTACAGCTCCACATAAGTCACCCCACAGCCTAGAAGTGCTGTTGCAGGGCTGCAAACTTGTGTCCTCTGACAGGAGAGTGCTGCTTTGGATCAACATCACTCCTGGGTGTTGATTTGCAGGGAGTGAAATTCATAATGAGCTTGCTGCTTCGTGCTGCTCCAGCAGCTGCAGAGGAAACCAGAGACCAAATTCTCCATGGCCTCTGAGCATGTTCTGCTAAAGCTGGATAATCCACTCATGAGGAACATGCTGCCTGGCTGTAAATAGCAGTAAATGCGCAAAGATCAGAACAGCCTCAGGAAGCAGATAATGGCTAGTGTGCAACAGAGATCCTCTCTGGCATAACTACACTGTGAGACTCTCCTCATGTAGACAAAGTGTATGGCAGTTGCCAGCTTCATTATACAATGCCCCCAAGTGCCATGAGTTGAGCTGACAAAAGTGGCCTGCTGCCAGTACAGCACCATCCACGCTGGGAGTTCTGCTGGCATCAGTGGGTTGATTTTTTTTGTTTGTTTTTTAACCATTCTTAGCTGATGTAGTTACACCAGGCAAATTCCACTGCAAATATCAATTCTTTGAATTCAGAATCACATCTGAAGTATCTAATCCTCTCTTCTCTGCAAACACGGCCTTTGGAGATTCATCCAAACTTCACTCTCTTCCACTTATCTGCAATACTCCTCTTCAGGGGACCAGGCATAAACACCACAGCAGGGAACTGGGCATTTCAGAACCACTAGACTCTGAAATTTAATCCTAAATACAGTGATCTACCATTCACAAGCTAATATTAAACTAAACTAATATACTGGTGACAGTTATCCTAGCAGTCACCAGTAACATCCAGGCAATTTGGCTCTTAGAAAATGGTGCCATGTATGCATAGTGTGAAGCCAGAGCCATGGCTGGTTCAGACCTAAGTGCCATTCCCCAGCCCTTAGGGCTTGCTCAGACTTGGTGTGAAGAGCTACAAAGAAGTAATTTGTAGGTTAAAAAAAACCACAAAAAACAATATATATATATATATGTTTTCAGTTCTTTGAAAGCCCTGAGTATAGTTATGTTCTTGGAGTAACATTTTGTAGCACTTTAGGTATTCACTATTTAAACAAAGACAGGCAGAAAAACTGTTGTAACCTGACCCAGCTCAATCAATTGGTTTGTTTCTTGGCAATCTGAAAATAAAGACTGAACAATACACTTCTGGAAGTTTCTATTCTGGTCATCCCTCTTCTATGTGCTGTGCACCAAGAAAGAAAACCCAGGTGCTTTATTTTACTTTAGTGAGAAAGGAAAAGTAGGAACAGCTTGTGAATGCAATCAAATCAGCTAGCAAAAAGCTGAAAATCAGCATGTGTGAACAGAATTTGAAACAGTGAGTGTGGCTCTATATTTAGTGGAAAGTTTCCTTTTTCCTTTGCAGCTTTTGCATAAAGCCCACAGGCATTAAGAGAATAGATCTGTCTATAGCAAACAGTAGCCCAAAGTGTCAGTAGTCTACAGTAAATATGTAATGCCACCAAAGAAGGTTTTTGATGAATGCCCCAAAGCCTCTGAATTAAAATAAAATAAATCTTTGTAGTGCAGAATACCATGTCTGTACAACTCAGGGTAACATTGCCTAAAATAAACCTGTGTACATGACTCACTAACTCCCTCCTACTTACACTAGTGAATTGCCCATACACATGCTGCAGCAGCCCCATCTCCATAGGTAATCAGACATTCCAGGACCACACAGCATAAGCTCAGATTCAGAAGCAGGCACTTGCTTTGATCCTGGATTATTTCTTTTGCTGATCGAGGACACAGCCCCAAGACTGCTGTTACATTCTTAATAGATGGTTGCTATATGTATTTTCTTATGCACAGCTTTGTGTTAAATTGTTTTCTGAGGAAACTGCACCCTAAGATTCTCCTGTTTGTTTCAAGCTGTATGTCAGATTGGCCTGTTACTTGATCAAAAATAGTTGTCCCACTGATTAATGTTATTTTTTTATATACAGGACTTTATAAGAGTAACAGGATATCAGATTACAATAATGTTTCTGGCATTCTTACTAAAAGACTGTCAAACAGAGGCCATGCTGTGTTGGTTTGATCAGGGCCTGGGAACTCACTGTTCCAGGTATCCTTTCAGCCCTGCAGCAGAGCAATGCTAATACCTCCACTTTATGGGGTAGATGGACAATCATAAGGAAAATCTGCTATTATGGCAGTGATAGAATCATAGAATAGTTTGGGTTGGAAGGGACCTTAAAGATCATCAGGTTTCAACCTCCATGTTATGACCAGGGACACCTCCCACTGGCCCAGATTGCTCCAAGCCCCATCCAACCTGCCCTTCAACACTGCCAGGGATGGGGCAGCCACAGCTTCCCTGGGCAACCTGTTCCAGGGTCTCATCCCTCACGGCAAAGAATTTGCTCCTAATATCCAGTCTAAATACCCCCTCTTTCAGCTTAAACTATTACCCCTTGTCCTACCACTACCCCTTCTAGTGAAAGATTATTGATTTCACACTCTGGTGAAATTATCTTGCTTGATTTTGGCTATGTAAAAGCTGGAAGTCTTGGTTAACCTAAGCTTGCCAGACATGCTACTTGGGAGAGAAAGATCCAGAGGGCATTTCATCACATCATAAACACCTAATGTGTGATGTGAGAGGTTGCAGAAGAGTGAGAGTTTATATATTGCCTTCCTGCACTAAGATATTCTAAGTGCTTTGGGCCTACAAGAAGAAATATCCCTGGCTGTATGCACACTGCCCTTGGATAGCCAGACCTAAGGTCCTTTCCTGGATCCCCATCTGCTAGAGTCTGCTTTGAGATTACTGTAAATGTAACTGAGTTCATGACACCTTGTAAGGTGCAATGTGGGGGCAAAGCAGCAGCCTGAAAATGTATCATGGGGATTTATGCAGTAATCAGACCCAAATTCAATACCTACCCTGTGATTGACCTTCAGTGCAGCCCCAGATATGAAAGCATTAAGGGAAGACAGCAAATTCAGTTGGTAGATGTGTGTTTGCAGCTCTGGACACAGGGCAAACGCTTTTGTGGCCATTTTTTCAGGAACTTGACCTGAGCTGTGTTCAAACTAGGGACCCTAACTGGACTGGCCTTGTCACAGCAACACTGCTGTGAATCATTTAGATTCCATTCTGGAAAAAAAAAAAGTCTTTGAACATGTGTATCTGTGGGAACAACCTGGCATTTTTCCTCACACTCTGCAGCATTAAATGTCCCTGGCCTGCCCTGAAAGTTTGCTCAGTATCCAGTCTCACACCTCTGATCTGGCAGGACTCAGAGAAGCTGTGAGCACCATTGGTGACTGCCAGACATCGCAGGGCTTATTTTAAAATGCAATTAACAGGCCCTGCAGCTCTCCATAGAGAGAGAAAAGGCTGCATTTAAGTCTGCACAAATGGTTGAGTGAAGAAGTTGTGAGTACTGGTAGAAACATTTCTTTCAACTCAATTTCCTTCAACTGGGGGGAGGGAGGAAAATAACAAACAGAATTTTTGGAAAATCCATTCTTTCAATAAGAAATGGATGGGTAAGTTTCTTTGGGTACGACAGAATTGATCTCTGAACAGGAAAAATAGCACTCCTGGAAAAGGAGAGAGAGCACAGAAAGACAGGAGAATAAGTAGGACAAGGCACAAGCCTCTCCAGAGCCAAAATATAAAAGACAAGATTTTACTGCAAACTTACTGCTTGCTATTGCAAACCTTAGCTACTGCACTCATGAGAAGATGACTCCCATTTCCCAGCTCTGTCATGTTTATTCTTTCTTTTATTGGAGGAATAGGGAGAAGGTGGTAAAAAAAGCTGCATGCTGGACAACACTGGCCAGGCAAACTGCAGCATCAGCCTCCAACTGCTGCAAAGATGACATTAGCAATGGGCTCCACTCAGTCCTTTCACTGCATTATTGCTTATTTACTCACACTAAACTCCCAGAAGACCTCAATTCAATAAGCACCATTAAAGAAAAGATTTGTGCAGAAAGCTCCTTCCCTACTTCTCAGCAGCTCCCACTTCAGCCCAAGTTTTCTCCTTTTCATTCTTGAAATCAGATCCGAGTTTGTAACATTGTTAATATTTGCCTGGTCACACAATCTCAAATTATTACAGTTACAAAATAGATGTAATTGCTTGGCATACTTTCAGATGAGCTTCTAAGGGGAAGTTTATAGCACAGTTTTAACCAGCAATTCTCATTCTCCTCAAAGAATCTGAATCCTGGGTGCTTCTTCAAAAAGATAAATGTCCTTTGTCCCTCCTATGTTTTTAGGAAGTGTGACTGTGGTTTGATCTGATAGCCCCTGCATTGAGCAGTGTGGGTGTCTGCAGGCTGCTGCTGCTTGAAAACCAGCTCGAGAAACACAATAGGAATTGAAAAAGGAGAGGAGAAGAAAAGGGACCTGGGCAGACAAAACGGATGGAGAAG
>NW_009953499.1:728780-743659 GCF_000747805.2 Chaetura pelagica
CTCAGAGATCTGAATTCCAGCTCCTTGTCCCAGGAAAGAGAGAGGCTGCTTCAAGTGACATAGCCCTCAGATCCCAAAGGCTTTGGGTTGACTTCCCACAGCAGAAATTCCTGGATAACTGGCCCACAGCACTGCCAGGATGTCACAGAGCAGCCTGGGCTGGCAGATTCAGCAGCTCCACCAACAGAGAGGGAGCCAAGTAGCCTAGCAAGTAAAAAAGGAAAACAAACGAGAGCTCATCTCTCAGTTCTAACTCCCTTGCTGGAAGGGGAGTGTGTTTGCTCGTACCTGCCAGCAGAGCTGCTCTGGTGCTATCTCTGCCTGCCTGCAGAAAATAGGTATTGTCATTTTATAGAGGCTGAAAAACATCTTAATGCTACATTGCCCTGCATTCATGCAGAGCACATCTGGTACCTGGCTCTGTTCACCCTCCATGCTCTGAAGTTGGGTTATCTGGCATTTCCAGAGCAGCAGGCTAAAATATCTCTTCTTGCAGGAACCCTACTTGCAAATCTGAGGAATTCAGTCTTACCAGTGAAAGAACAAGCAATTTAGAGCTACACTGGATGCATTTCTGATGCTTGCAAGTGAGCAGGGCTACCTAGCTAGAGTCTGCAACTGTACCCTCCCAAAAGCAACTTTTTCAGAAAGCTTCAGATCTTGGAGTCATATGGTCATGGAAAATCTAAGAATGTTGTTAAAATAAAACCCCACAAAATTATTCTGCTGCAAAATTAATCTGAAGTTAAGGTAATTTTATGTAGGGTGAAAGTCAAATCAAAAACTACACAAATTACATGAAATAATTTTACTATGTTTAAAGGGAACACCTTGATGCCTTAAAGTTAAAGTTAAAAATTGGAATAATTTATACTGAGTTTTCCTTTAACAAATGGATATGGAAAAACTGATTAGTTCTTATGAAACTATTATATTTAAATGAATCTGTATTTTCTAACGAAAGACATTCTCTCAGTGTGTCTTCCAGGCACTTCTGACAACAATAATTACTGCAGTGTTCAAGAGAGGTATCTTATGACTGAGCCACATGGAAGGCTCATCTTTGGTGTACAAAGTAACAGCCTTCAACCTTCATTGTGCTTCCAAACTCTCAGAAAGAGAGTACATGACCAGGCTGGTAACACCACAGAATAACAGTCTCTATTTTTTATTTCATTGCAGCCCATCCACAGACAAGCAGTAACAGTGGAAAATTTTAACCTGCTGTAAAATCACAGCAGTGACACGTCTGTCCTACTGCCACCCAAAACATGGCTTGAAATTCCAGGGGCAAGTCTCCACGCTCAACACTGAACCACTCAACCTGGCATCAAACCCTCACAGTGCCAGTGCTAGATCCTCACAGGAGCAGTTGATGATCCTCAAAAGTCCTGAACTGTACATTTTAGAGGTTTGCTAAAGCCCTGTTAACATGAGTTAAGCAGCACAGATTGAAACTCATTTTCAAGGTGCTACAAGTTTTATGGTGAATGATACGGCTAAAATCAAACAGAACCATATATATAACCATAATTATTGCCCAGACATGTAATAAGTACTAGAATTTACAAAACTGATCATTTAAACTGAGGAACATTGTGAACAGTTAGTTCACAGTCACAATATAAAGAGTCACTTACTTCCTCTGTAAGGGAGGAATGTGTTGTTCTCACATCAACAAGAGACCAGCAGCATAAATATGGGACTTGTGCAACTGTAGAAAGCCAATGGAGAATTCTCTTCCTGCCTTTTTTAACTGTGCACCACAGCAGACCACCTCAGGATGCTGCTCCCTGTTTTTTCTTTACGGTTCCTAGTGCTTCTTTCAGCAATGCTTTCCTGAATTTATGCTCCAAATGCACTTGCATTTTCTGACTAGGCACAAAATAGTGTGGCCAAGTCAACAGCTTGTGGCCCACAGGGTTGAAACACAAATGATCATGGTCCTGCTCTGTTTTTATTCCTTTTTTACTTAGGATTTGCTGGCCCTACAAGCCCTGCCCTCCAGAGAGATCACGTTTGGGTTTCATATTACACACCAAAGAACAGCTTGGGGAGGGCAGGAGGGAAGGACAGCACCACTAAAGCTCAGAGGGTTGGCATAAACACCACTGAGCTGTGGCAACTGGATTTTTTGTTACAAATTATCATTTTTATTGGACTCAAGGAAGAACAGAAAACCACATTTGACTATTCCTTTCATCTGTGTGAGAGAGAGAGAGAACTGTATTATCAGCAGTATGGGGAACTGGGCTGTCATTAAATCCTCTTTAAATGTTCTGAAGTACAGGAGCATGAGTGACTCTTTCAGGGAATGTGGGCCTTGCTTTGTTGTGGGGAATGGAGTGGGAATTCACACCCTTTCGTAGAGTGTGCCAGTCTTTTAACTGAATTTCAACACACTGGACTCCTGCATCTTTGCCTAGCCTTGACATCTGGATCCATTAGGAATTTGCAATTCTAATTTGAATCAGCCACACTAATTGTGCTTTTTTTTTAATTGGCTGCACTATTGATTTAGCAGAATATGTGATGCTCTTCCACCTGTGTGCAAGGCTCCTGCTGGGACCTGCTAATGGAAAAAAACACCTCAATTAGCAAGAATTCCCTCTGAAATCCTTGAAAATCCAATACTGCTGATTAGTTTGTTAAAAAATCTTATTAAGAAATGCTTGGTGACTTCCACAATAATACCAAGAAGCAGATCCTCATGCTGGGCTCCCTAGAAGACTAATCTCTCCCTCTCCTTTTTCCCTCCCTGCCTCCAGCAAGGTTCAGAATTTGCAGCATGCAGGAATTAATTTCCCAGCCCCTCCCTGGTGAACCATGGAGGAGGAGAACTACACTTCCTTTTTTAGCCCCATATGGGAAATGTAGCTGTGTAAAAAAAAAATAAAATAAAAAAAATGATGTTAATCCAGATTCAAGGAGAGTGGTGGAATGTAGCAGGGGAAAAAAAAAGTCCCTTTCATCCCTCTGGTGCTTCATCAGGCAAATTAGCTGTATCCCTTGCTTATCCCTTTCCTACTTCAGCCTTGAATTCATATTAGCTTAGTCAATTCTCTCTTTCTGACAAATGAAAAAGGAATGTTCTTCCTGAATCTTCTCTTGCCCCATCACCTTAGCACAGAAGGTGGCAGAAGCTAGAGGTACCACAGCAGTTGGTGTTTGGGACACAAGCTCCTGTTCCTTCAAACCTAATAATTTCTATGCCACAGGCATAAAACTGGCTTCCTTCCTTTTAACTTGTGGCTGTGAAATCAGGTGATGGGCAAATTAATACAGTGCAGAATCAGGACAATATATGCATCTACACACAGGTTAACCTATTCCTTTATTTTCAGATTATCATTGCAAAGGCTGAGCTAGCCAGGCTTTTAACTGTCTCAGAAAAGGAACTTTTCCTCCCTTGGTGTTTACTTTGGCTGTAGCAGGGTTAAAGAGAAATAGAGGGAACACAAGTGTGGCCTTCCTCTCTGACTGCACATAACTGCAACCAGAGGTCTGCAAGGGAGGTTTGGCTCCACAGCAGTGCTCTCTACAGCTCTCTACCATGGTTTGAACAAATCTGTGTTGCTACCCTTGTCAAGACAGCAGAGATAACAGCTCTATCTCCAGAAGCATTGCTAGGTGAAGGAGAACTCCAGCAAGCAAACCCAGTCCTTCCCCATTTTAATTAACATATCAACTTGCAGACATTGCTGTTCGACTGAAGACACATTGAAGTCCAAAGAGATCTGAAGCAGTGCCCATCAGAGAGGCTATTCATTAGTCTATGTGCATTCCTCATTGCCTCAGCCAAAGAGTTCTGCTGAAACATTTCTGCCAATTTTCTACAAAACTACATTTTGTACAAAAAACAAGCCACTCAGAGTTTTGGAAAAGACTCCCTGAGCAGCTCTAAAGTTTACAAAATATCTGTTACAGTTGTGAGTTGTTTTGTTAATTTTGTTTTAAATGCAATATAGGCATGATGGAAAGTGAGTTAAGTCCTAACTGGCTAGGAAGCAGTGACACTGAACACAAAGGAGCCTTCCCTACCCTGGGGGAAAACCAGAGCTCTGGAAATTAATGTGGGGACCTTAATCTTTTCTTAAATGTAAAGCCCACCAATTGTCAAGGAGACATTGCTTCCCCACCAGTTAATGGGGAAGGAGGACACTGCCATAAAGCAGTTCAGAGTAGGAGCCAACTTTTGGTCTTTCTCTTATGTTACCCCTCTTGAATAGGACCAGCTCTGGCAAAAGCTCTCGATATGGTAGAGAGCAAGTATGAGCAGCCACAGAAAGGACACTATTTCCCTTCCTCAGACTTGCCTTTCCTTGCTCCTTCTGAGCCTCTGGACTGTAGCTAGGGCCATCTAATGTTCTCATTCAACACATGCTAATTTTGACATTTCCATAATATCTGCTTGTCATCACCAACTCTTAATTTAACCTCACTGCTGAAATGCCTCCTGCATTTCAACCAGACTGGCTGGAGTTTAATTACACAGTGAGGCAGCTGGACTGTGTTGCAGTATATCCAGCCAGTCTCTGGTTTCATGTGTGTAGTTGCTGAAATACTTCATTTTTCTCTCTCCTCTCCCCCCCTTCCAACCTACATTCTCATTTAGCAACCACACTCACTGGAAAATGTTTTGCTAGCAAGACATTGTTGCTGAGTTCAAGCAGAGCTTTTCCCCTGCATCCCCTAGGATTTCTGTATCAGCCTATTGATATGGAGGGGATGCTGCAGGAGTCATTGAGTTAATGGGACCCAGGATCTGTTTTTTCCTCATACCCAGCTGACACCTGCCTCAGCACTGTTAGTTTCTCACATCTCTTGCTCCTTGACAGAGCGCTGTACAATTCTGAATTCCTCCTTTCGAGATGAGTGGGCACTTGTGCTGTTGCAGTCTTTTCTTAAATGCTGCCAAGACTCCCCTGCCTCTTGAGAGCTTCCTCTGTCTTTGAATCCCTGGCTCTGGGTGCCCCAAAGCCACAACAAAGTGCAGACTTGGGCAGCCCCAGGAAGGCTTCTGAACTGTCAGACATGTGAATGACACGAGTGCTGCCAGAGCTCAGGGTGACCCAAGGGCTTCAGTCAAAGCAAACCCTTCTCTGTGATGCATTTTCCCCAAGCTCCACAGCTGTTCCAGGGGAAAAAATATAACCTTACTTGCTTTACCCAGTAACACTTTAGCAGAACAAACATCTAGTTCTTACTAAAAGGCAGTAGGAATCTAGCTCCAGTCTTTGCAACTACCCCCAGCCCAGACACCTCCTTGCATCGTTTCCCAGACTAAGCCCATTCATAACTCCAGCTTCCACTTCACAGCTAGTCTGTCTAAACAACAGTCCAGAACATAAAAAAAAACCAGCCTTAGTACCAAGCTGAACATTGCAGAGTTCAGTGCTTGCCTCACAAGATCAACTGCCTTTGCAACAAGGATGGAAATCTTTAAGGGAAATGAACAGAGAAACTAGCAGCAGGATCATAGTTCTCTTAATTAATGCATCAAAACCCAGGCTGAGGACCTGTTAAGTACTTAGTGAGGTTCTTAGGACCTGAACTTACCCATGTGTAGGAATTAGATGACTCACCTGTGAACCGAAGTCACTTCTGGCACAGAGCATGGAGAGTACATAACAGAGAGATGCTTGAACATGATAGGACAAGGAAATAGTGAAATATACTGTATCCAAACTGGGTCCAAACACAAATCATCAACTGTATCCAACTGACCCTGTGCATATAAGTAATTACTCTTGTGCTCACCCTGTACAGCCCATCCCAGATCACTTCTGTGTGACTCAGTACAGCCAGCTGCAACCACCAGGAGGCTTTAGGCAAAGTGAAGGGAAGGAGTAGACCTATTATAAATAGAAGACTTCTGTGTTATTGTTCAAACCAGCCTCAATCAGCTGCTGCTGTTCCTTTGATCTACGCTGCTAAACAACAGCTAATGTAGTTAAGGCACATTCAGACTCCTTAAGATCCACAGCTAAAAGTACTAACAGCTCCGAGGGGCAGCTGGAATCAAACAGCTTATGCAAAGAGAAGGAGGAAGAAAAGACAGTAAATGGAAAAATGCAATTTTCCAAGCAAGCAGTACCATTGAAATACCTGACTTCCCACTGCTCTGCCAGGCAGCAGAGAGGAACTGAAAGGGGAATTAGGCTGTCTGCTGTCATAATCTTAACTTGTGCTTTTGCATAAAAAACTGGAGTGACTATGTCTCTACTTTAGCATTTTGCTATGTTTAATTCCACAATTTGACTCATTCGCTCTCACTGCTGGGGATGAGAAAGCCTCTTAGGGATACCTTTGCTCAGGGCTTTACTTACTGTAACAATGCCAAATTTCCCAGGAGTCTCCTGTGAACCTGCAACTACCTCTGAAGAGAGCCTCAGAAGTTTATTAAGGACATCAGGCCTTTTGTCAGTTTATATGGGAAGTTACCCTGCTGTGTGGACCCATAGATATTCTCCCATGGCAAAGAAATCCCTTTAGTGAATTCCTGTTCAAATTAGAGCACTGATTTTCAGAGCTAGTATCAGCCAGCCCCTCTTGGCCTTGCAGCCTGTTACTGTATGAAGCCTTGAAATCAAGATTAAATGTCTTTCTAAAAGCTCTGTGGCCTAGGAGAGGAAACTAATGTAATGGCATCTGCTGACCTGTGTTATTCAGCATTCCTCTGATGTTCATTTCTAGCTCTAAAATATGCAGTTCTCTAAAACTGACTCAGTCCACAGTTAAGAAGTTCATAAAGAAAAGATGGCTTTGCCCCAAGCACTCTGCACCTTTATCTACTGAGATGTCTGCTTCCACTTGCATATTTGTGCTCAATAAAATCCCTGCAGAGCTCAGTTTCAGAAGCCTGCTCTAGAGAGAAATAATAATGCTTGGAATTGTTCTGCAAAATCCTGGAAAACATCTTGTTTCCATTTGCCTTTGCTAATATGAAATCTTCATGCAAGAGTGCCCATTGGTATTCATTATTCATCTGACCTCGAATTTTTAAGCAACATGTGCTTGAGATTATTTCAGAAATTCTGTACTTATAGAGAGCTGGGAGTGAACAGCCATTCAGCTGGGCTGATAACTGCTGTTCCACTTCAGTATCCATGTTCAGCAAAAACAGGTGGCTGATAAACATAACTGGAAAAATTGTTAAATTTCACAAACAAAAGGATGCCAGGAGGCAACTGCTCAGTAAGAGTGAAATTACCCTCTTGTAGGGATCTGTCTCAAGATCTGTGTGGTCTCCAACACTCCTAGTGTGAAGACTTTGTGATACATAGACCTTGTGTTGGGTCTCAGCAAGCTGATGAATTTCACTTTCTAAGAGCCAAGTTATGTGATTTGTTACAGAGATTTTTTCATTTTTAATTTTTTTTTTTTTGTCAAATACAGCTTATTTCTTCATTATTTTACTCAGGATTAATCCAACTGCACTTTTCTCTAAAAGCATTTGGAATTCAGCTTTATTTTCTTTCTTTTTTTTCCACTCTATAAATAGTTTGCAAATCAGCATTTTAGGTGATTTGACTTGGTGTCTCTATCAGTCTTTACTTTTTAAATAAGAATCATGATGTTTAGAGTTGTTGTTTTTTCAGCCACAGCCCTTGGAATCATGTAACTGTGAGAATCTCAGTTTGCACTTAGAGGGTTATTTGTAGCTTTGTATTGCAAAGGAAGTAGGAAAATATCACACAAATGTGCTGAGAAGGACTGACAACTGGAAAGCAAATAGAAGAACTATACTTTTATTCTCCAAAGAAAATCTGCACAACTTTCCTCCTCCCTCCAACTTTTCCTTCTTTATTTACAGTTTTTGTGGGAGAAGGAAAAAGGAAATGAATCTCTCCTTCTGAAGGCACCTAAGATAGGGAGGATTAATTTTCTTTTGGAGCTGCCTGTTACCTTCATCTGACCATGCAGAAAGGTGGAAGGATGGGATTGAACCTGCAGATTCCTGGTGGAGCAGCCCCAATGTAGAAGTCTTTCTACAGTTACTGGAGATCTAGTAACTGGGGTTTAGGTGTTCTGCATTTCACCCAATGTAGATGTTGACTGCAGTGATACAAATCTGCTCCCCATCATACTCAGCAGAGCATGGCTGAGCATCAAGTGGCCTGTGGGCATTTATACTGGGGCAGGTTGGTAGAGTGGGTTACCTACTGGGTAAAGCCTAGAGCTTGATGGTGACAATTTGATCTCCAGGAGAGCAGAGCAGTAGAGATTAGGAAGAAGCTCCTTGGTAAAGCTGAGTGTCCTTTCTTACCTCAGGTAAAAACACTGTGTAAGATGATTTATAGTATTTCAGCTGCTGATACTTCAGTGCACTTTGCCATCATATAACTACAGTTTAAGGAGTAGGTTTTAGGCTGGGGCACAAGCCACCATGTTGCCCTGGTTACAAACAACATTGTGTTCCCTGAGTCCATCCAGCTTTAGTTTTTGCTAGAGACCCTTCTGAGAGGGTCACTATGAAAATGCAGAAAAGCAGAACACTTTGCCTCAAACAAGGGACTGAGTGAATTTTTCACTTAGAGAGGTTTACCACAGGAGTCTGGCACCCTAAAATGTGTACAGAGAAAACAGCAGAGTGGAAAGATGCATCTTCCACCTGAAAGGCAGCTGAATTTCATTTTGCCCAAATTAAATGAGCAATTTGAACAAGTATTTGCTGCTTGTATTTCAGAATTCATAGCATTACAGCTGTTTTCTTCTGAACATTCTACCTGCTTTTCTTTGATAAAACCATTTGGTTGCTGCTGTGGGTCAATAAATAATAGAAACACAAAGATATGGGCATGAGTTTCTTGGAATGCTCTGTGAAATCTCCAGGCCAGAGTCTGCTGTGGGATGAAGAGGAAGCAGCCACCTTTCTGATTGAAACTGAAGACATCTGGTTCATTTCAAGTAGTTCTAGCAGCCATCTGGTGAATAAGAGCAGATAAAATTAATTACCCTAAACTCAGATGGCACAAGTCTGCAATGGCTGGGACTTAGTACTAAAGGCAATCTGAATCTCAATCTCCATCTAAAGAGATACCTTGTTATACAAGAGAAATGTGTTTGCCTGTGGAGCAGATAGCAACACTGGAAACTAGAGCTCTTAATAGTCAAAACTGTGCAAGTACATCTCTCCAGACACTCTGCTCATGCCTGTTGTTATTCAATAACAGAACTATCCTTTCTACATTGGCTCCCCATGCAGCACAGCTTAGACTCAGGGCATTTTTATCAAGGCACTGATTTGCAGAGGTTCTGAAAGCCAGGCTGTTTGCTAAAGTTTTTATGTATTGATCAGATCTTGTCAGCACATCTGGTGTGCCTGGCTCCAGGGTCAAAGCAAGCACTCTCCCTGAGATAGAAATTCTCTGCAGCAGCAAGGAGGGCTCTGCTCTGGGATGGACACAATGCATTTCTAGATCATGGTGGCCACTCAGCATCCCCTGCATGTTCTCTAAAAGGCAGGCCCCTGTGGCTTCCCTACAAACAAGATGATTTCAGGCCTGGCATGGCTGCAGTCAAGCCAGAGAGAGAGGAGCAGAGTAAACATAGTCAATAACCACTTTGTAACAATTTCGTTGCAATTCATTACCCCCTCATCAGGCACTGGTCTCCTCTCCCCAGGTGCACTCCATCTCTCTCCACCTCTGAGGGGGTTCTCGGCCAGGCCAGTGATTTCCACTCACAGCTAATGCTCTGCTACACCATCATGTCATGACTCCTGAAATGGTTTTGGGACAATATTGCTGCCAAAAAAAAGCTGCTTAGACCTCTCCATCTGCCTGGGTGTTTGTTCCCAGCCTCTCTGCCTTATGCTGGGGCACACATGGACATGGGATGGGTAGAGCCTGGGAATGTGTGGCTGAGAGCCCAGGGGACAGAATTCAGTTTCCAGCAGTGAATTTGGACATTGTCAGTGCTGTGACCAAGACTGATTGTAACCCTGTCTCCTCAGGGCCATGACTCACAAGCACTGCAGATCCCCCCCAGGCTGTTACTGGGGGTCACTGACACAGCAACCTTAGACCCCTCCTGATTATTCTGGCTCATTTTCTACCGGGGTAGAGCACATAGGGCAGCAGGCTGGAGAAACAGAGTCCATAACTATGATCCACAACTCAGAGCTTGTGAGCAGGACCCTCACCCTTGCAGGGAAAGCCTTTTGCAGCCAGCAGACACTGGTCATCCTAACCATATCCCCAGCACAGCTTCCTCCTTTTCCCAGGAACAACTGCAGGATCAGGCTTGGTTTACACAGCACCTTGCACAGTAGGTACCATATTCATGACTGATCTTCCTCAGTATGGTATAGACCATTGCTCCTCCCAGGCTGTCCACTGTCACCCCCTCGCCCTCTCTTCTCCAAATCCTCTTTTCCAGATATTTCAGACTAATTCCAGCACATACTGATTTCATTTCCCTGCTATCCTAGACTTCCAGTCACTTTTTAACTACAGAAGTAGTTACAGAGCTTAGGTATATGCAGTGAGTATGAGTGACTTTCCCACACATTCCTGGCTTTTTAATATACTGCTTCTACCCAGAAATACCAGGCAGGTTTCTACCATAATGAACTCAGAGGTGACCCTTTCTCAAGGCTCAAATACTCGGGCATAGATCCAGAAGAAGGATTTATCTAAGTCATACTAAAAATCAATGGCAACTATGCATTTAAATGCTTTGCAGAGTTGGTCTTCTGTAGTGATAGCTATTAGGAAATATTTGGGTTTTAATGAAAATCTGAATATTCCCTAACTGTGGCAATAAAGAGATGGTTTGAGGATGAAGTTTTCAGTTTTCTTATTTTCATTATTAATACTCACCTAAGGTCAGAAACAAAAACAAAGTTCTGAGTAAGGAGAGCCTTTTCCAGGAAAAGTTACAGATATTTAAGCTGTTTGGAAAATGAAAGAGTCATTCACAAAGGACTGTGAATCTCTTGGAAGTGACTGTGTAATTTCTCACCAGAATGAAATGAGTATCAAAAATGTGATCTGAAAGAATAATGAGTATATAAGTTGCATATATTTATCCACATAAGTGGGATACATTTTAGATCAACACTTCATTCTGAGAATCTTTCATTTGTATTGTTTTGTACAATAATGCAAAGCACCTGGTTTGCACTGAACTTCAATCCACAGATGCCTGAGTGTTGCACAAGATAAATGTGATCCAGCAGAAGTTCATTTTGTGTTGGCCTTCATAGAGTGTGTGGCATGAACACACAATTTTCTGTTTCTTGATGAAAAAGTACTCTGTAGACCTTGCTGAAAGAAAAGCAAAAATGTGAGGTAGACATATAGCATGAAAAATCTTTGCTGAAATGTAAAATCAGACTCATGCCCAAGTAGCTGAAGGCTGGGAACTATAGTGAAGAGCAATAGGAAATATCAGTATCATTACCAGAAGAGCACACAAGAGACAGAGAGCATCAGTTAACATGGAACCCATTTGTTGCAGAGATTGTTCCACTGATTTAATAATCATCAGTCTTATTCCTATGAGTCTCTTGAATTTACCAGTATAGGAACAGCCTTATTTTCTCAGATAGTGGCTTTTATTGTCCCTTAAAACATGACTTTAAAATGACTCCTTCTGTTCACCTTGAAATAATAGTTGTTTGTAAATTCATTTGAAAGCCACAACCATTCCCATTTCTCTGACTTTAGGACTTGCATGTTAACAAGTCAGATTTGTCTCCCCAGGCCTTAGGGAATATCCATGTGTTCTACAACAACATGGGAACACAGTCACACAGGGGAACCAGAGTAGAGCAGATAGCATTTTGCAACAGCTCACAGCTACTTCAAACATGAAATGGTTTTCCTTGGAGCAGCAAAACTGACTTTCTTGATGCCCAAATTATGATAGAAATTACAACTAAGTTTCAAGATCCATTTGCAAAGCTGTTGAAGATCTTCAAAACCAGTCAGAAAAATGGACACTTGAAAGTTCTCTCTCTTGATTCCTGCTGGTCTTTGAAGAGTTTTAACACATCTGTAGCTGATGACAAACATTTAAATCTAGCCTTTAGGAAAATTCTATGCTAAACCTGTAAAAAATCTATTACTTATGCTTCTTATATGTACTCATGTGCAGGAGTACTCTGTTCCTAATCATGTTGGTCTTTGAAACAATCTAAACAAACACCAGCTCATCCTTAATACATTATTTTCTGAGCTAAACTAAATAAGCAAAAGATAAATCTACTGGTAATGCAATTAAGTCATAATTATACAGAAATACATATGCAATTACTTTCCCATCCTCATTAAAGTTGAATGAATGCTTAGGGGTTTAACTACCTTTTAACTACAGAGCAAAAGAAAGTTAATTAGATAGTTGTGAAATTTTACGTTCTAACTTTTCCTAGTGGAAGTGTGACAATAACTGCCTTTGGAAACAGTTGCTCTAGTTCTTAGAGAGAAAAATACAGATCAGCCTTCTGTGCAAAGAAATGAAGAATGAAAGCAAAATGTGTTAATAAACATTCAATTATACACTTATTGCGTGTGTAATTTTCAACTAATTGCATGGAGGCAAGATTTCTCTCTTGGATAGGCACTATATTTCCACCAGAAAAATAAGGCTCAAGATGATATCTAATGAAGCTTTGTTACAAGAGTGTGACAAAGGAGATTAAGTCTTATTAAGGGCATGCCAAATTAGGAGTATCTGAGTGTCGTGGGAGAAAGGTCCCTGAAGAACAACAGTGTGTGTATGTTGAAGTAAGTGCTTACTGAGTTATATTCACGTGTGCAGACACAAGGGGCTCATGCACATGTCACTAACATGTTTTTGACCAACTCACTTATCCAGAAGCATGGAAGGGATCCTGCTGCCAGGAAAGTGGGATAAATTCTAGTAACACCCCCAAATTACACCCTCCAGATAGGGATTTCTCTTGATCCAAAGTTTTGTGTTCATAGGTTTAGGGTGCCTATCCCCTGCATACAGGTGGTAGATGATCCCAGCAAGACTGAAATTAAATCCTCTTAAATCCAGTGCTAGAACAGCAGGATTGCAGGGCCTGCAGCAGGAAAGCTGGAGCTTCTCAACTCATCACTGTTCTGTAAGCAGTCAATCTGCTGAGCTAAAACCAAGGGAAGTGACTAATTTGAAGCACCTAACAAGGCTGCCCACCACAGGAGTCTGCCCCAGAGGGAACACTGTAATTAACATCCCTTAGAGACATGCATTTCCATAGAATTGTCTTTCTTTCAGGCAGAAAAATGCAGTACTTTATTCTTCTTCCTCCCCAGCTGATTAGTTGGCTGATGAAATTACATGATCAATATGTCACACACAGACTAATCACAAGTCTGGCTAGACAAAATCAGCTAGCATGCCTAGGGGAAAGATGGGAAGAGACTTTTCACCAGAGGGTAGTGATAGGACAAGGGGCAATGATTTTAACCTGAAAGAAGATTTAAGTTAGATATTAGGAAGAAATTCTTCACCATTAGGGTAGTAAGACACTGGAATAGGTTTTCCAGGGACGTTGTGGATGCCCCATCCCTGGAGGTGTTCAAGGCCAGGTTGGATGAGGCTTGTGCAGCCTGGTCAAGTTGGAGGCATCCCCGCTCATAGCAGGGAGGTTGGAACCTGATGATCTTCCAACCTTCACCATTATATTATTCTAATTACCTGTGGTGTATTAGGGGGAGAACACTGCAGCAGGCCTTGCCCATGTTTTAAGAAAAGGCTGACAGCACAGTGTCACCTTTGCTCTCTACCAGTTCCCACCGTGAGTGGTAGTGAGGACCCAGCTCCCCTCCAAGGCCTTCTGAGCTGCAGAGAGCAGGCACTTGTCTGCTGCTCTCACAAGCTGTTTACTCACTAGGTGTGCAATCTCAGCACTGCTGGAGCAGCAGCTTCCAGTCCACTAGACATGCTTCCATACTGCATATCCTTTGACACCTAAGGGACAACAATAGATTTGTACTGGTGCAACTGGGATATGTATCTGGTCCTTAAGTCCTTTCCTCCACCGTCAAATTCTCAGTCATCACCCCAGTCACTCTAAGTGCCAGGTTTGCAGTCGCCTGCACTATCAGTGTGTTCACTTTGCCATGTCCTTTACCAAGAGGAGATAACTCACAAGTAAATCCAGAGAGGCAAAGAGAACATCACAGCTCTTCAGAGAGACTCTGCTGAAGGAAGCTGTAAGCAAATTGAGAGTTCCCTGTGTTAAATGGGTGCCCTCTGAGCCTGGATCTGCTGGCTGTGCCTGCACACAGGCGTGAGCAACAAGCTGTCAAGCTGTTTTACTGGGATGACAGATGAGTCAACCAAGTGGAGATGTACACTCCCTTATGGCATCTGAAGTGTGGGATTTTCCACTGCAAAGAAGCAAGCAGTCTCCTTTCCTGCCTCCTAGGTCCTTGCTCCTCTCCCTGGGTAAAAAGCATCAGGCAGCCTGTCCCAGCAATTCTGGCATCAGTAAAGAGCCTGCTGAGCCATTCCAGGTTGGAGCAGGATGCAGCTGTGATGGTGATAGAGGGCAGATAGGCTTACAAGGGTACAACATACCAATCTCTAATCCTTCTTGCCTCCTATATCTTGGCCTTATCCTCAGAGGAGTGAAGGTCATTAGCCAAGAACACCAATCACTTTTGGTAACACTAAAAAGAAGCCCAGAAGTATCCATGTTGCTCTGTAGGGTCTAAGTCCTAATTAAAGGAATGCAGAGAAAAAGCAGGGAAAGGGATTGAGTTACTACAGGGGCAAAGATAGTCAGAAGCTTTATATGTGTCCCTCTGTCCTTGTGGGGCCTCCAATGTCATGATATATGAGCTATTCTCTGGTCATAACCACAGAAAAAGATTAAAACACCTGTTTTGGCAGCCAGGCACTGTGACTTTTGGCATTCC
>NW_009953499.1:743828-771992 GCF_000747805.2 Chaetura pelagica
CTGGGAAAAAGGGATTCATAGATAGCTAGCAATGAGTCAGACAGATTGCCAGCTGGAGGTGTCCAGCTGGACAAACATGTACAGTCTCAGAGTCTGTCTTGCCTCTAGCATGTTGATGCCAAAGTCATGACCAAAGCAAGTTTGCATCCCAGACATAGCTGCTAACCAGCCAGAAAGTTCAGCACCATAATGACAGTCTGAATCTTGGCCATGAGAAAAATGCATTTTATCAGCTGTTCATTGCTAGCACTGGGAATTTATGGCTGAGAATTTATTGAAGGCAAAAGTTTTCTGACATGTTTCAGGGAGTTGATGATCATGGTAAGGCCACAGCTTTGGTACCATGGCTGTAAAAGAAAGGCAAAAAAAAAAAATATGGGCTAATTGTGTAAGTTTATTAAGGTGGTGGACTAAGAAATATCTGCTGTATATGAAGATTTTATATCACCAGAGTGAGTGGGATTTCTGTGAAGCACAGTGATAGATATCCCTGTAAAAGCACCAGGGCCTGCCTGTGCAGATCTGGGCAATCTCAAGAGTTAGGCAGATATTCATGCTTCTTGTTCTCTTGGTTTTTCTCTATTTTTTCACTTTTTGCCCTCAAACACTTCAGCTCTCAGAACAAAAGGTAGCTAAAAGGCACTTACCTAAACCATTTTTGAATCTCCAAATGATCCTGGAGTGCCTTCCTACTCCATCTGACAGCACAAAGGCTGAAAAGGAAAGGCCAATCTACCTTCTTTACCCAGCATTGTCTCATGCTCTCCTTTATTTTGTTTTCTTCTGAAGCTCATAATTTCAGCCTTTCAGGCTTTTGTGATTTCTACTGCCTGCCAGAGTTACTCAACCTTGGACCAGAAGAGCCTGGCAGAGTGAAATGAGTTGTTTGTTGGACACAAAAAGTTAAACTGATGTGAGGGAAGGCAGGTGGTAGACGCTAGTTTAGCAGATGTTTCTCTTGATTTCCTATGGAAGTAGCTTGGATGTTATGATGGGTAGAGGTAGAAGTCCTCAAGGACAGATATTTTCATGTTCATCTTTCATTATTTCCTTGTATTACTGAAAGCCACAATATTGGTATACTTTTATTAAAGTGAGTGAAATCAAACAAAAGAATAAATATCGAGCTCTTATCCACTCTCTTATCTGACAGGAAATGGTTATTGCCTTTCAGAAGGTTTTCTGACGCCTGCTGCAGTCAGTCCAGAGGCTAAGAGCAAACCAGCTGCTGGGCCACAGATACATCATAGTCACATGTGTTGTTAAACCATCAGCTTTGCTACAAACAGAATTTAATATATTGCCAAAAAGACCCTTCCTATTTGCCCTCCTACTTTCTTTCTTAATACACTGTCTCTCAATCAGATTTTAAAAGCTATATTCATAAAAAATAATTCTTTCAAACAAGTAGATAACGAGTTAACAGTGACCACAATCTTATATTCCTGTGCTATTCCCCATGTGAAACTGGGATATGTTTCCTCAGACAGCAACCTCCACCAACACTCTACATAAATCTCATTCAGGGCAGCTCCTGAACCTGTGAATGTGCTCTCAAACGACCCCACAACTCCCCAACACAAGCAGATTCTCCAGCACAGGGCTGACTCAGAAACTATTTTCTCTTTTTTTCTTAAAAGGGTCTGATTTCTGCCTTGAATTCTGGGTCTGTTGCACAACAAAGTAGTCATACAAATTTAGTTCTGTCATTATTTGGGGACAGGATTTCACACATTCTTTGTGCATAAGCATACAAAAAAGGCTACTGCAAAAGCTAAATTCAATCCAGTGTCCTGCAAAAAGTGTGTATGTATGACTGCTTAATTATAATTCAAACCACAGAGTTTTTTAAAAAGTAGTCTCTTCATTATAGGAATGTAATTATTGTTGTTAATTGCCATGAAGTTGCAGATCTTTCTTTTAGCTCTGGCCTTAATGTGTCTTTGATTTTAAATAGAGGCACTGTACTCCAGAAGCTTTGTGAAATGCTGGGGGTTTTGTACAGCATTTGAATCCTTTCCACAGTGACTACACATGAAAAAAGGTTATCAAGGATGCAAAATAATACTGAGAGATTTCTGTACTATGATGCTGTGCCTGATGAGAGGTGTCGTTTGGAGGCCAAATTCTCCATTTTACTGTAGGTGTGGATTACCAACTATTTCCCCTAATAAGCAAATGTGACCACAGTCCAGGACACTAGAGATGGATTTAACTCGTGTGGCCCTTGGTCAAGGAGCACGTGCACACACGTGTCAGTGCTGGTACCAAAGCAAAGCTGGTTTGGTGAGATGTTCCACATGTGCACCTAGGCATTTTATTAATCTAAATCCTATTTATTTAGGTTAGTACTGCAACATAAAATAAGACAGAAGACTCCTAGAAATAAATTTAACCCAAATGGGAAAAAAAAGGAAAATTCTCTACACAGAAAAGGAGAGTAGACCTGGTGTGTCTTGTCACTGCTATGAAGACTACTTTCAATTTAAAGCAGCATTTAACACAAAACTATGCCAAAGGCAACCTGAAGACATTCTGTCATGTTTAGTTTATGCAAGGGAGGATTCCCTGTCAGCACAGCAGTCCTTCTCTTTCAAAGACTAACCAAAAATCACCAAGGAATTTAAGTCATTGATAAAGCCTATGTGTGAAATATCCTCCTTTCTGACCCTATGGAAAAGGCCTTTCTGCAGACAGCAGATAATTAATAACAGAAATGATCAGGTTTTGCTACAGATATTGGTGATTTCAGTGCCATAGGAATTGGCTAGCTTGCTCATTTGCTTTCAGCTAGCAGGCTGAGAAGACACTGGCTCATAAGTGCTGACAAACTGTCCTCAGCATATGGTTATACCTCCCCATCATGTGTTTGCTCCACTCTCAGGCTTTTCTGGAGCAGCAAAGCTACTGGAGCCCCACTGTATAGCTCATAATGTTAAATCTATGATACAAAAGAAGACTGTGAACTACTGGAGTTCAGCAACACTTTGAGAAGGAATCACCACCTGGAGAAGGAATGAGCCATCCTTTAAGGTCCAGCTGCCATTTCTCTCCCAAATACCACATAGAACTATTTCCTTCTTACCACTTAGGAAATTTCTGGTGTAGTTGTCTCTAAATATTTCAGTCGAAAGGAGCACTGCTGAACTTCTGTCCACCTCATTTCCATCAGACCACCAGCCAGGGTTTGGTTAAAAACATGAACATGGTGAATATGGGGCAAAGCAAATGCTAAGCTGAGCTAAATTCTGCTGTGTTTGAATAGCTGGGGCACCTGCCACTGTTGCTAGATGGAACAATTATGTCAGTCTGCAAGAAAATATTTTGTTTTGAAAATTATTCAAAAGCTGTTGCATTATCCATCAGGAACAAATCTGTGCCAACTATGTAGATTTCTTCTCTGTCCCAAATCTTGCTGTTTGATGCACTGAGAAAACATGTGTACATGCATTAAGCAGGCAAGAGTTCTTGTAAATGAGTAAGAGGAGTTAGTGTTTCATCAGCATGTTTGTTGGCTGTCAGGGGAAAAGTCCTTTGAAAGGCTTTAAGAACAAAGAATTGGAGAACCTGCTGACATGTTTAGGATGAGAGAGGAGATTATTGAAGACAAGGCCTAAATAAACAGTCTGGATTTTTGCTCAGATACATTTTTCTATGAAAACTCAAACAGATCTTTTCTTGTCACTTAAATGATTAATTAACCTGCCTTTTTAATGTCAAAACTGAGACTCATTCAGAACAGTTTTGCTGATAAATTTGGCCCTTCATTCCTTTGCAACAGTTAAGTAGCAATGAGAGGGATTATGAGAACTATTCCAAAGCAATCTCTTCTATGTTAGCTTTACCAGAGGAGACAGCTTGGAGATTTTAAGGTAACAAAGGATAGTCTGGCTCATTCTACATAATCTTTAGGATTTTCTGGCACTGGCATCTTGTAGGATTTTTCATTGGAAATGCCAATAGGAAAATTCATTGTAGTCCTGATGTAAATTCAATAACTATGAATCAGAACCTGGAAACCTGTCTCTTAAACTGTCTCCTCAGCTACTTGATCTCTGGCTGTGAGCAGGTATGGACAAGTGGGTTTGAGTAGTCTTCTCCTTTAGGCTTAGTTGTACATAAGTACTGCAAACAGCCTGAGTTCCCATCTTGATTCCTTCATTCTAATAGTGCCAAAATCAGGTTTGCATGATGTCATGGCTAAAAAGGACATCCAGAAATCCCACTAGACTGCAATCAAAACATCCTGATTACAGCCAGACTTATTCCGCACTAATTATAATATAGTGCAAACTGACTTCCTACTCACTGCTTTAGTCCTTTTTTAAAAAAAATAATCATTCTAACATTCAGCAACAACAATGCAACAATCATAAAGCAGTTCAGGGATCATTTCAGAGTCTGCTTGGCAGGCAGAATGACCACCACTGTTGTAATATATGCATTATATATCTGAAGAACAGATCTGAAAATCTCCTGAAATTAAAGGGGAAAAAATCCTTTTCAGTCTGATTAGATGACCTAAATGTCTGCATCAGAACTGGAGCTAACAGCATTAATAATGGCTTGAAATCCTAGCACAACCATCTAACAGTAAATAGCCATTTTGTCTGCCATACTTTTTAACAAGGGGGTAATGGGCACCAGCAAGTTATTGGAACAGTACAATAGGGAAATGAAAACAACTTGGGGTTGCTCTGTCATATGAGCCTGCCAGGCTGCAAACTGTGTGCCCTGGTTCTCTAAGTGGCCAGTTATCTCACAGTGTCTTGGCAAATGGTTGTGATGATTCATGTTCCCTCCCCAATAATGAAAGTAATGACAATTTCCTAACAACTCAAACAAAGCACCTTTCCCTCCTCTACCCACCTCCTTTCTCTAAGTTCAAGAAGGTTCATTTTCAACCTGGAAGTTTCTGAAAAGGAACTGCCTTATTACCACAAAAGTGTGTGTTTTGCTCTTCTCCTTAACAATAAATCTTCTCAGTATGTTGTTCTCATGAGACTTTGTGGCAGGAAATCTTGGAGAACTGATCCAAAACTTAATCTCTACCTTAGGAATCAGCTCCTATCCCATCACTCATACCTGACACATTGAGAGACCATCAGGCTGCTCCTGCAGGCTCACTCACATGGATGAAGAGACCTCTCACAGTTCCCCTGTCTTTCACAAGACAAGGCCTTTTAATCTTTCACATCCTGTCTCTGCTTAATCACACCTCATGCCCCAGGAAGCTCGTTCTGGGACACTTTTCTTGAATGTTAAAGACAGATCTCAATATGACACAGATAATACATGATTTAAAAAAAAATAAAAATAAAAATTAAGACCATTTAAATATTCTGAGAGAAGCAGAAACACATTAAAGTGCTTTTTCAAAGATCCTTTTTATGCCTGGCATACATGCAATCAAAAATTGCATTAGTTGGTGAATTACTGGCATTCCTTTTCTCCTACTATCATTCCTCTAAACAGAAAACTTGGGTCTATTGAAATTGTCCCTTCCATTTGACAGCTACTTTGACACTCTGACTAATGTAATCGCAGGATGTAAGGTCACTCACACACTCTTGCAGCCAAGCCTCTGGATGTATTTTTGCAAATTATGTAACAAAACCAAGCAGTAAATCAGCATCTGATTAGCTCTGGGATTTGAGGAGGTTCTGAAAACTGATGAGAAAATTCCCCTCTTGAATGATAAACAGGCTAAACTGTAAGATCTCTGTTAGTTCTGGGGAGAGCAGACTGTACCATCTTCCAAAATCAAAGCCATCCTGTGGTTAGGGGCTGGGAGATCTTGTCTCATGTTTTAACTCTGGGAGTGGGTGACACTGCATGCAAGCATGGACTAGAAGAGACAAGACCTAAAGCAGCCACCTTCCCCACAAGGTTGGTACCCAACTTGACACCACTCCCAGAGTCTGTGCCTGTGTCCTTGCCTGAGCTTCCATTTCGGCACTGAATGTGTCAGGGCTCAGCAGTCTGGGTCTCAGCTCAGCCTCCCCAGCCTCTCCTAGTTCCTGCCTGGTATTCAGACAGCAAACTTGTAGGTCCTGAGACCTTCTTTGTTTTCTGTTCGTCCAGCATCTAAACACACTGAGATGCTGCTCCAGCACTGTTATTAATAACAAAAGATGCAAATTACCCCTTGGCTTTCCCCAAAGCCAAAGCTTCCCTGCAGATCACCTTGCCTATCACAACCAAGAGATGAGTCACTGTTATTAATAATAAAAGATGCAAATTACCCCTTGGGTTTCCCCAAAGCCAAAGCTTCCCTGCAGTCAGAGATCACCTTGCCTATCACAACCAAGAGATGATTCACCACTCTGTTAAAGATCACATGCCCATTTAGTTTTCAGTCACTCACATTTTACCCTGTAGATATTTTCTGAATAGTCCTCCCTGTTTTGGTGTCCATGGTGACAATTGCTTTTCTTCTGCAACCAGAATCCCAATGCCAGTGTGGGAGTGCTGCTGAGATCCCTCCAACTCAGCAGTCACTCACACTTGCTCACAGGGGCTGATCATGCCAGATCAAGAGAAGCAAGGAGGAGGCACCCCCAGCTAGTTGGGCTTATTCATTTAACAAACCAAGTTCAGCATTAAGACTTCAGGGCACATCCAACAACCTCAAGCATGTTTTGGGAAAGCAGTGGAGATGAGCAGTGTGGGTTCACCTTTACCTGCTGTCCACTGTTAAGTAGTTGATGGAAAGGAAGACGGGGGAATAAATTAATTGAACCAAAAATTTCCACATACACTGGACTATAATGAATGACAGTGAATGAGTTACTATAACTTTGCAGTAGTCTTTTCTATATTTATTTTATTTAGTTACTTCAGTGCATCTCAGATGCTCACTGCTTAGAAAAAAACACACTTTGAAAACACTGGCACCTCCTGCAGTGAAGAAAAATAGAGAACTATTGATCAGAATTGATCTGATTAACTCTGCAGGATCTCAGCCAGCCAGTCAAATGTTAAAGAAAAACATGAGCTTCATTCTTAGGTGTGCTAGGCTCCATAACCAAAGTATCTTGTCTTGTCAAGAATACATTAGTGTTCAGATGTGTAAACTGAGGCATCAAGAATCTGAAATTCATTATTAAGTGAAAAACAGGACCCTGAAGATGCTGTTCCCATTGACCTGCTGGACAGGAAACAATGAAAGAGGGTTTTCCTGTATATCCAGGCATTCTTAGAGGACTTTTGAAATGTCAAGTATAGAGCAGCCATCACATAAAAGATTTAAACCATGTCTACAGTAAAGACAATTATTACAAAACAATTTCTGTACGTGTGCTCTATCAGCTAAGATATAATTGTAGCAAATGCTTGACCATTTGACAAAGGCTCATTAGAATGGCAGTACACGTTAAATGGAAATAACCTGAGAGTGAATGTACGAGCCATTCCCAAGTTACTCTCAGCCCACCAGTCAGCCATTCCTCCTGGATTCCCTTCCAGAAAGGGAAATAAAGCAGGCAGTTCCACTTGTAAGGCAATAATACTTGTCCTGCTACCTGCTAGCAATATTTAGAATGTCTGAAAAGAATTGCTGCTAAGCATTCCAGGAGAACGAAAATATAGAGAGACAATTGTAAGAACAGAGCCAAGGGGAGTACATGGTTTCTTTCCTCTCCCTAACATGTTCTTCAATGAATTTGGGATTTAAGGAATGATCTTTCTAACATGTTCAATGAATTTGGGATTTAAGGAATGATCTTGCAGCTGCAACAGACAACACCTGGACAAAACTCAAGTGCAGAGCCTGGTGCAATGTGTAGCTACCCATCTCCAGTGTGCCAATAAGGATGCAAGCAGTGGAAGTGAAATGCTCAGGAAGAACTGGAATGTTGGACAGAGCTGTAGAGCTAAGGCCTGGCTGGGGTCACCGAGAGGTTCTTGCATGGCATAAGGGCTGTAGTGGATGGTTAACCTTCCTAGATCCATCTGATGAATCTCCTGATGTTGCATGAAGCAGCACCAACTTGGAGGAAATGAAGATGGCCCAAAATTCAGGGAGAGGAAGGAATAGCAAAGTCAGGACCTATGAAACCATTCAGGAAAGCAAATTCTACAGAAGTCTTTTGTGAAACAGGGTCCCTGCCTCTCGTTCTTGCCATTGACTGGATAATACATGACATAATTTTGAGCTGATTTGATTTACTGGAGCATATAAGGTACTCCATGGACCTGCAAGTGCTTTAATTCCAGAGCAAACACTGTGAGTGCTATAATCGCTCATCTGACTAGGTAATTATAGGTACAGGAGATAAAACAACAGCTTTTATATTTGTATGTCATACCCAACACAAGCAAAGCCTTTGTCGGCTTCCAAATCCTCATCCTTTACCGAATTGACTTCCTGCAATTGTTTCTGTCTTCAAAGAGCTAAATGAAGCAATCAATTAACTCTGTTCTGCCAGTTGCAGAGTCCTTGTACCCCCTGCGGTGAAAGTAATGGTGCTACTGGAAAGCTGGGAAACCAGCAAGTGGCTGAGGTGTGGGTAACACCAGGTAATCCACACAAAATGAACAAATGGGGAAACAGGTGCAGAGCAGCAGGAGAAAACATGGAAAGCTTTATTATTTAAGGGAGGATAACAAGGATGGCCAGAAACAGTATTTTCAAAAGGTAACATTTATTGCATCTTGGAATGAAATCAAGCTTAAAAAAGTCAATATTTCTCATTTCCTGTGGAACAGGTGTGAACTTCATAAGTATTTTGGTTTAATTTCAAACTTTCTTTGAACAGGCAAATATTATGGCAATATTTACATAGAAACAATGTGGCTTTACATTCTAAATGCTCACAGTGACCATGCAACATCCCTCATCAGTAGTAACATTGA
Organism: Chaetura pelagica; assembly: GCF_000747805.2. Taxonomy (NCBI): domain Eukaryota; kingdom Metazoa; phylum Chordata; class Aves; order Apodiformes; family Apodidae; genus Chaetura; species Chaetura pelagica. The sequence goes on from NW_009953499.1 coordinate 752,685, forward strand.
CATTTTAACAGAATACAAGTCATTTTAGCAAAAGTCAAAAGAAAGCCTTTTAGCTTGATGCAGTGAAGCAAGAGGAAACCAAAAGGTCAGAGTGCAGCTCAGTATGCTGCAGTCAAAACCTCAACATCCTCACCGAATCTTAATTTATTTATCATTTTAATGGAAATCAATTGGAGTGACTTAGAAGGCAACAAGAAAACAACGGAACAGATCAATTCTTTTCCATGAGAAATACCAGACTCCTGGAGATTATCCCAGATCTTCCAGTGCTCATCTGAACCAGTGAACACAAAGCAGCTGAGAGCTGTCAGTCTTCTAGATGGATCTAAGGAGCACAATGAAATCTTATCTCATATCTAGAGCTGTTATTTGCTGTAGCTGGCATCTGTCAGGAGAGTCTCACACTCATGCCAGGTTTTGCAAACCTCTGCTCTTCTCTATGGGAATCAATATTTAGGACTTTGAAGTCAGATTTGAAATGCAGCACCTCAAAGTTCCCCCAAAGCCAAGCTCTGCCCTCAACAGCAGCAACATTAGGAAGCAGCAGAAAGCAACAAATAAACACTGATGACAGCCCATCACATTCTGCTATTACAACTAATTCAGTCCTTTGATGTTTATATTGTTGCTGAAATTAACTTAATGAGTGTTCACTTTACTAGAGGCATAATCAAATATTAACAGCTGAATGGGATGAAAGTCCCTGCCAGGGCTCAGCAGAGAGGAAGAAATGGGTCTGCAAGCAAGAAGGATCAGACAAACATCAGCGGGTGGCAGAGATGACTGAGGGAGGCAGTGAGGAGCCTGTGTGAGCTGGAGCTGCTGGCAGCAGGAAAGCCTTCCCCACGGGAAGCTTTTTGCTGCTGATCCTCACAGGGCTGCCCCGTGCCTTCATTCCCTGGGTTGTTTGGAGGCAATGGGGATGCTGGCCAAGCAGCTGGCCAGTGACAACCGAGGGGCAGGAGGAAGAGGCAGCAGTGTTTCTCCTCCACTCCCTTGGCTGCCCAGGGAGTCTGGTGTTCCCAGCAGAGAAATACAACTGAGGAGAAAATGTCCTTGTCCCTTTATACTGAAAAGTCCTTACCCCTTTCTTCTGAAAAAGTCCTTTTCAGAATAACGCCGTGTTTGCCAAACCTGACTCCTGCCTTTGCTTCTGTTTCTAACCTGTCTTGATGATTTTCTGAGGCTCAGCTGCAAAAAAGAAGGAACTTTGCTTCATCTGGTGAAGTTCCTTTTCATTATTTTTACCTGCTGGGAATAAAATATGATCTGCTGAAGGCAACGTGGTTTAATACAAAAAGGAGAAAAACTAATTAAGTAAACAAAGGCACATATCAACTTTTGCTGAAAGGACAGAGTGTGCAAAACAAACAGGACCATTTCCTGCCTGTGCAGATTCAACAGGGGTGCTTGCTCTTGCCTTACAGAAATACAACTGCTTCAAAAAAAGAAACTTTTATTTCAGTCTGAGTATTCCTTCCTCATCTGGGAATTAAATAACTAGAGTGTACCAGTATCCTCCTGTTTCTTTGTTACCATGGAGCCAGAATAATACATTTATCTCTGTTATGTCCATATGTTTCTACTCCTGTTAAACTAAGACCACAGCTCTGTTAGTAACTCAAACACACTTGCAGCATTTAATTTCCACAATAATGTTTTGCCTGGTCTTGTAACAATGGCAAACATGGCAGAATCTCTTTGCTCTTGGAACAGTTTGTTAACTGGGTGTAAAAGTGAGCCTTTCTTAAAGCCAAATGGATCAGCAGGGACTGAACATTGGGTCCAACTGAGAATGGAGACCATTCCTGAGTTAGGAAGCCACATCCAGCAGTCCTTCAGGAACAGGGTTGCAAAAACCACGAGGCTGCTGAAAATGAGGGAACAAATGTCACAGCTGATATCCTTAAGCATCACAAGATGAAGGTTCCACCAGGAACTGGGCAGGCAGGACCTATCCAGCAGCAGCATGAGCTTGGGCATCTCTCTATCCATGAAGAGTGTGGGAGAAGACAGGAGACTTGCAGATCCAAATTGAGCAAGAAGCAAATCCCTAGTAAGAAGCCCAGCTACCCCACTGGAAAGATTAATTACATCCTCCAAGAATCTGGCATGGCTGGAAAAGATGAATTGTGAAAGTACTTGAGGTTTGCACATTTGTTTTCATTTTGCATCAGAACAGTCAGAAGCTTTTGAAAAGTTTCATTAAGAACAGAAAAAGACCAATCCATCCCGAAGTGATGAACTGCCTGGGCTCTGGAGTGCTCAGCTGGGGTGTGGGAGACCCCAGTTTGAGCCTTTGCTCTGGTGGCATCAAGAAGACACAGCCCTTGGAGGACTGAGTGTTTTCAGCATGATGCCATCCCCTCCTTGCTGCAAGCCCCACAAGCTGCAAATATTAGTTATGGAATCTTCCCTCACTTTGACCAAAGGCTTCTTCCAAGGGTAGGTTTAGTGAACAGAAAAGATGCAGAGAAGTTTTTAATTTCAATTAACAGAGTCTTCTTGCTAAAACACACATGATCCAGGCTTTTAGTTAATTTATATATCTTCATTTTATATTTACATTTTAATCATCTCTTTGCTTGCTCTGCATCACCTCCCTTGACCTGCTGGCTATGTTGCACAAGTCCATGGAACCTGATAGGATTAATCCATGGCTCCTGAAGGAACTGGCTGATGAAGTTGCAAAGATTCTGACCATCATTTTTGAAAAGTCTTGGCAGCCTGGAGAAATTCTGACTGACTGGAAAAGGGGAAACATAACTCCCATTTTCAAGCAATAAAAAAAGGAAGACCTAGGGAACTCTAGAGCAGTCAGTCTCACCTCTCTGTCCAGCAACACCATGGAGCAGATCATCCTGAAGGTTCTGCTGAGGTCACAAAGGAGTGATCAGTGACTGCCAACACAGCTTCACTAAGGGCAAATCCTGCCTGACTATGCCTGATGCAAATGAAGAAACTAAGGACTGGAAAACCAGGGAAGTGGAAAACCAGGCCCATTTTCTTTCAAAACCAATGTTTTGGATGTGCTCTCATATTACTTTCTTTGCCAAAGTCTAAGCACGTGAAACCAGAGCACGTTGACTTCACTCATTATGTTTTTAAGTGATGTTCAACTGGGACTACATGCTAGTCCCTTTCATAACAGGCTAGAATTATTTGGTTATTTAAGTCATTAAACATTCAAACATTTTTGCCAGGGGTCAGACTGCCTGTTTCAAATTCCTACCAGATGAAATTTGTTGCTAAGGTAACAGCCAACATCAGCTCCCTCTGTATCCTCAGTGTGTGTCCCCCCTCCCAGCAGCCTACTCAGAGGCTTATTACTTTCTGAGTGAGCTGTTTGAATATTTAGAGATATGGATGCCAGATGTGAGTGATCTATTTGTTACTAAACTGTTGTGACAGGACATCAGAGTAAAAAAGACATTGGATTTTGATCTTACTATTGCTAGAGCCTGAGGAAATTCAGTCATAAGGTTCAGAAGGAGCAGACTAAGGTGAAATTTTTTTCCCTAAACCATCAGTGGCAGAGCAGAGCCAGAGGAGATGCTGGCAAACCATGATGTGTGACCATAGACTTGGGCTCAGCCATCGCCCTGCAACTGTGTGAGGCTCTTCAGCGAAATCCCACCCTGAGTCAGCTGCAAAATACATATTGACATCTCAGCTAGCCACGTGGACTCCTTTTAGAGCCAAAGGATAGATTAGTCACCCCCTCTTCTGAGCATCTGAGGATGAGTTGCTTCTGTTGAGGAAGAGAAAAGTCTAGAAGCTTTGGCTCAGCTTTTGACATGCACTCTCTGGACACCTAAAGTGTGATGAACTGAATCTCACCCCTTAGGCACCCTGGACTGATATTCTTTCTCCAGATGTATATGTCCTCAGTGTTGACATCTCCATCTGAAAAGTGATCTCGGCTCCTTTGACAGTTAATGGAGCAAATGATTCTATGATTCTATGAAAAGAGAGTCAATCACAGGACCCACACTGCAAGGGAGATAAAGACAGCAGAATTATAGGAGCCCAAACCATCTGCTCTTGGTGTTCTTCTCTTATGAACCATTATAATTTGGAGGGGACATTTAGTAAATTAGAGGAAGGACTGGAGAAAGCAGGTCTGATTTCCAGAAAAACCTAGTTAGCACTGGTATGAGCCACAGGCATGGAGCCTAATGGTCAACCTGTAGGGCAGAGGCACATTCCTCTGTTACTGCACCTCCCAGAGATATCAAGGACCCCTCAACATCTCTGGGTGACCAATCACTGAACCTGATACAGAGAAATAGTAAAGGCCTCTACCAGCCTACTTCTCATTACCTTTTGTTTTCACCTCCACCTGCAGGAGGTGCCAGTTAAGGACATAGACTAAACAACCCAAGTCCATTTGAATTGGTTATACCAGTTTTTTCATGATGTTCCTGCCAGAATGTGTTTCCTTGGGCAGTGAAAGATCCAATTGCTTTGCATAGAGAAGAAACTCTTCCGAAGTTTTAAAAACTTGAGGGGAGGCAATCAGAGGGTCTGCTGCCAGCAGATGGTGCTGGAAATGGAAATGAAAATGTCAGTGAGGTTTATGTAGTGGCAGTTGGTCAGAGCCAGCCTGAACTAACTCCACCAGGACAACACTAATCATGATGTGCTAATAGGCTCTAGGAACATATTTCAGACAGATCTCTTGACCTTATACACCACAATCACCTTTGGAATTTACAATAGCCAAATAATATGCATTTTGGAGGAAGGTTATTGCTACCTTAGCAAAACTATTTCACTCTGTCCAGAGCTCTTTATTAAATCCACAATGCAATGGATTTCTCTTGAAAAACCCTGGATGAAGCTTCTCCATGCTGAAGACACCACACATCATGTGAGCCATCTAAGCATCATCCTGCTAAGTCATCAGAATATTTCCAGAGTCTGTGGAGCAAAATGAGATGAATTCTGCACCTCTGTCTGTCCTGTTCCCTAAAGGTTAACTGTTGGACACAACACAGAAGAAATGCATCCAGAAATGAAGAAAGTTTGGGGTTGGTTTTCTGTCTGTACAGATCCCAGAGCTAGTCTTCAAGACTTGCAGCCAGTAACACCTTTCAGCTGGGCCATATTTTATTGGCTGCTCACAGCTCAGTGCCATTTCTTCATTGTTCCCTAGGGAACTATCAGTGATTCCCAGGTCTTCCCTGATGATGAAAGGCCTCTGCAGATTCGTTCAGTAGGACATGAGACAGAACATCTTTGAAGCACACATGAACCCACAGCCTTCACATGTTTAGCTCCTTTTGTGACGGTTGTTACGTTGATATTATCTGTTGGAGCGTATTTATAGCTAGTATTAACAGATGGGATCTGGAGAGGACTCAAAAGTTGTAAGGCATGTGATGTATTTTTACAGCTAAGACTTTTAAATACTCAAAGACAGTCTGCAAGAACTGTGTGTTTGGAAAAGATGTTTGGCTCATTTATCCTAACAATGAAGCATCCACCACAGGGACAGATCCACATTCAGTCTCCAGCTCAGTTACAGAACTTTACTCAGGAGATACTCCATGAGCTTGGGAATCACTCCAACCAGAACAGAGGGCTGTGAGTCTTTCTCAGCAGCCACTCTTTGAATTGTAACCTTCTGCAGCTTAATTAACATTTGGCAAACTTTGACCAACATGGACTGAGGCCAGAGAGAAAAACTGCATTGAAAAAAACAGCTCACTACTCTGAGTAATTTCTACAGTTCTGGAATGTATCTGCTGTGCATCCTCAGTGCTGGGACAGTGCAGAAAAGGTGGAGGTCCTCAGGTACTGCCCTGAGCTAACATGTACTTGCAGAAGACTCTTCTGGCTCATCACAGCAGCTCCTTGCCAGGATCAGATTCAAAGCTACAAGCTCAATTAAATCAAGACAGATTCAATGCTGCCTTCCAGCCTCCAGTGGGAGAACTTCACTAGAAGTTCAGGAGTGTTGGAAGCAATGCCACAAAACAGATTTGAAGTTTGAAAGACCAGGTGAACAAAAGCAGGACTGATGGGGCCCTGCAGGTACCTGGTTTCTTGTGCTGCTTGGTCTATAACCCTGTCACAGCACAAAACAGCATTTCCTACAAATTCTCCCAAAAGCATCATGAATTTCTGTACCTTTTAGGGTTTTCCTTGAAAAACATTACAGGGTGCAAGTCTCTAAGAAATTAAGCCCAGAGGGATATAATGGCAGTTGGCATTTCCCATCAGTTCCTGCTGGCCTTGAAATTGATTTAATGATGGCAAAGTTGGAAATACAAATAAGAATTCTAAGAGAACTCTTCAGCTGAACGAACCTGTGTAGGTGACATATACAAGAAGCAGAAAAAAAAATGACAATATTGCAGAAGTTTTACAAAAACAGCCAGGGACAAACCTTGCCCAATTCAGGCATTACTCAGGTCTGGAAAACAGCTCAGGAGTCATTTAATTTCCAGGTCCCAGAAAAATAGGTTAGTATATTCTGTGAGAAAGGGTACATCAGAGATCTTCAGGCAATGCATTAACTGGGCAACTCATTCCAACAGGGCACCTTGAGATGTTTCTCCACCATGGGAAAGATTCAGCAGAGTGTGCATGTTGTGTATGGCTTTAGCATCCCCCTGTGCATCCCAGACCCAGCAGGGAATGTGCACATGCCCTACTTTGCACATACAGGAGATGCACCTTGTGCTACATGGATCTTGGGTATTCTGCAAGCATAAAGTCTACTGAAATCCTTCAGAGTACAAATCAGCCAACAAAGAAGTTTATAAATGTTTCTTTTGCTTGGACAGCTTTTCTTGGCTGTCCTTTCAGATCATTGGATCCTGGGAGAAGGAGCTAACAGAGTCTCAACTTAATGTATGCCTGAACAAGAACAGCAATTCCCATGTAACACTTCCCATGGCTACATCTTCCAGAAAGTTATAGAGGAATATAGCACTTATCTCCTTTTCACAGATGGAGCAACTGAGGCATCAGATCAAGACATTCAGCTTGGCACATGGCACATTAGGAACAGAAGCCACCTCAGTGGCTGCTTGGCCTGCCTTACTTCATGCAGCAGCAGATGACAAACTCTCACAAAGCAATTACTTAGCTGAAGGGAAGCACAGAGAAAAACAACTTTCTGTGCAGATCTGGCAGGATGACCCAGTCACTTGTTGGCTCTTTCTTGGAGCATGATGCAGTACTGGGTCACAAAACCATCACCCTGCAGTAGCCCATGGTTGTGTTGACATTAGCAAAGCCATAATGTCCCAGGCTGTCTTCTGGAACCAGTGGCAGGTGACAGGAACTGCCCAGGTCACTAGAATTTCTTACTCTCCACAGCAAGGTGGGAATTGTTCCTTGAACTGCACTAGGGATTTCTATGAGAAAAACCTGTTGGGACTGCTCCAAAACCAAGCTAAGGAGCAGACCTAAATCTACCACTGGGTGTATTTGAGTCCTTATGCCCAAGGTTTTTCTTTGACCTTGTAAATCAGTAGTTCAGATGTTGGAAGTGCCACAGAGAACTACAAGAAAGCCCTCACATGGGTAATCAGAGCAGGAGTCCTTCCTGCTAAGTTGCCCTTTTTGCCAGCATCAGGCAGATGATGAACAATGAGGAATTTACAGCTCAGATTCATTTTGCATCCTTCTACCCAAGAGAAGTTTATTATTCTGCTGGACTGACTTTTTCAGCCTCCTCCTTTTCCTGACTTCCCTCTCCTGGGTGGTGTCACCCAGCACTGCTCATCACACTTTGGGTGTCTGCATTTAATTAACAGTGGTTCTTTGTTTGCAGTTGAGAGGACAGGGGAGGTGAAAGGCTGGAGTTCACTGGCTTTGCAGTGGGTGCTGGCTGTGTCTGCTCTGCAGCTCCCACACTGAGGGCAGCTCAAGGCCAAAGCACCAATTACATTCCATTTAATCCCTCTAACAATACTATGGGGAAAAAATAAAAAAGAATAGCATCACCCTTGCACCCTGCACCACACTGAAGGGATTTAATCCCATCCTTCATGCTCTGCTGCTGTCCCTTTTAGCCTCCCACACCCACCTCCCAGCTGCTGCATAAAAGCCAACTCCACCTCTGCTCATGTTGTTTGGCTGGACCACCCCTCTCAATTAAGACATGAAGATGCTGGAGCAACCACTCTGCCATGCTCATGCTGCAGGCTGAGCCCAGCAACCACTGCCTGGTGAGCACACCCACCTACCAACCACTGCCAAAGGTAGAACATCTTTCCCTCTCTAGAAGAAGGAAAATAACTCTAGGGCTCTGAATGTGATAAGAGACACAAGTCAGAAGAAAAGGGGCTGAGTGCTGGCACTTGCACACAGGCTGAGCAGCACCTGCTTCCACCCACAGCTGCAGACATTTTATTGCATGTGCAGAATCTGAATTTCCATCATGGTTTGATCTTACAGACAAGAATGCATTGAACAGATGTGAATGGATGCTGAAACAAATGGGGAACAGCCAAAACCAAACACCCATGCATCCAAATATTTATATAAATATTGGGTTGATTTGATACACGGAATGGTTCTTAACTCTTCAAGACCCTCTCTATAAAGCCCAGACCATCAGAAAGGTTGTTGTCCCTCACATTACTTCATCAGAGGCTGAACCTGCCTGTGTAAGCTGGCAGTAGATTTATGCAAGATTCATATACTCAGACTGAACAAAACATGCTTTTACTCCTACTGAAAAAAATATTTGGGGAAAGATATTTTGTGCAGGACATTCTGGAAGTTTAATGCATGTGAACATCAACACAATTTTCACTTAGGTGTTATTTATATACAGGCTTTTATTGGCCACCACATTAATAAAATCTCAAGTTGCTTTTCTGGGAAGAAGTGTAAGTTTTGTGTATGTGTAGAATGTTTCTCCATATACATTTGAATTTCCATGAAATAGCCCATAAAGTGCCCTGTGTTTTTCCCAGCACACACAGAAGGACATTAACCCACCCCACAAGAGAAGCTGCACCAGCTCAAGTCCTCCCTGGTGAGCCTGCTCTGACCTGCACAAAACTGCTGAAACATGGGAAAGCTTTGACCTTCCCAAGGAATTCTGGCAAGTCAGGCCCTGGCACTTGGATCACTTGGAAAAAAAAAAACAGCCCTCATTTTGTCAAAGTGTCTTCCCCTGCAGAGAGCAGTAATCATATTTCTCATCTGAATTTCCCCTAAACAGGAGTTATTGCCCATACGATTGATTTGTGAGGCAATTAAGCAAGTTGGGATTCTCTCTTCATACTTTTCCCATTTTCAGGCTCTGCTGCTGACTCTGGTAGACACAGCTTATTTGTTCTTGCAGATACTGTCATTTACACTGCTAAAAAAATAATTTCTGAGCACATGGATTCAATGGCTCATAAGCTCTGATTGTATTTTCACAGCTCCATTTTTTTAAGGCCACAAGGAAATATCATCCCCATCTAACCTGACCTCCAGCAAAACACAGAATGTAGAAATTCACCCCGTAATTTCTGTGCTGTGCCTGGTAATTTCTGCTTCAGCTGGAGATGTGAAGAAACATCCATCCTTGCCTTCATTTTTTGCACTCAGAATATACTGTGTCACTAAGCAAGGTAATTCAACCACTTTGCTATAGAAAGGATTTGATTGACATTTGTGAGTATATTTATAGCAGATCTATTACCCCAAACTTTCTTTGGCATCTACGGTGCTTTGCTGTGATCGATGAAGATTCAGTGTAATATTCTTTCTTTATTTTTTTCCCCCCTCCAGCAAATTTCTTACATTCAAATGACTAAGTTAGAGCTGGTCAGAAAATAGTTGCATTTGTTTTGCAGGCACGACAGCTTGTTGAGCTGCTTGTAGCTAGGAAAAAAGTCTTTGTTCATAAAATCAAGTTCAACATTTTTCATTTCTCCAGCTGGAACTTTCCAATCAATATGAAATGCGAGATTTTATGGAACAGGGATTTTTCTTCTGGTGTGACATTTTGATTTGTAATTGCCAATATTTGAATGTGTTTATTCTCACCTTTAAGAAAGGGAGCAGGAGGGAGTTTACAACAACAGGAGAGTTTCCCTCTCTGACCAGCACCCAGGCAGCCAACAGATGTGCCCAGCAGGGTCCCTGTTTCTGGCAAAAGAGGCCACTGAACATTGTGCTTTAAGGTAAAAAGACGTAGTGATTCAGAAGTCTGCAGATGGCAATATGCTAATACACACAGGAGTGAAGTTTGGTAGGATTATTTTCTTTTCCTGCACAATATTTTAATTACACTGGAGCTATAATTAGCTGAGTTAAAATGGGATTTTGAATGCACTTGAAAAGTCTTTTTCTGCCTTCTCGCATCCGCCTAGACTTCTCAGGTGCTTGGAAAAGACAAACAAAAATCAAGGTAACTTAGGATGTCTGCACACTTCATGAGGTCACTGCAGTCCCACCAGCAGCTCTGCAGGGTCTGGATCTGTTGCATCTAAGCTGCAGAGTAATGAGCAGTCAGAAAAAGATTCAGAGGAGCCAGTTAAAACACTGCCTTAGAGGGCATTTTATTGCTGCTACATGAAGTCCAATTCATCTCAGCCAAGAAAGCTCCTCAGTGTGTATGAGAGGTGAACATGGGAGCTTTTTTAATTAACAGCAGCTTTAAGACTGAGAGTCAATGAGAGAACAGAAGACATGCCAAGGCAGGAGAGCCCACAGCCACAGTGCTGTTCCCAGCAGCAGGAGGCTGCTGAGGCACCATCATGTCATCACTGTCCCTCACTTATAAATCAACTGCATGGGATTGTTTGTCTCAGATACTTTCTCACCTCTGGCTTCTGGGAGCTTCCAAACATTTGACCTCTGGGTGTATTTATTTCAGCTCACCAGCTGTCTTGTGGAAGTGCAAACATACACCCTAGCACACCAAGACCTGAGTCTACCCTGCTTTTGGCATGGCCAGCTCCTGCAGTCTTAAATATTTCCTCTGTTGTAGCCTATGGGCCAGCACTGACTCTTCAAAGAATCTCTGTCCTAATGATTAGAGGAGCCCAAGCAGAGTCCAGCGCCAGACCTGGCCAATACCCTGATGCCACATGCCAGGCAGACACCTGAATGTGGCATAGTTGAGAGCCATGGGGTAACAAACAAAGAGGTGGATCATTGAGAAGATGATGGAAACCATCTGTCCCTGTGCAACACAGGCAAGCTGAAAGAGGAAAACTGATACCATGGCCAAGTAACTACAAAAAAAGCCTTATGAGTTTGGGTCCCAACCCTAGACTGCCTCAAGTTCTTTGGAGCTCTTCAACTCGGTTTCTAAATGTCCCTTTTGTGACCAAGGTTCTCAAATCACCTGCAGAATCTGCCTTCACTGCTTCCTCATGCTTCAGCCCAACTTCAGGTGGAGACAATCACTTCCCCTTGCACCCTAGGCTGGCATGAAGATCCCTAAACCTCACCAGAAAAAGGTGCAGACAAAACCCTTGCAACCGGCTTGAAAACCCTAAACCTTTCTATCAACAGGACAATGCCTCTGACTGATTTGTGGGACTTTTTCAACAATCTTTGTCTACATTGTTTTAGAGCAAATGGTAGAGATTTTAACTGCTGCAATGGCAATTATAACAATGATGTGTCACTTTTAGGTTTACTGGTTAAAATCATGTTAAGCTGACACCAACAATTTATTGTGCAAGAAATTCTAAAAAAGACTCTAAAACAAGCTTCTAATTATGTACAGATCCTGCCTTGGTGTTGATTATAATTCCCAGTTCTGCAGAGCAGGGTGTAATTATTATTTTCTCATATGTTGATGGGGGAATAAAATATTAGACATGTTGGATACGTTGCTTTTTATCAGAAAGGAAAAATAGTGCAACTCCACAGTGTGAGCCCATGGCCACATCCAGGGGACTGAGATTCAGAATGATGGACCTTGTTTAAGATGATACTTCCAGGAGGCAACAGCTGAGACAGCATCATTGGATGAATGGCAATAAGTAGTGAAACCTGAGACCCAGAACATGGGAGAAATGGAACTGATGTTTGGAGACATTGAAATGGACCCTAGAGAATCTGACTTGCAGTTTATCAGAAAGACTGTAGAGAAGAATGGAAATAACAAAGGCAGCAAAGTTGGTTTTCATTAAAAGTTTTTAGTTTCTTACCAAGACTTTTTGATGTATTGTTAAAAGAAGTCTGTAGCCTTGAAGATTTGTATTTGTCTGGAGAAAATAATGCAGTGAGGGAAGTCAGGCTCATTCTATGAACCTCTGTGCCTCGTTAAAACTCCCAGTTTTCTCTTGAGAAACATCATTCTGCTTTGAGTAATGTCAGTTTGAAGTACTTCTTAGAGTCAAGTCTCCATCTAGTAAATCAACTTTGGGCAACAGCTTTGGGCATCAGACCATCCAGAGCCTGTGTCCAGAACATCAGCTGCATTAGCAGCATTAAATGGTGTTTCTGACAAGGTTTCCTGGCTTCCTGATGAAATAATCCACAGTCTGCCCTGAATTTTAAACTGAAAATCAGGTCAGAAATGTCCAGCCCTGGCATGGCCTGACTGGAACACTTTCATCAATGATGCACTTTTACTTTTTCAGAACCATGTTTGGCACAAAACTGTGGATAGTCCTCTCTGAAAAGAAAGCTCTTCTTCTCTCTGGCTCTGAAAGAGTCAAAGAATTTTCTCCCCAGGCCAAGTGAAATCACAAAATCCACAGATCTTTGCATTATTCAATGTTTTCCATCTCCAGACTGCAATCACTTATCTTTGCTATTTTAACAAGCATTAAAGAGCCCTTATCCACTGGAGTGGAAAGCTGAAATACTAAGCTATGCATGAAGATAATTTATTGACCTAAAATATCTAGCAAGGTTACCAGGTTTAGATTTCACTCATTTGTTCTTTTGCTTGCTACTTCAAAGAGAAAATTAAGACAAATTATTATTTGTAAAAACAGTAAACTAGGTCATTGCAAATGTAATAGAGGAAGCATTAGAACAAAATACCCACCATTAAACTGCCAGAAGGAATTATTTCACATAACTTTAAACCCAAGTAAAGTGGAGTGTACTTTTAAACTGGACCTCAGGGAATTCATTTGTACATTTTCAGCCCTTTTACTCAATGACACACATAGGACTGGGGATTTTATTTGGTTGATTATACGGTCAGGGTCATTAATCTGCTCTAACTGGGCCAAATAACAAACCATCTATGTCTGAGCGGCCACCTTTGCAGTTAACAGAGAGAAGGAGGCAGCCCTGAAGGACAAGAGATGCCTCTCTTGGGAAGTGGATGTGGGATAGGGAAGATGAATTACCCTCTAAGAGCATCTCACCCCTCAATAACTACAAAGCAAGCCCAGGATGACTACTTCAGACTTACATATCTGCATCTAGAGGAGATTAATCTGGTACAAAAGAAAAGAAAGTCTGTGAAAGTCAGAGCAAGGTGGGACCAGAGCAGGAAGGCAGCAGCTTAACTGCAGAGTCTGCTTCTGAAATACTAGTGACAGTGAGCCAGTGCAGCAGGACAAACACTGGCACAGGGGGTATGTAGGCTGTGGTGTTTTTGAGCAATGCAACCTGGCCTTGCTTCTTAGGGGTGTTTTTGGGTTGGGATACAAGTGATGTTCCCACTCAGCAAACAGTGCACATACTGAAGAGACAAAGCCTGAACATTTCTCAGCTTTGAAGCTCCTCCAGGCATGAACAAGCTTGTTTGGGGAGGAGGGGACAGGACCTGCAAAATCCAGAGCAGAAAAAGCTCTAACAGGATTAAACAGAGGATGGGCTCAGGAGGGGCAGGGGGTTGTGGTGAAGCTGACAGACAAAACAACACAATAACAAGGACTCCAGCTTGCAAGTTCTTTTGAAATCAGTTGTTTTCCTTACTAACAGGAACTATATCTCTCTATAAGCCCAAGATGTAAAACCTGCATTCCTACCTTTCTATCTCCTGAGCAGGAGACATTAACATTTACTGTGATACATTACTGCCTTCTGGCCAACTGGCAACACAACGAATGTCTAAGCAATTTGTGACAAAGCTTTTTTCTTTCCCCAGCAGAGAAAAGGTATCTTCCAAGAACCTAGATGGGTAGCTAGATAGGAAAGGCAGATGTACAGAGAATATTGCAAAAGACTTCTGCAAACAACCCACTCTAATCCAAGAAAGCTCAAATAAAATTAATTTAGACATCAATATTTTGAAGCCATTTTTTAGCAGTTTCTCTGAGCTCTGTCATAGCCTGGCTGGTTACAGCAGATCTAGCTGGGCTGGACCAGGGAGGCTCAGAAACAAAATTCATCCTTGTGCAAAGGCATGTGGGGATGAAGCTTTGCTCCTTTCAGTTGAAAGGTAACAAGGGATGGAGCTTGACCACACCACGAATGGAAGGTCAGAATGAAATCTTTTTGGAAAGTATAGAAATAAAAAAAAACAGATCTGCCTTTTGTAGATGGCCAGACTGAGGGACAGTGAGTTAAGTGGACAGAGTTAACTTACAAGCAGAGCCTGTGGGACAGATCTTTAGCACTCATGATATTGGTTACCAACCACCATGGCAAGTGGTGATGACACTAATTGAAAAAAGACCCAGTGTAGTGGGGGGAGCTGTCACCTGCCAGACTCAAGGACACCCTGTGTTGGGCTCAATGTGACAATCAGTGGAGTCTTGGAGCCAGTGATCTAGCACAACACTTTCTTGGCAGTCATTGAAAGAAGGTGTCAAAGCTGAAGGAGAACTTTTTGCAAGCGACAGCCTGAAGAACATCCTTCAGTTTCATTATGCCCCACCAGCCCTGCTGCCCTCAGCTGTGCTTCCCTCCCAGTAAATCCTCTTGCAAGAGCTATTTTTTCTTTTTAATCTACAGATGATTCAGGAATCTTTTTGCATAGCCAAACCCCTCTGATTGTAACTTTTATTCATGAAAATAGAGACTCAGCCTTCAGGTTCCTGCATTGTCTTGACAAAGCTCCACTCATAAACATCTCCTGTGCAACTTCGGCACTGATGGATTGAAAGCCATAAATCTTGCTGTTATTATAGTCACAGTTCTCCATGCTCATTGCAACAAGTACTCACCAGCCATAAATCCCTGTCTCCTTTTCTAAAAGAGCCCATTTTAAATGCTTCAGTGAGATTTGGATTATTCTTTAGCTATTTGGGTGCTTCCTAAAAAAGACATTAGAGGCAATCTCAGAGAGAAAACGAGTCTCTGGGTGAAGCTTTCAAAGGAATCCCAATATTAAAACAAACACCATTCCTGAAGTCACATGGGAAGCAGGTGAGGAATTTTCTTACTTACAATATCTGCCTTGTTCTCTAAACAACAACTGAACAAAACTGGAGACCAAGCACTTAGGGATTCATTGCTTATTCCAAATGAAGACACTATGAACTAATAAAAATACTTACATGCATCTACTCCCACCTCTGAAACACCAGAAAACTCAGTGTCAGGTACCTCAGCTTCACCAAGATGAACTTTCTCATTTGAAAGCTGATTTATTGGGACCAAAACCAGGGAAAGAAAAGAGACTCAGTGTCATCTGCTCCCCACTGTACACATCCCTGGTACAGAAGGAAGAAGAATCCAGCCATCAGTCAAGGCAAGAACTTCAACAGCTCAGCTGACAAAACTCTGGGAATTTTTGTTGCACTGTCAACACATTGATTAGTTAAATGTCAGCTGAGAATCTTTGCCAGTTCCTGGATGTGTCTGGGTCAAGTAAGCCTGGGATCTCAGCTCTGGTGGACACATATTTATAGTGCAGATATAAACATAGATTTATAGAATGGTCAGGATTGGAAAGGATCTTCAAGATCATCTAGATCCAACCCCCTGCATGGGCAGGGACACCTCCCACCAGCCCAGGCTGCTCCAAGCCCCATCCAACCTGCCCTTCAACACTGCCAGGGATGGGGCAGGCACAGCTTCCCTGGGCAACCTGTTCCAGTGTCTCACCTCCCTCACACTAAAAAAATTCTTCCTAATGTCTAACCTAAATCTAACCTTTTAGAACCTATAACCATTCTTCCTCGTCCTATCACTACATACCCTGATAAAAAGTCCCTTCCCAGCTTTCTGGCTCCCTTTCAGACACTGGAAGGTGCTCTAGGGTTTCCCAGGAGCCTTCTCTTCTCCAGGCTGGACAAGCCCAACTCTCCCAGCCTGTCCCCAGAGCAGAGCAGCTGCAGCCCTTTGATTATCTTTGTGGCCTCCTCTGGACTCACTCCCACAGCTCTATGTTGAGGGCTCCAGAACTGGGCACAGAACTGCGGGTGGGGTCTAACGAGTGTAGAGCATATAAGCACGATGATCTCTTCAGTCTTCAGTAGGAGGCTCACTGGAGGCACCAGGAGCAAATCATGCTGTGTCCCTGCAGGTCAGGGTTGGTGCACAGCAGTAGGGCCAGGAGAAGGACAGCAACTAGGAAGCCACCTTACTTCTGCTGCAAGGACACAACTGCAGGGAAGGAATCCACCCACCCAGAAAATTTCAAGTGTAATTTAATTAATGTCTCTAACCTCAAAGTTCTTTCAGACAAACAGACACACCCCCCCAAAATAGCCATTACAAGTGTTTTCCTCCTGCTCAGCAGAAAAAGGTACCAGGGATAATTGAATGGCTTGAGTCATAAGTTGCATATTGATGGCAGGAGATGACGCCAAATCCTGAAGCTTGGCAAGGAGATGGAGATCACATTAGAGTTTCTATTACACTTGCAAGACCAGAGTGTGAAAGCTCCTTACTATAGCATTAAAAAAGGCCTTCTTTTTCCCCCAGTGAAAACTCCTGCTGACCAAAGGACATCGTCAGCTAGTATTTTACTTTTTTAATGGTTTGGGGTTTTTTTAGAGAAGGGAGAGCAGTGTCTATACATCTCAGTGCAAGTCATATAGCCAAGCAAATGATTCCCTTGCACTGAGCAGTCAGCAGCTGAGCCCCTGCCCAGGCATGGACAGCAGATCCTTTTCTTGTTCCTGAGGCTCTGGGCAACAGAATCACAGAATCCCAGAATCCCAGGGGTTGGAAGGGACCTGGAAAGATCCCCCAGCCCAACCCCCCTGCCAGAGCAGGGGCACCCAGAGCACATCACACAGGAACGTGGCCAGGGGGGTTGGAATGTCTCCAGAGAAGGAGACTCCACAGCCTCTCTGGGCAGCCTGGCCCAGGGCTCTGGCACTCTCACAGCAAAGAAGTTCTTCCTGAGATTCCCATGGAACCTCCTGGGCTCCAGTTTGCACCCACTGCCCCTTGTCCTGTCACTGGACATCAGTGCACAAAGCCTGGCTCTGTCCTCCTGACACTGCCCTGAACAGATTTGTGCCCATGGATGAGGTGGCCCCTCAGTCTCCTCTTCTCCAAGCCCAACAGCCCCAGCTCCCTCAGCCTTTCCTCAGCAGGGAGATGTTCCCCTCCCTCCAGCATCTTTGTGGCTCCTTGTGGTTCAGGGCAAAGAGAAAGTCAGGGCAGAGCCCTCCAGCAAGCAACAGTCATGTCCCCAGAACAGGAGACTATTGGATAAGTATTGGCTTCTTTGACTTGTTTTCTGGTGCTTGAACTTTCAGGTCATTCTTGGGTCTCAGTTTCAAGCTTCCCCTAGCAACCAAGTCAGCGGAAAACTCACCATTGGGCAAAAAATCCCAAGCATTTCTCATTGATTCACAAAACCATCCTGAAAATCACCAGTTGTCACAAGGCAATACAGGCATGAGGGCCAGCACAGGGTGGGTTGTTGAAGGGTACAGCCTGGATGGAACACATCCCTGGGGACTGGTTTCAATGACCATGATTTTTCCCCTGCCTCAAAAGCAAGCCCCTCACCTGAGCCATATCAGATTGATTCCCAGGATTGAAAGGAAGCCCTTTTTCATTGATAAACACACATTACCAAGCAGGTGGCATCTGAGGAAGAAAAGTCTCTGTTGATAGCATATGTGGAACTGCCTGTGACCCTGACCAAGAAGGAAAGCAGATTTTCTCTCCAGATGGCAAGCTTTACTTATTCTAGTTATAGATATATCCCCAAACACCTGAACACTCTCCACATACACACTGAAACATGACTTTACAGGCTGGTGATTTGAAGTAAAATGTATTTTGTTATTTAGAAATGTTCCAAAATTAAGATTTCATCTCTTTGCTGCCTGCTGCCTTTCTGCAAGCAGCCTTTTGCAGTCAGTGCGTTGCACGGGTCTCCTTGGCTGCAGAGCAGGGCATCTCTGGAATGAAAACTTTCAGAAAGAGGGAAATAAGATTAAAAATTAATCCTGGGGTTAATCAGGAGGATGGTAAAACTGCCCTATTTCCTAATTAAAGACTGCTCACTTCATAGCCTCATGACCCTGAAGCAGTAAGGATAGGAACAGGTATTTAGCAGCACAAGTCAATACATCCCCATTGACTTTGCAAAGCCAATTTATCCTCTTCTACCCAACCTGACACACTTGGAAATCAGTGATAAGACTCGGAATGACTTCCATGGCACTTCGGGTCAGGCCAACAAAAATGATCCATACTTATTAATTCTTACAGTGGTTGGTCATTAGGAATTTTTTTCCCCCCTTCCCCCCCCCCCTCCCCTTCAAAGTCCACAGAGGCACATTCTACTTTTTCTCAGCACTGGGCTGTAGAAAGGAACATGTTTCATTTTAATTCATCTCATTGTTTGACTGGATGAGCCAATAAAAAGCCTTATTTGCCTGTTAAGCAACTGCTTCACTCAATTCACAGAAAAAGGCCAAGGTTTGCTGAAAAATAAGACAGATCTGCTCTCAGGCTGCTTGGTATCTGATAGAGATGCACAGAGGAGGAAACACCTTTCCAATTCAAAAGCTGCTTGAGATATCACAGCAATTTTTTTTTTCTCATTTTTAGAAAGTGGCAACTAAACATTCAAATCTCAAAACGTGGTGTGAATCCAGCCAGTCCAAACATTTTCAGGTGGATCTGTGACTGTGTGAGTTTCAATGGAGGTTTTTTAGAAAAAAAAATAAAATCAGGACAATCCTGATTTAATTACATCTCTAAAGATGTTGTGTTTTCCAGAGGTGGAGACAAGTGAAACTCCTCAGCCACAGCTCCCAACCACTCTGACAGCTCTGAAGATGATAGAACAAAAAGTCAGTACCCAAAATGTATCCAAATGAGATAAAAATCAAGGATTTTTGTTAGAACCCACCTCACACACATACCTCTCTGTGTGCCTGATGCCAGGCATTGCTTTGTGGTGACTTGACATCCAACAGCAGGTTTTATTGACTGATCGTATGACAGAAAATCCTTTTGCAAATGTCAATAGGCTTGAAAGAAAAAATGGAGGATTTATCTAGGGAA
>NW_009953499.1:772157-794924 GCF_000747805.2 Chaetura pelagica
TGAACTCATTTCTTTTCCCAGAGTTAACAAGTGTTCAAAGGATTTTATTCACCAATGCCAGATTTAAATCTGTGCAACGTGGTGTAATGCAAATGTACCTTCCTTGTAAAGCTGGTGTACAATTATGGGACCTGTCTGGGAGTTCAATTAAATACTTGGTTAGAAAGTGGTCAAGTGTAGAACTTGAAATTAGTTTCATGCATTAAGTAGTTATGATGAAAACAAACTGAGGATGTGGGAACTGCTGAAATCGAATATTTGAAACATTCCTTTTAAATCAAAATGTTTCATTTCAGACTTAAAAAGACTTTTCTGCAGAGCATTTTAGAAATGAAATATAATTTCAAACCCAGATCAAGATGCTCTCAGTGTCTAGGTCTGTGAAGCAAATCCTTCCATTTTCCTCTTCATTTCAAGTTGAAAGTAAAAGCTTCACAGTGATTTAAGCAAAAAGTTTCCTTGTGGATAAAGAGAAATTTATTTCATGAAGAATGTTGAATTTGCCTTTTCTTGTCTGCTCTGAGTGGGAAAAGTATTTGATTTCTATGGCAAAAACTGTTCCTAGACACAGCAAGGATCTTGGGTGCAAACTATTTGTGTTCTGTCATCAGTCATGTAGGGTCAATGAGTTTTACCTTTTTGGGGCAGTTCCTCTTTATGTATCTAGTCCTGGCATCCCAGACCAAAGGTATCTTGACTATGATGAGTTTTTCATTATAGGACCTTTGTGCTCCACTGAGGCAGAACACTGAATTCTTAGGGTCAAGCACAGTGCAGTTCATTATCCATCCCTGCCCTGCTCTGGCCTCCAGGAGGCTAAAGAGTGACAGCAAAACTGGATTGGCCTCACCACAAATTTCAAGCCATAATAGTGTTGTTGAATTTAAGGCTGATGATATTTTCTACTTGAGTCTGGAAGGATTGTCTGGCCTGATTGGAAAGCAGCACTATAGAATCATAGAGTGGTGCATGTTGGAAGGGTCCTTAAAGATCACCAGGTTCCAACCTCCCTGCTATGAGCAAGGACATCTCCCACCAGACCAGGCTGCACAAGCCTCATCCAGGGATGGGGCAGCCACAATGTCCTTTTGGCAGCTAAAGTTAAAGACCCATCCCCCTGTGCACCATCCTTATCTCCCTCCCTCTCTAGTGATGATCCCCAGGTGTTTTTGGAGATCACCTTCCCTCCATGTAGCTGGGGTTGGTGGAAAACAGTGATCTTCCCTCTCTCTAATTACTGGTTCCCAGGCTGGCTGAGCCAATGCTTTGATTCCTGTTCCTGGATGCACTATGCATCAAATTCTTCTGGTAATCACAGTTTAAAATACTTAGAGTTGGAGTGGAAAGGAGAATGTGCTCTTTCACAAAGGGCCATGAAGCCCTGGAAAGGTTGTGGTCGTGCCACTGAGGCCCAGCTGCCTGTCAGCTCAGTGAAGCATGGAGGTGAGCCTCAGAAAAACTAAGAGGTAATGGGAGTGCAACATAATAAAACTCATAAACTAGTTAACACCAGGGTACCTGCTTCCCAAAAGCAACATCAGAGGGGTCAGGGGATGGCCCCAAAGCCCTTTCTAAGACAGAGGCAATCCGTCCATCCAGTACCTGATCAAGCTGCAGCACAAAACTATTGGGATGAAAAATGCAGCAACTTGAATGTGGCTGTAAAAGTGTTAATAAGAGAAAAGCAACTTCCCCTCTCAGCTCAGCTGTGGGACAGGGGTTTGGCATCACCTTCAGCATCTAACTTCTTAGCAGCTGTAGGGGCTGAATAAAAAACCCCCGTCCCCCATGTGATTACAGAGCCCTTTCCTGGGGTTTCTACCAAAGCCCAGATGCTTTGAAAAATATCTGCTCCTTCCTCCAGTGTAAAAGACTCAAATAGCTGATTTCCTCCTGACCAGTTTGCCCCTTTGGATGGGCTGTTTGCTCATTGACCTGCCAGATCAAGGGTTCTCCCTCACTCCAACTTGACAGTTGCTTTGCTATAAGGTTAAAGCAGCAGCTACATTCAAAAAGCCATCATAGGATGCTGGAGATGTTCCAAACCTGCCTGGACATGTTCCTGGTGATCTCCTGTACATGATGCTGCTTTAGCAGGGGGGTTCAACTAGATGGTCTTCAGAGGATCCTTCCAACCCTCACAACAACTCTGACTCTGTGACACAAGCACTGGAAACCTGGACCATAAAGACATCCTAGATCCAAGGAGGCAAAGCCCAGGAGCTCTATCCATAGTTCTCCCACCCTTGGTGAGGCCATGGGCTGAAGATCCCACATCCTGGCCAGACCTACACCCACGATGTAGCTCAGCTTCATCCACCACACATCTCAGTCACTGGGCAAAGCCTGAAGGACTTTATGGTCTGGCCCAAGTGCATCTTTGCCTCTCTTCTGAATGAAATCCTGCCAGAAAATACCCTGCTGTGTCCACACCTGGTGCACCAGCATTGGATGCAGAGCAGTATTGCAGCATCCTGGCCTCTCCCAGGCCACACACACCTCCTGACCCCACGGAGTTCAGCACCAGACAGGAAAGGGCTCTCTAGGCCCCCCAGCTTCCTGCTGCTCATCCCTCCTGCCAGGCTCTGCTGCCAGCCCGTGTTTGCCGTAACAACCGTTTCCAGGCAGTCCTGCATCCTGGGAGCCCCAGTCCCTGTGCTTTAAATCAGCCTAAACAGTTTCACAGACAAAACATCTTGTCAGCATCTCCACAATCTCTCCTGATTGAACCAGTGATGGATGTGACACATCAAAAACACAGCACTTATACTCTTCTCTGTTTGCTAAAGCTCTCTCAGATGGGGCAGGGAAGCAGCTTTAGGGAAGAGCAGGGCAGGGGACCCTTGTTTTGCTGACATACAAAGCACATTCAGAAGACATCCGGTGATTACTAGCTTGCATTAAAGCACAAATTGTTACTTACCCTCCCATCTCCTCACAGTTTCTCTAAATAGCACCATAGATGATTTAGAGAGGGCTGCAGTGCTTGGCAGAGGTTGGGAGCAGTGGGGTTTGCAGGTGTTTGCATGATTTGCCAAATATTTGTTCTGTCGGGCTCTCCAAATTTCTGGGACCTAGTGAAAAGAGAACCCAGGCACAACAAGACCTCGAGGGACGGACATCAGGTTTTGCATCTTTTAAAGGTCAGGACACCTGGAGCCAGAAGCATTGCAGTGAGGATTTTGCTCAGAGAACTGAGCTCAGCACTGCAGAGACTCAGCAAGCTGCTGCAGGGAGTGGAAGGGAGAGGCTTTTAGGAGAGGGCTTGAGGACCAGCAGAGGACTTGGTGACCAGGAGAGGATTTGATATGCTGTAAGGGCTCAGTGGGCCAGCAGCACACAAGCTCTACCCCTCTCCCCTGCTCATAGCTCAACATGCTCACACATTTTCAGGGGCTTATATACATGTGTACATCTGCACTCCTCTGGGTGAGCACTGATCTCTGCCCCTCCAGAAGCCCTGTTCTAGCTGAGCTAGCTAGTTATCCACAAAATAATGAGATTTTGCTTTAAAGTAAGGAGATTTAAATGAAAGAACACGAGTATCTTTCATTTACTGGCTGGCTTTTCAGCCTTTCCAACCTTTCCTCTGCATCTCAGAGGCCAGAGCCCTGCTTTGTAAAGGCACTGGTGCACAAGTTCACATTTTATCAGAGGAGCTCAAGCTTTAAGGAAAATATTAAATTTTGCAAGATCCCTAATAAAATCACTAGAGCTGGCAACCATGTAATCTGAAGTTACATTTCCAGCTCTTTCCCTGGCAAAGACAGCTGTCAGGCTGATAACTCACTGCCAAAGCTAAAGTTTGTCCAGATTATTTAGCAAATACATACAAGTACTTTAGGAGAGAATCCACAAACAAGTCACTAATCCAAAAAAGCTGAATTCAAAAGCAAGTTTGCTATTCCTGGCATGCTTAGACCATAGAGATACAAGTAATTCTGGCAATAGGATTAAATACAATTTGTGCTTCAATCGTGTGGTAGAGAAAGGGTATCAGGGCTGCAAGAAAAGCAACATGACTGAAGTTTTTTCCATTTTCATGGCATGGGATTTTCACCTAATATTTCACCCTGACTCTTTCAGTCTAGAGCAGCCTTCCTGCCAGTGCCTTGTACCACAAGAACATTGCATGTCCCCAGATTGGGGAGAAAAAGGCTTTTTGCATAATAGGACAAGATGTTGTTGTAAATAACTTCTGATGAGCTGAATCCCAGGGGAGTGGGGCCAAAGTGCAGCACGTCTCACATGGCCCATTATGTATCAATTTAATGTCATTAATATGCTCCTCCCCAAGGCTTTCCTGGATTTTCTCATGAGAAGTTAAAGAGAAGGCAATTTCTACTAATCACACAATTTTTCTGCATTACTTCTTCACATTTTGCTGAAGGGGTAAGGGAGGAGTGACTCTTCTGTCTGCAAACATGCTGGGAATGGGGTTTATTTCCCAGCAAAAGCCTCCCCAGGCAAGGCATTCCTGTGGTGCACGGCATCCCTGTGGGGCACAAAGGGACCGACCAGCTGCCTCTGGGATGGCAGGGATGTGCTGCCACACTCTGCAGGCAACATCTCTGCTCCTGCCTGCTTTTCTAAATCTTCCCACTTCAGATTCCGCTCCCCCAGGCAGCACTTTCAGGGTGAAAAATCCTCCTTCAGGCTGTTCATCCAGCACTGAGCCTTCCTGTCACAGCTCTCAGCTCTTGGTGAGGTTCTCAAGGCTTCCTGTTGGGAGGAACAGAGGCAGCAAACCCATTGTTTTTACTATTAACCTGTTAAAAGCTGGTTCAGGGACTACACAAAATGACATGAGAAGGACCCCAAAGCAGTGGGTGCCACAAGCTCTGGGTGCAAGCACTCCTGGGAATGAGAGTGTTTCCTGCAGGGTGTCTCTGGCTGCGAGCACAGGGGTTTTGCCTGATCACTTGGCAGTGAGAAGGACAGTGTCTGGTGCACAACAAAGTACTTCTACAAACAGGAAACATATTTTTCCTTTTAAACCAGAGTAACTTTTTCTTTAGCTTAAGCGAATTATTACATTCAAGCTGTGATGAGGGCACCTGCAATCACAATCCAGCCAACTTCAGGCCTCTCAGGTCCATAACCCAAGACCAGCTGTTCCTCCACACCATGCTCAGGACCAGGATCAGTCTCTTCTGGTGCATTGCTCAGCAGACACAAGCTCCTCAGACAAGGAGGGTTTTGCACGATTCCTCATTCTGCAACAAGCTCTGAGCAGGAGATGCTTCTGCTTCAGCTGTGAGAGCCCTGCCTCCTTCAGCAGCTCAAGGGAGGAAGCCTTTATCTTCAGTGAGCACCATCCCCTACAGATCGAGACAGAAAATCAATAGGAGTGCAGAAATTTGCTGGCTCTGAAGTGCTAAGGAGACAGGAGGCCATCATGCATTTTCAGATGTCCTGATAGTCAGCTGGTTTTCAGCAGAGGGATTCCTTTAGCAGCTGCCTCAAGCTCCTTGATCCCTCAGCCATCCTTCTTTGCCTCTGCTGTCGCCTCCCTTGGGTCAGTGCCAGGTGTGGTTCCCTGTTCCCACACATCCCTGAGCTATGGGATCTTGAGTAAATGTCTGTTTGTGTTTTTAGACAGATTGAGGGAGCAGAGAGTAAGGCAGCAGTCCTCTTCTTCCTAAGTGTAAGTTATTAGCATGTTCAAATACTTATTTGCATATGCAAACTCTATCTCTGCATGGGCTCTGCAATCAGTTGGAAGCAGTTACTGTGCAAACTGGACAAACTCTTAGTTTCTATAGCCTGGAGCTGTAAATCCACACCTAGAAATACTGCAGTCAGATTTTCAGGAGCTTATCAAGCTTCCAAGCAGGCAAAGCTCCAAGGTTTTCGGAGGATCTGCAAGGGAGCAAAAGCACATCCTGGTGTAGAGCTGCTGGTTACCTTCCCAGCCTGCCTGGCCTTCGGAGAAAAGGAAGAGTAAATGCTTGGAATAGAAGAGGGAATTCTAAAAATTATGCATCTTAACAGCTACAAACAACACAACTTAAATTGCCTTTAAATTTAATGAATTCCCTCTCTTGACATGCTGGGGAAACTGGAAAGATAATGGCATTGAGTGATTAGACAGAGCAATCCACTCTAGCCCCCAGCTGGGCTGCCCCCTCGGCTGGGTCATGGACTCCCTGAACCACCTCCCAGCTTGTCTGAGCTCCCCTTGTCTCCATTTCCCTTCTGCAGCACCTAGTTGGTAGCACTTCATTAATCTGTGCCCAGTTCTGGGCTGCCCAGTTGCAGAAGGACAAGGAGCTGCTGGAGAGAGTCCAGCCCAGGGCACTGAGATGCTGAGGGGGCTGGAGCACCTGCCTGGGAGGAAAAGCTGGGAGACCTGGGGCTGTTGAGCTTGGAGAGGAGGAGGCTGAGGGGGGATCTGCTCAGTGCTGATCAATATCTGCAGGGGGTGGCAGGAGGATGGGGCCAGACTCTTCCCAGGGGTGCCCAGGGACAGGACAAGGGGCAATGGGCACCAACTGGAGCCCAGGAGGGTCAAGCTGAAGATGAGGAGAAAGTCCTTTGCTGTGAGGGTGGCAGAGCCCTGGGACAGGCTGCCCAGGGAGGTGGGGGAGTCTCCATCCCTGGAGACATTCCCAGCCCTCCTGGACGTGTTCCTGTGGGATCTGCTCTAGGGGATCCTGCACTGGCAAAGAGTTGGACTAGATGATCTCCAGAGGTCACTTCCAATCCCAACCATTCTAGTGTAATCTCCATCTTTTTATTGCCTTCTCAGACTGCAAGAGATTGGGAAGGAGGCTGCTGTGCTGCTTGTTTAGCCCAGCTGTGTTCTGCCCTTCCACAGGGCTTCCAAACATGTTAATACAAGTATCAGGGAATGTGTGATCAGATCTGCAATCATTCCTAACAGTGGCTCATGAAGAATATTTGTGTTGCCATCACTTCTGTGGCAGTGTTTAACATTGCACTAACAGCAGTGGGTATGGCAGACAGGAAAGCATTTCACTGCCAGGCAGAGGTGAGAAAGGAGAGGAAAACAGTGAATTCTGCTTTTATTTCTTCTGCAGCCCATCTACCCTTAAATATCAGTCTGAGCAGGTACAACCTGAGTACACCACTACCACACTTTTGTCTTTATGATGTTTACAGCTGTAAACCAGCCAAGTATGACATGTAATTTCCCTAAAGAGCTTAAACATTGCAAGCCTGGTCACATCCACACCAGCCTCAGCTCAGTTTGAAACCAGGCAATTGCACTGGGGCATTTCAACTGAACCCCCAAACTACTGCCCAGAACAGACCTCTGGAAGAAAAGAGAGACTCATTGCAGGAGGAATAGAAAGTTCATGCCCTCAGCTCATCTTTAAATCCTGGCTCTGTTTTTTAGGTTAAAGGAAATTGTTTTTATTATTTGTTTTTTTATTTCCCTTCTGGAAAGGCTGTGTGACTCACAGTGCTCATGAGAGCAGACACTGAGTCCCTGTGTCACTGGTCAGCTCCTTTCCCACTGTTGTAGGCATTAAGTAGGGACTGTCTAGCAGTCTAGGTGAGAAGGAAGCTCAGAAGGAATAGTTCCAGGTACCTACAATGAGTACCTCAAATAAAGACAGCTAGCACTAAAAAACCAATGAAGTTCACTCTAAGGAGAGATGACTCCAGCCCTGCTGGCTCACAGAGGTGAGTCTGAGGGTGGGGCTAGAGGCAGTTTCTCCTTCCTCCATTCCTGGAGGCACCTGCCTGTGCTGGTTTTCTGGTCAGCATTTGTCCTAGTTTGAGCCAGGATGAAGCCAATTTTCCTTTTACTGATTATTTCTCCTTGAGTAAGATTTATTTTAACTAACACCAGAGCATTTCAACTAAGGCTGATAACACTGGGATGTGCCTTTAACTGCTGGGGCTTCAAGGCCACATTTTACTCTGCCGGCTCAGACACTAAAGGGAGATCTATGACCCCCCGTAGGAGGCTGAGTTAGACAGAGCAAAACTGGCCAGACATGTTCCCTTCCATAGAGCTACATAAGCTCAGAGGAAGGGCAGAGAGCACAGAAGACAACTTCCTTCCTGCTTCTTCTTCCCTTCTTCTCCATCCATGGCCGGTGTCCGAGGAGGACTCCATCCATCCCACACCGGGGACCCCCAGGCTCCAGCTCTCCTGACCCTCATCACTCTCTGCTTTCTCCAGCAGCTCCAGGATTTTTTGGGACTGTTCCCAGCTTAGGAGATGCTGTGGGAGTCGCTGGGGGTGGGGGAGGCAATAGGGGTTTTGTACATTTCCTGAACACATTTGTATATAATTGTACCTATTTTCTTATATCATTAGTGTTTAATTAAAGCTCTGTAGTTTAGTTTTCAATCCAGCCAAGTCTCTCTCTTTTTCTCTCTCCTTCCCTACCTGGGTGGGAGGGAATCGAGTTGTTGTCAAACCTGAGTCAAATGGTGACAATTTATTGGTGTCCAACATGGGCTGAAAACAGGACAGGATTTCAAAGACTGAATTCTCTGGCTGCATCTTTACCTGGCAGGCCCCTTGCGCCAAGATGACTGGGCAAATTCATCAAAAGACCAGAATCCCATAACTCTGAGATGCCAGGTTTTTTATTTCCTTGAGCACTCCTTCCTCTTCCAAGCTTGCCAAAGGCACCAAAGAGAGGAGCTGAGCCCGGCCTCTGCCTGTTCTTGCTGCAATGAGAAAGAGGGATCAGGCCCAGAGAGATTTCCTGTGTGTTTGCTCCAGACTGGCACTGCTGCCTGCACTGCTTCCCAGCTCAAGCACTAATGCTGAGAAAGGCACTTTGAGCACAAAGTTAGCTAGACAGCTTTCATGCCAAACTTGTGCCTTATATCTGAGATTAATCCTTACCTCCCAAATCTTTTTTATGTTAAGGAGAAAAAGAAATGTTCGGTCAATGTCCAATAAATGATTCCAGAGACAAGCTTTCTACTGGAGTGAAACAGAAATAAAATGCAGCAGCCCAGGATGTCAGTGTCAAGCATTTAACTCCTTCAGAGCTGGATGGCTCAGCAGCCATCAGGGGCATTGGTCATTACACCCAGACTAGCTCAGTACCTGCTGGTCATAAAATGCCACCTGGGTTACAGCACAGATCCCTGGCAGGGTAGAGCAGCTCCTATTATCCTCCAGAGGTGAAAATATCTCCATAATTGAAATAAACAAACAAGCTGCCTCTAGCTGATGAGCACCTTCAGCCAGATGCTGAAATTTGGAACAGCCAGCCCATGGAGATATCCCATCACACAGATGTGCCCCTTGTGTTGCCCACAGGGGTGTGGGGCAGATGGCAGCTTGTCCAGCATCCATGGGCTGTGTCTTGCTCGAATTGCATGTAAAATGTTGCTGGATGATGTTGAACAGATACCTACTGCAGCCTCTGCAAGGCAGTGGGTTAACACTTCCTCTCCTCCTCCACTTGCTCTTCAGGAGCCAGACACCTTTCTGCTCTGGATTTTAACCCATTCCTCATGCAAAGCTAAGGAAAAGGCATTCCCACTTGTCTGAGCTTTGCTTGAGCCCAGGCTGAACCAGGGGAGCCAAAGAGTTACCAGTGCTGCTGCAACTTAGACAGAAGTGACATTTTGCTCAGCTCCTCACAAAGGCCAGGGCAGGGCAGGGCTGCGTGGGAAGGAGGTGGACAACCCCAGGTGAGCAGCCTCTGGGGCTCCTCTGCTTTACTGCATTGGGGCAGGATTCCCAGCCCAGCCTCTTCCTTGCTGCCCTCCCAGCATTTCACTCCTTCCCTGCTGTGCTTTAGTCTCTCCCAGAGCATCTCTGAGCCAGCAGGTCAGAGCTCTGCATGCCCGTGTCTGTGCTGATCCCAGCTGCTGGGCTGTGTTGTTTCTCAGATATCTGCTATTTCTAAAGGGATTTAATGTCAAAATCCCCAGGAATTCATAGGAGCTCAGACTTCAAAAGCTTTAAAAAGTGATCTGCAGGGAGATGAACTCAGAGCAATAGGGAATGGCTACACAAGTTTTAAACTCTGTGCCCAGACTGTGAGAACATTTTCATAGGATCAGAGTCTCAGACTGGTTTGAGTTGGAAGGGACCTTCAAGATCTTCTAGATCCAATCCCCTGCATGGGCAGGGACACCTCCCACCAGCCCAGGCTGCTCCAAGCCCCATCCAACCTGCCCTTCAACACTGCCAGGGATGGGGCAGCCACAGCTTCCCTGGGGAACCTGGGCCAGGCTCTCAGCACCCTCACACTACAGACTGCTTCAGTGCTCTGATCTTCAGCTTCCCCATCATCTTCTGTTGCACGATGGGGCAAGTGGGATGCAGGGTGCTTCCCAAAACATGTCTCAATTTCTGTAACCTCAAAGCACCCTTGGGTACTAAGGAGGGTGGAGAAGGGGCTCTTCTGAAGGCTCTTCTGAAGTGCTGCAGCGTTGCAGCAGCAAATGGAACATGAACTGCACAGTGTCTGGGAGAAACATCCTGAGGTGAAATATCAATTTTGAGGCATATCTCAGGAAAATAAAGAAAAAGAGTTACAGTCAAGTTGACTTATAATGCTGTCTCTCATGTGCAAAGCAACTATCTCAGTCCATATTGGCTGCTCCTGCTTTTGATTACTTTAGAACATGAAGTTGGAGCCTAAAACTCTAACAAGTAGGAGGTAAAGCTCAGCTGGTTTGGAGAAAGGCAGATAGAATAGTTATTTTTGGTTTAAAGGAATTAATCTGATATTGATACATGTTGTAAATTCAATCTGTTAATTGGAGAAAAAATGAGAACACAAACATTTCAGTCTTTTTAGTGTTTGTGTCAATTTGGCACCTTGAGGAAAACAAGCTTTAATTGTATTTCATTTGAAGTGCTGCTTTATTTCAAAACTCCCTTCACATGGACATTTTAATCACTGAAAAATCCTCAAGAAGTGCTGGAATGTTAAGAGATGTCTTCAGCTCATTTCAGAAATATTTTTATAATTAGTTTTCCTGTTCTTTAATATTTTGAAGGTCAGGCTTTTTCCCCTCTTCCTCTGGAATCACCAGCCTGCCATCCAACTGGCAAAGGGGGGGAGCAGGATTGGTGGGGCCAGGCAGGGCTGGAGCTGCCTGATAAGACCTTCCCACCTCTCAAATTTTCAGCATTTTGCCTGTTGTTCTTTGCAGAGCTTGAACAAAGTAAAACCAACCCCAAATTTTAATAATAATAATAGTAGTATTAATAGTAACTATAATAAAGATAATTGTAATAATAATAATAATCATTATAATGATAAAAATTAGGAAAAAGAATTCTTTGAGGAGGAATATTTTGGTTTGAGAGGCTTTATTCTGAGCAGTAGCTTTCTGAAAATAATTGCTGTACCAGTGACAAATAGAATATTCCTGCTCTTAAACTTATTTCCTACAGATGGCTTTCCTCAAACACCACCACATTGCAGTTTAGCTCCAAACCCCAACAACACAGACACGAACTAATTGAGCTGGAAAACCCTGAGCCAGCTCTGCTTGTGAACTGGAGGAGCTTTGCCAAGGAAAGCTGTGCAGGATGGCAGCTCCAGAGCCCAGGCAGCTCTCAGGGTTTTCTCTCCTGGCACACGATGATGATCTCTGAGTCCCAGGACTGGTGGCTTTTCTATGCTATGTTCATATGGGCTTGCCTGAGAGCTGAGATGTGTCCCTTCCCCAGAGCCTTGCCAGGGCTGCCCTTCCCACCTTCCTGGCAGCTGCCCAGGAGCAGACAGGCACATGTGTGTTGGTGCTGATGGACATCAACACTTCCCTCCAGCTGCTGACCTGACCCTCTGCCTCCCTCCAAGTCTCCTGCCCATTCCACACAATTATTTTCTTTGCTTCAGGTACCAAACAAATCTGGTTTAGCAAGGCAGCCTGGCAACCCATTTAATGGGCCCTTGTTACCCAGCTAAGCTGCTTCCCTGGGAAGTGTGCCAAGGATCCAGGGTCAGGGCAGCACATCTCAAGGGCTGAGTGACAGCTCAGCACTCCGCCAAGCACAGCGTGTGGTGTTCGTGCCTCCTGCCTCACTAGCTGAGAGCTTTGTGTAACCAGGACTTGGTACCAAGAGTTTATGGCTCTTTTTAATTCACTTCCCACATCCCATCCAACTGAAGACCACTGCCATGGCAGGACCTCTTTTTTTTTGACGGGTGTTCTACATATTTACTCAAATAATTGGGATGTAAAGCAGAATCATAGAATGGTTTGGGTTGGAAGGGACCTTAAAGGTCACCTAGACCCTGCATGGGCAGGGATACCTCCCACAAGAGAAAGAACAGTAGCTTTCCCTCCCAGAACCAAGTACAGAGTGCTTAGATGAAGCCTCCCTTTCCCTAAAATGTCTGCAGCACCTTCTAGCAAGTGCAGTTCTTGGCCTGGGTCCATGCGGAGATTTGCCTGACTGGTTGGATCCATATGAAATAACTCCAGAGGAAAAACAGCCTCCTGAGATCTGTATCTTCTGGGATGGATTGTGATGAGCTTCAGAGCCTACATCATCTCAGCTACAGCACTGCCAAACAGCAGAGGTGGGAAATGTGTGTCCTCTGCTGCAGAATTCCTCCAGATGATCACGGGACAACAGAACCATGCTCCTGATTTCCAGAGCTTCCTATAATATTCATTGTTAATGACAAACATCCTCAGTTTTTTTTCCCATCCTGGCATCCAAGACCTGTCCTCCTTTGGATCTGTGTCTGGCAGCTGGAGGGACATTTCCAAAGACTCAGGAAGGGCAGAGTTCTGGATCTGAAAAGGCACTGTGGTCCCCATTTCCAGGTGGTGCTGCAAGTGGCAACTGCCTGTGGGAACCAATTTATTACTCACAATGAAAAAGCAGCTTCTGTGTGGTGGGGAGAAACACAAACATCATCCAGGAGTGAGAATTTTTCATGAAGTCCTCTGCAGTCATCATCAATGTTCATCCAGAGCAAGTGTCATTTGCAAAAGACCTACATAAATAGTCCTTCCAGCCCAATCTGTACTGAAGCAGAGGAAAGCAAATGGCTCCCTTTTAGCACATACCACAGGAGTCTGAGCAGAAGGGACAGCAGATTACACCCTAACATCTCAAAAGAGGAGTCCAGGACACCATTACTAGCTGACTCTGCAGGCTAAGTGCTCAACCCAGCCAGGACCACAGTGCTCTGGAGTAAGAGGACAGTCTGAACTGGAGAACCTGAACAAGAACCAGACACGTCTGCAACCATGGGTCAAATCTTGCAGCCATCAGTCAAGTATCACCACCTAGAAGCAACACAGGAGATGGCTCATGGGAGACCAGGGTCTCCTGTGCACACTGCACCTGAAGCACACACACAGTCATCAGCCCAATGTACGCATGCTCCCTAGAGCAGGGGGATGCAGTCAGGAATATTTCAGTGTCTGCAATTTGGAAGCCACGTGGGACATGGAAAACTGTTGCTGAGGATCTCTGGGTAAAGTTTTCAAATGAAGATTTAACTCTGTTATGCAGCAGCTGGTTCTTCTGGAAGCTGTTGGAGGAGGTCTTGCTTTTGATATTGTAATGTTCTAGGTACTTCTTAAGCTAGAGATAACAACTGTTATGGGGAACAGGGAAAGATGGCATCCAAAGGCTGTCTGAAATCCAAAATTTGATCCTACGTTCTCTCCTTAAAATACAGTCTACAAAATTATTCTTCCCAACATCATGAGGTATTCAAGCTGTGGGTGCTCTCTTCCTCAAGCAGTCACTCCTGAACCACTCTCCTCTTCTCATGGGCAATGACTGAGTAGGTGGCACCTCCTGGGCAATGCCTATGGTAGAGAAACCCATAGTGAAATCCCTCTTTGGGATGGCTGGTCCAAGCTTGGGATGGTGACAAGTATCGGGTTCAATGCTTCTCCTTCTCCCTGCATGGCCACACCACATAGCTGTGGTGTTTGGTGATTCATGTTACTCCCATCCAGTGGCAGCTGTGGAGAAAGGAAACACATGACACTGACAGAATCCTTGCTCCTCCCATGTCAACATCCCGTTCTGCCTGGCTTGAGGGTTATCCATAGGTAAAGGGTCATGATCTCCTTTCCCTTTGGCAAAAAGAGCTTGAGCTCTCTTCCCTTCCATCTTCTCTACCTCACCTCCCCCTTTCCCTCCAGAGCAAACAACATTCAGAAGATTCAAGCTGATCTTATTGGTGCTTTAACTCCACCACAGCGTCCTGCTCTGACACCAGCACAGGCTGCACCCGCATCCCTGAGACGTGTTGTGGAGAGAGAGTCAAACACAGCAAGACTTCCCTCCTCCTGGGGATACGTTACCGCACTCTGACCTCCTCAAGGGACATCAGGACCTCACTTATGGACCTCAAGCTGCAGAATAGCTGAACCTTCAGAAGGAATTGGAGAGGTGGGCTGCCTACTGCCTCTAGCATTTGCTGAGGGGGTGTCTGCCAGAAGCAAAAGCTGCTCTGCATGGACCTGTTAAGAGAGAGCAAGTCTGGCTGTCAATAGGCATTTCACTGGGATCCCACTGCTTACAAAGGTAACGGAGGAGAGGTGACTTCTCACCAACACACATGCAGGAAGAGAAGAACTATCCTAATGTTAACCCAAAAGAGATAAAATTTATTCCCAGTCAGTTACTTCCCCCAAAAGAACACAACATGGTAATGAAGCTGTAACAGTCAAGAACAGTCCAAACCAGTGTTAGTTCCATGAGAAGGTCCTACCAACAAAGCTCAGAGTCAAGCCTGCCAGACACCTCTGAGGCAGCAGGTTGTATCCTCCACTGTTGCAGTTACTTCAACAAGGCTGAGAAGGACCTGGTGTGACACCCCTTGAAAGGTTTTCAGGTCTCCTTCACCTGTACTTGTGGTCCCTGTGGTCCCTGTGTGGAGAACAGTCTAAACTCTCTTGGATCATCAGCCATGATCAGTGTTTGTGGCCAACTGAAACAAGGCTGGGAAGGTGTCGTTTGTCTATAGCTCATTAGCTCCAGAGGATGGGAAGCTGCCTTCCTGCTCCTCCTGGCAGGCTGCTGACATCCAGGTCCCAGAGAGACTGAAGGACTCCTGATTGTGCCCAGAGCCCTGAAGCATCCTTCTCAGCTGGGGATCAAGTAATCCAGGTGTTGATACGGCTGTGGACAGTGAGGTGGAGAAAGTGGGAAGTCAAAATGTCAGTAGCTCTCATTGCTGAGAGCAGAGCATCGTCTCAAGAACGTAGTCACCATCCATCACCTCACCTGGAAACACGACACTGGTGGCAAGTCAGATGGGTCCCAGGTGGGGAAGTGGGTGAACTGACCCAGCAGAATAAGGTATAAATGTTGGCTGGAGTGTGACGTGTTTGTCACCTTCTCTTCTGTTTAGTAATCCTGATAGGTACGGATCCCTTGCCCCCCCCTCAGCAATTCCCTTTGGGCAGGTTCACCAGACACCCACTCCAACCCACACGCTGGTCACAGCTGGTGACACAGCTGGGTGAGTTCAACATATTCTCGTGCTCTTTTCCAGACAGCAGCCTCCATGCCTGGTCACCACAACTGACACAAGATGCCTCTGACCCACCCAGAAGCTCTCCAGCCTGTGACACTCCTGGAAGTGTTGAAGGGCAGGTTGGATGGGACTCTGAGCAACCTGCTCTAGTGGGAGATGTCCCTGCCCATGGCAGGGGGTTAGAACTACATGAGTAGATCATCCTTAAGTTTCCTTCCAAACCACTCCATGATTTATGATTCTATGACACTGTGGGGACCCTGCCTCAGAGTTTAACTGCAATCAAAGTGTGTGGCACAGCTTCTGTCCGGGCCCCTTGTGTCTCTCAGATGAATCAGAAGGGATGGAGGTGACAGCTAAAGGATTTCCTGCCCCATGGGCTGCAGGGGCCATATTCTTCCTGACTAACATTATGGTCCCATCCCAGGAGCAACTCTGAGGTTCCATTTGCTCTCTAAGATCTTGCATGCAGTATCTGCAGGCTCTGGGCCAATTCTGCTCCTCATGCTGCTCCAAAGTAGCTGATGCTGCTCGTTGATGCCAGCTAGTCATGTACAACCAACCAAATGAGAGATGCACCCATAAAACTTCAGAATTGTCCCCACCCAGCCTCAGATTCCTCCTGCATGTCAACTCTGAAAGAAACATTTCTATTTTTAGCTTTGAGGTACTGGCAAGAAATGCAGTGTCTGGATCTGCATTACAAACAGCCAGGTAATAGCACAGCCCCTGATTCCCCATCCCTGGAAGTGTTCAAGGGCAGGCTGGATGGGGCTTGGAGCAACCTGGGCTGGTGGCAGGTGTCCTTGCCCATGCAGGGGGGTTGGATCTAGACGATCTTGAGGGTCCCTTCCAACTCAAACCATTCTATGACTCTTTGATTCTGTATTTTTGTTTCATTCTGTCCAGACCAAGGACTGCAAACCCAGGAGCTGAATCTAGTGCCCTCATTGCCCCCAGAACTCTGCCAAATGCAAGTAAGATGGAACAACAGGTAAGGTTTTTCATGGGGGATTGAGAAAGCTTTATGTTGGCTGTGTTCAGTAATGTCTGTGTTTAAAGTCAGTCAATTTTCTCCTTTCTACTCCTCTGAATTTTATTTTCAAACAGGGAAAATCTTTGTCAAGGTCACAGAGAGGTTATGCTTTCAGATGCTTGCAGTTCATGGCTTCAGGCTAGGTTGAAATTCCCTTAATGATCATAGCCCATCTTGACTGGAATTCGTTTCTTCTGCTATCTTTATCTTCTACCTTCCTGAATCCTGTTAGTGCTACAGTGCTGCTAACACAGCCTGACACCAAGGACAGAAGACACTTTCCTCCCTCCTGTTTGTTGTTTTTTTTAACCTACAATAGTGGTTTGTTGTCTCTTTTTGTCTTCCTTTCTCATGGCTTCTAGTTGACAGAAATGAGCTGCTTAGCTCTGCAGTCAGGATGCTGGCAAAAAATGCAGCAATTCTCTTTATTCTAAAGAAAACTCTTCCCTCTCTATCAGAAAACCCATTTATTTTTTTTCCAGTGCCACCTCAACTTACAACCTCAAAACAGGGCAAAAGCACCACCCCCTTTGCAGGATGCAAACCCAAAGAGCTGATTATCTTCAGGAGTTAAAGGTCTGTGACCTTGTGCTGTGGGAAAATGACCTGTAAATGGGGAACAAACAACTTGAGCTTCCCTCCCTGGTTGGAACCTGCAGCTCCAGCCCAACCTTCATCTCCCATCACAAAATGCTCTCATTACAGAGCCACAGTCTGTTTAGCAGGTGAAATTCCTTTGGAGAGGAGAAAGATGCTGTGCTCTAATAAATAATGGTAAGTGCTGATCCTTCCCAGGGGCTGGCAGGGAGACAGAGCTACAAATTCAATGAACAGGTACAATTTGCATCCACAGAGCCAAGTACATGAAGCAGCCTGCAACTGAATTAATTACTGCTGAAAGGCCAGGGCTTCTCTTGGGACAACCAGGGATACACTTTGGCTTCTATCTAGATTTAAGGCCTTGACTTAAAAGACCTTGTCTTCACTCTCATGCTCATAACAGGGGCAGATGACCCTATATTTGCAAAGACAGAACACAGCACAGATAAGTTGCTTCTATATTAACCAGGAGCTTGAAGGAAAATCACTGGATAATGGGATGTCATGACCCTTCATTGCATGGAAGAGCTGCCAGGACCCTGCTCGAGGTCCCTTAAGCACTGTCACCTCTGGGTCTGCATTAGATCCCATCCATCAGCTGAGCTCCCACCCAGCACGGTGCAGCCCTGCCCAGAAATGGCTTGTGAGCATTCCTGAGCTCCTCAGATAGGCTCATGCCAAATACTTTGTCCATCTTCCCTCTATGCCCACATTTTAGTTAATCCTCTGCTGGGATTACACTCTCCTTGGCTTTGGGTCCCCTCCACACTGTCCTGAGCACCAAGGGCATCTACCTAATACATGTCTTCAGTAGCTGTCCAAGCTTTCATCCCACTGACTTTGCTGGGACACAGAAACAGAGTTGCAAGTGATTTACAAGTTAAGGGCTCTCTTAACTTTCCTATTTAAGCTTATGCTTCCCTGCCACCACCTCTGGCTTTGGGCAGCTTGTCCCAGCAGCCAGCTGTGTGCAGAGGAGCTGCTGGGTCAGTGAATACCCATGCATGGACAAACAACCCCAGCCAGGAAAATGGTCATTTTACTCCCTGGTTTTGTGCTGCCACTGCTGAAGATTTAGTGGTGCTGCCCAGAGAGTGTCTCCTGGGTGCTGCCAGAACAGCCAACTTAAGGAAGGCCAAGGAAAATAAATTTCTCCTAGGATTTCTTGCTCACATGACCAGAATTTCTTCATGTACAAGTGCATGAATATCCTTCTAGCCCCATTTGAAACACTTTGCCTTTGTCTGCCTTTGCCTGTATCCTTGGTCAATCACAAGTGCTGTCCCATACTTGTGCCTAGGCCTGTGATAACCCCTGTTTCTTCCTCCTCTCTTTTCTAACCAGTGTTCTCATCACATACCAGAAATAATATAGACACAAGCACAGTCATAAATACAAATGAAAAGGATAATGCAATTTCTGAATTCAGTGATAGTCATCAAGACTATATTAGTAATATTATGGTGTCCTACATCCCAATTGTTATGTAGCTGCCATTACCTCTGGTGTTGAATATTATCCCAGTCCTGTAGTACAGGAGGGAATTCATCCCTAGGCTTGTGCTGCATCATCAATTTGCAGTATGTACATGGCCTCAGTTACCTGCACTCTGCATCCTCTGGTAAATTCAGCAAGTGAATGAAACCCACAGGAGAATGAAGGTACCTGATCCCCTGACATGACACATCCAAGCTGTGCTCCAAAGAAAAGCAGAAAGCAGCCATGTTCATCTGAACTTTTCAGGAAGTCAGTATGTCTCTAGCATTAATGCTTTCTTTACCATGAGCAAAATCCTCTATTAACAGATTCTGTACCCAGACATGCTCACAGTTCTGTTACGCCCCTTGTGCCCTGCTGAGACTAAAAGCAAAACTGTCACTAGCTCATACTGGGTCAGTGACACCAGTATCACCAGCAAGGGAGCATGAAGACGTGAGTGAAGAGCAGAGGAAGCACCAACACATTTGAAATGGGCTGTTCTGTGTCTGTAGGAGCTGGCATATGGAACAGGGCAAAGGAGAAGGCTGCACCTGCACTGCAGAGTAGCTGTTAGAACCTGTGAACTGCAGCCCAGCATTCACATCGTGTCAAGACAACGAGCTGAGCTTGTTAAATGCCAGTATCAGCAACAGAGATTGCAGGAGGATACAGAAAGAGCCAAACATGCCAATACATCCCATGGAAACAGCCCCCATCAGGGAACAGGTGTATTTTAAACAGCAGGGTAGTGTGGGCAGCACAGATCTGCACTCAGCAGCTGCCTGCAGGTGACTGTCCTCAATATAATCAGAATTGTGTCTCAGATACTGCTGGTCACCTGCAGCATGTTCTCTGCTCCTGGACAGTC
This sequence comes from Chaetura pelagica, assembly GCF_000747805.2. Taxonomy (NCBI): domain Eukaryota; kingdom Metazoa; phylum Chordata; class Aves; order Apodiformes; family Apodidae; genus Chaetura; species Chaetura pelagica. Next base: position 791,563 of record NW_009953499.1, read on the forward strand.
AGTGCTTTGGTGCAGAAATGGTTCAACAAGTCCCAGCAGAAGCAGTTTGTGCTCTCTGGATTTCCCAGCTTTGAGAACTTCAACAGGATCAAGACACACACACAAACTCCCTTAACCTTCTCCATGGGACGTGGTCATCTTGGGTGCACCAAAAAGAAAGAAAACATTAAACCTAAAGGGAGAAGGAAGAAACAGCCCCATTTGTGAAAAAGTAAATTGGGAAACGATTACAGGGTGTAGGGGGGAAATTACAGTAGTAGCCAGTAAGGAAGACTTCTGTTAATCATCCTGTATTAGCTCAGTGAATCGGAAAATTGTGGCAAGGCTGCCAGAGAATATCCTGCCCAAACCTCCTATCAACACAGTATTTAGCTGCTTGGACAGGAAAATGCATTGCTTCCCATAAAACATGCCTCCCAGAGAATTACAGCCTCTTATTTGTCATGCCAAGGTGGGTGTGTGGGGGGAGAGGATGGGAAATAAACGCTACAAATGCTCTCTGATGGAAGTGAGGAGTTAGTTTATCTCTTTAGCCCAGAACATAAACCTCACAGCTGCAAGTGGAAACAAGGGTTATTTACTGTGCATCTTTTTTTGATGAAACTCTCCTAGGAGGGGTGAGGAAAGTGTTTCTTCTTCATCACATGTCCAAACATCGCCTGTGTGGATATGGAGGGAATAAAAAGTGGGACATCCTTGAAGGGAGAGAAAAAACAGTGTTTTCCTACAAGATGCCTACAAATCTGCAGGGCTTTTCATTACGGTGCCACAGAGCCCTGAATGAACACACCCAGGAAAATAAATTCTCCAGAGCTCCAAAGCCACAGGGGTACCTGAGGTTGAGAAGCCACCAAGAGTTCCAGAGAGGAGACTTCTGGTGCTTGGACCAGGCTCTGAGACCTACCTGCCCCCCTCATCTATCCCAGTTTATCCAGGTAAGGCAGTTTTTTCTCTCTGCATCACGAGCCACAGCAGTTCTTTGGCTGGACATCCCCATGTAGCTCAGAACCAGAGGCTTTTGCAGTGGTTGGGACTCAGAGCACAGTTTGGTCTATCACATGGGTTGCAGAGCCAAAGAAATCTGTTCCCTCCTTCATACTGATTAAAAAAATAAAAATATAAACCAGCCCTTGGGGAGGAAGGTGGTTTGTACTCCACAATTCAGGTTCACATTAATCCAATTTTAATAATGACAATTAAGATTCAGAATTTCCCCTTCTGTTGGAGGAACCTCCACTTTCAGGTGAGGGGCTCAGAAACCAAATCAGTGTCAGACCTGCTGGCCCAAAATTCCTTCCTCTACTGGTGATGTTTCACAAATGTCAGCAGAGGAGCCTGGATGATGCAACAACTCATTGCATGTAACCACCAGATGAACTGGTCTGTGGACAGGAGGAATGGAGCTGGTGCACAAGACAAAGGAAATTTTGGGAATGGCTCTTGATTTAGTGGGGGTTCAGCCTTGGGCTTTCTGCCTGGGCACCTCTGGGAGCATTCCCAGCTCCTCCTTGATCACAGAGAGAACCACTCACTGCCCAGCTGCTGGAAGGATGAGACGTCCCTGGCCTTGGAAGGCTCCCAAACCTTCCCACCTCTCAGTTGTGTCTTCCATCCAGGAGTTAACTCACCTAGCCTGTGTGCATGTGCAGCTGGGGTTGGGATCTGGTCAAATAAAAAGTCTGAACTTCGGAAAAAAGAACCTGTTTCCTGACCTGGAAGGGAATCAAGCTCACAAGCATCTGTTGGATGGGAAAGCAGCTCACTGTGTCATGGCATCTGTGAGCTGGGAAACACGGGGCTGTAGCTCACGGCAAGTTACTCTTTGAGACTACCTGAAACACACTTGAAACAAGGTTTTTCATTTTAAAAAAAATACATATGATTGCAAGAGAGAAGCTATTTGCAGCACTTAGCTGGGTGATCTCATGAGAGCATCTCCTAAACATCTTTGCTAGAAAACACCTGCCTTTAAAGAACAGCTACAGAAATGCTACCATGGAATGTAAAAACCTGAGCTTTGTGGAGGGTAATGGGTAACTCACAAATCATAGTATCCCAGACTGGTTTGAGTTGGAAGGGACCTTAAAGATCATCTAGATCCACCCCCCTGCACGGGCAGGGACACCTCCCACCACCCCAGGTTGCTCCAAGCTCCATCCAACCTGCCCTTCAACACTGCCAGGGATGGGGCAGCCACAGCTTCCCTGGGCAACCTGGGCCAGTCTCTCACCACCCTCACACCAAAGAATTTCCTCCTCATGTCTCACCTAAATAATTTCTTACTGCCCCTTCCTTATTTACATAAACACAGGCCTGTGTTTGAAACTTGCAAATTTTGCAAATATTTACAGTTAATTAATTAATTATACATTGCAGAATTACTGAGCCTCTCTACCCAGTATCATCATCACACCTACAACATTTTTTGCATGAACACTGTTGGACACTAATGACTCTTGTTCCAGAAATCACCATGAAATCTCAGTCCCTTCTGCTGTCTCTCTGGTTCAGGGTCCTACTGGGATCTCCTGTCACCCTGGGAAGCACAAAGTGAGTCACTGGAACAGGCTGCCCAGGGTAGGGTGGAGTCACCAACCCTGGAGGGATTTTAGAGACCTAGTACTTCGGGGTATGGTTTAGTTAAGGACTTGTCACTGTTAGGTTAATGGTGGGAAGGTCTTTTCCAACCAAGGTCATTCAGTTATGCTGTCATGCTTGACCCACCATAACTCTTGGTGCTTTCAACTGCTTTGACAGCCCAGATGCACCCACAGGAGAGTAAGACTCAGAGCCAGAGCTCCTGCTCTGCTCCCTCCTCACTCCTCCCTAAGCTTTGGCCATTTTTCTTGTCTGGGCTGTGAAACACGGGGACCTTCCAGTCCCTGAGCACAGAGCATGGATGCTGGAGGAGAAAAGAGCCCTGGGCATTGCCTGCTCTCCAGCAGGGCTTGGGAGAGCAGAGACCTGTGGGCAGGCATGAGTTCCTGCTGCAGCCCACATCCCTCTGGTGAACCCAGCACAATTTCTAGCCCAGGAGGGGAACACCAGGACTAAACAAAAAAGTTTTGTAGGGCCTTTCTACTGCATCCTTCCATGGATATATTTGGAAGATCTGCTAGGATGTCTGAGCCAAATCCTGTCATGTTCTACCTAGGAAAACCTTCACTGCTCCTTAAACAACCTCCACTTCCTCCTGCTGGAAGCCACCACAGCACAGTGCCTGCTGCCTCTCAACACTTCCCACTCCTTGCTTTGTTACCAATTTGTCCTCAGGCTTCCCCTGGAGCTGTGTCTTGCCCAGGAAACAGAGACAGCAGCAGCAGCCCTGCAGGCACCAGGAATGGCAGAGCCAAGTTTTCCAT
>NW_009953499.1:794934-802110 GCF_000747805.2 Chaetura pelagica
TACAGTTCCCACCTGCAGCTGGCAGAGGTAGCCTTCACATCTGTTGCTTTTGTGACCACAACTCAACCCAAAGCAGATTCAGAGAGTTTTACTCCAGCTGAATCAGGCCAGATGAGCCTTGTGAAGGTTTCTCCAGATAAGCAAAATAGCTGCCTGCCTCCTGGAGTTCCTCTCTGCTCCATTTACTCAGGCTCTCTGAAGTTCAGCAAAATCCCTCAGCTCTCCTGAAATCAAATACCCAGAGACAAAGCTATAAGGAAAGTAAATTCCTCCTGTCCCAGGCTGTCAATCCAAGTGGTTTGTACCATCCAGGAAGGTGTTAATCACTAGCACCACAGGGTCTCCATTTTATGGTAAGCTTCTCCCTGTGTGTGCCTGTGGTAGCTGAGTGTCAGGAGGCTCAAGTGGCTACCAGCTCCTGGAATGTCTTTTGGGACATCTGTATTCATGGAGACCCCTTCTCTACCTGCCTGTGCACACACACCAGTGCACACACACACCCACAGCTGCTGCCTGGGCAATGCCAACAGCACCAAAAGCCCAAGGGATAGATAAGACCATGCTGGAGGAGGCAGAGGAATAATCCCACATCTGGCCACTGTTCCCAAGGTGCTGAAAATTTTCCTCAGTAAACACTCCAAAGCTTTGCTCCACTGGCTCCTGCTTTCTCACCAAACTCCCTCAAGCCCTGGCTGGAAGGCTGCACATTCCCAGAGCTGGGACGGGGCAGGCACTGGGTGGGGAAATGATCAGCAAACACTGGAGAGGAAATTGGGGTCTCTCTATCCTCTAACATTTCACAGCAAAGTGTCAATTTGATTAAGGAAAATCCACTTCAGGACAAAAGTCTAAATGAATCACTTGACTTGCTTAAGTTTCAAAAATGCTTAAGTATTTTATAAAACAGACAGTTTCAACAGGTTGCCCAGGGAAGCTGTGGCTGCCCCATCCCTGGCAGTGTTGAAGGGCAGGTTGGATGGGGCTTGGAGCAACCTGGGCTGGTGGGAGGTGTCCCTGCCCATGCAGGGGGCTTGGATCTAGATGATCTTTAAGGTCCCTTCCAACCCAAACTATTCTGTGATTCTATGATTATCACTTTGAACTGTTTATTTGTAACATGCTGCTGTACTGAAATATTGATGGCATTTTATATTAACAAAAACACCTAAATTACGCTGAATATCCATTTATATACATACACACCTATTCAGTATCATATGCAATATAAACTCTATATAATACATGAAGCCCAGTATAACACAGCACACAAACTTATCACATTATAATACAGTTTCATATTTTACAGTAACAAAGGAGGAAAATGCAAACAGGGCCACATCAGTGCTATCTTCATGTCACTCAGATTTTTATTCTTTTATTTATTTTATGTGCACCAGGGAGAAGAACAACACAAGTTGTTGGTAGCACACTTTGCAAAGCAGGTTTGCCTGGGCTGCGGGCCAGCAGAACAGGAACCCAACACTCAGCAGGACAGGAGCCCATCACCCAGCAGGACAGGAGCCCATCACCCAGCAGCACTGCCAAGGGAAACCACCAGGAGAGGCTCTGAAACCCACTTCCCCCAGCTGAAAGATCTCAACCCAGAAGCATCACTTCCAAGGCTCCTCTAGACAGGGAGAACACAGGGCTAATGGCTCTGCTGGCTCAGCCCCTGCCCTGGGAGGATGTGTTCATCAGGGTCAGGGTCTGCATCCCATCCCTGGCTGGTCTGGCAGATCCTCTTGGCTGCTCTCCTGGGGAGATGAAGGGGACACAGCTCTGCCTTCATGTCCTACCATCTCAGCTCAGCAAAGAGGGATTGGCGCTTAAATTCTCTGGTAAGAGCATCTCTCTGAACAAGACAAATTGCTTATCCAGTGGGCGATGGCATCCAGCACAGAGAGCCATAAATAATACATAGATCCCTCACATGGAGTTTCCTTCAGCCTTGCATTCCTCAGAGAGTCAGCAAATACTACTTTTCTGTTCTCTTTTGTGTTTCTGTTGAAGGGTGGGTGGCTCAGAGATGCTGTGCTGATCTGCTCTTACATCTTCCTCCTCCTCTCTGCTCCTCTTTGCTACATTCCCAAAAAGCCTGAGCGGTGTCGGAGCTGCCAAGCTCCCAGGGAGGGCTGGAGTTGGGAAAGATTGGCTGAACATGTTAAACTAAAGGCAGATTTTTAGAGCAAGCAGGACAAACTGCAGCTCAGCAGTGGTGGTGCCTGGGACTAGCTGCCTCCCAGGACAATGAAGCAGAAGGATTTGGCTGCTGGGGAATGATGGGAGACAAAATGTGCTAATGGAAAACCTTGAAAACAGGTTTGAAGCTTCCTGGGACATCCAACACTTCCAGCTGCTGAGCAGGTGCCTGAAATCATGACTCATTGGTGTTGCTTCAATTCCCAAATGCTAACGAGGTTTTCTGAACCCTAAACTGCTAATGATCTGTCTGAGACCTAAAAAGAGTGTCCAGGAGGCCTGCATGTGATTAAAATAGTCCAGACTGAGCTGCTGACAGACTGTCTGAAAAAAATCTGGGATGAGACACTAGAGTCTGAACGGATAACTAGGTTTTTGGGACCTCAAATCTGCTAAAAAAAAGTGCTCAGGACCCTGGTGCTCCTCCAAGTCCATTTTTTTGGAAGCTGCTTGAGAATTTGAACCTCCTCTCCCATGTTTCTGCTGCGCTGTCCTTCTCTCTGCTTGTATCCATCCCTTCAGGTGGGATTTGTGGCCCATGGCTTGTCCCAGCTGGCTGCAGCATTTCTCCTGTGTTACAGCCACTGCCTGAATCACATGGCTCAGCAAACCCAGAGCAGCTCTATGAAAAGCCACTGCATGGAGTGGTGTCACACTGACACCTATTTCTCTGCTACAGAGCAACCTGAGGTGACTTGAGTTCTACAGAGTCTGACCTACGTTAAAGCCAGGTTGATTTTGTCCAAGCAGCAGCTGCATTTGGGGGCAGTGACAGAATTAAAACCTCTGAAATCCAAGTTGTGTTTTCTGGACATAGGATTGTGCCCCCAGCAAGATTCAGAGCTGCTCAACATTGGGGGTCTGCTCTTCTGTCTGCTCCTTGGCTTTCCTAACACGTCCTTCCCAAGCACATGCTGCAGTCTTGGCTTTCCCAGCAGAAGGAAAGGGAAGGAATGCTGTCTCTATTAGTCATTGCAGCATTTGCACAGCCAAATAGGAGAAGTAATTAACTCAAACATGTTTATCTACAGTAATTATGAATTTGCATTGCTCTCTATCAACAAAGTGGATTGGGTTCTCAGTACTCTCTCAAGTATTCACACAGCCCAGACATTCCCTGGATCTTTGGAAGACTCACATCCAGTCCTGGCTCTGGCTGTATCCCTTCTGTCTCTCAACACCCTCCTGAGGATCAGGAGCTCCTGGGATGTTTCTCAAAGGCCACTCATCTCCACACTACCACAGCCCCAGGTTTGTTTCCATTCTCCATCTAGATGATGGGAACAGCAACCTGGATAACAAACCTGAGGTGGGAATAGAAGATGGTAAGGTGCTTCAGTACAGCAGTAACTGAGACTACTTGGATTTTAAGGGAATTTCAGTGGGGCCATGATTCTCCCTGAGATTTTCCACTGCATTGGCAAGAAGGATTCAATTTTCTGGGACTCTCCTGCAAGACTCCCATTCAGAGTCCCCCTCTGTCTCACACTGCAAGCAGCATGTGTCACGTAAGATGTTCTTGACTTGTTTCCAAGTTTGATCCCTCTCCTCAGATCCTGCTGGAGGCTGCTGGGATGTGGGCTGGCTCTGCGCACCACTCACTCTCCCTGGAAAACGCTTCAGTGAACAAACATTCATTAAAAACCAGCAAATGTGAATTATACCAGGTTGCATAAAGGTGCTGGTGAACTGACAGCATATGAAGACAGTCAGAGCAATGATCTGGAACACAACAGTGAGAGATGGAAAACTCTCCCATCCCAGTCTGCTGCATATCCCAGGGGTGATGCTGAGCTGGGGCAGACCCCTCACACATCTGTCTTCCTGCTTTTTCACCAGCTCAACCCTTTTACTCTTGGAAAGGAGAAGTTATGTCCATGACCTAGAGAGCTCCAGCAAAGCCATTCCCACCAATTCTAACAGCTTTATTGTTCCTTGTATGTACCACACGACTAGTATGGCCACGTTGGATGAGCTCTGAGCAACCTGGTCTGGTGGCAGGTGTCCCTGCCCATGCAAGGGGTTGGAACTAGATTATCTTTAAGGTCCCTTCCAACCCAAACAAGTCTATGGTTCTATGATTCACTTTTTATCCTGTCTCCTGGCTGCATTGGTTAAGCAGATACCCCAATACAGCAGGACCAGCTGAAATATTGCTGGCCTGACCTGTTCTTCTCCCTTACATCTGGGTAATCGCTCCAGAAGATGGGTCATAGGTTAATGGAGCAAAGCACCAAAGGGTTTCAGCAGTACAAGGTCTGACTGCAGCATAAAGTGGGGTTAGCAGGGTTGTTGCTCCTCGCTTTGAGCAAAGCTTCCCAGCACAAAAGTTAGGATTCAAAAGGGAACAAAATGGATTCAGAGCAAAATCCCAGGGCTGGCACTGAAATCAAGAAGCAAGGAGGTTGAACTGCACATTTAGCACAAAGGCAAGATACTGATACCAGATTTATTACACAAAAATCCCTTCAGTCAACACAGTGAGTCTTAATTAGTCCACATCTGGACCTCAGCTTGTCCTAACCACATTCCCGTATCAATGCCAAGTCTCACTCACCCACTCCCATAGGGCATCAAAGTACCTCTTTCAAGGGAGCTGGTTTGAATTGAAGGCTGTAACACAACCCTACGAGGCAGTTGGAGGTGGCTCCAGGTTTGCCTGTGAATGTTTCCATACAGCTCTAATTAATAGCAATAACAATCACTTTTTAGCCAGGGGAGGGAAATCCTGGTGGGCAGAATGAGCATTTCTCTAACTCCTACCACAGCTTTGTCTCTCTAGGAAACCTGAGGGCAAACTTCCAAATTTCTTTCCTCTTCTGCAGCATATTCCAGCACATGCAGCAGCTCTGCAGGGGAGCCAGGCTTTATAATGGAAACTCCTGGCATTTGCTCTGGCTTATTTATGGGATAATAGACCAGGTGCTCTCTTTCAGGAGAAAATAATCAGGGTTCCCAGGTGGATAAAATCAAGACCAACTAATTCATTTCTCCAGAGGGAGTGTATGATTGGCTTTTCAAATAAGGTTTGCATTTCTCTCTCTGTTGTGTTATGAGTACTGGGAAGCTGTTGGTCAGAATCAATCTAGCCAAGGCTTTTCCCTCTTTTTCTCTTGCTGCTCAAAGACCTCTTGAATCAGAGAGAACATTATGTTATTTTAAAGCAATTGAGAGAACAGACCATCTTGCTGATCCATTTTTGTACAAGAAAAGCATTCCAGGTGCTGTGTTGATGCAGATGATGAACAAAACCCCCACCCCATTAGTGCCTTGGTTTCAGTCGGATTGGCCCTTAGCAAATGCCCCTGGATGTTCTTATCACACCTTGGGGATGAAAACATTGAATAACACTCAGGCATGTCCTCAACATGCCACTAACATCTGAGTTTGAGACACTATCAGCCAGGAGATTGTCTGCAGCTCCATTCAGGTATCTCACACTTGTATTTTAGGGAGATGCTCATAACAAGCAACATGAACCCCCTGAACCACAGAAGCTGTTTCCCCCTATTCATGCAGCAGAGACAGGGTTAAGCATCCAAAGCACTTGCACCCTGATGGACTAAACATTAATATGTCCTTGGACACATAGACAGAGTCTGAGCTAATCAAGTTTCCAGGTCTGATAAGCTATGTATTAAAACCTTCCCATGACCAAGAAACACAGAATTCACAGGATGTGACCCCAAGAATTGAGGGCAAAGAGCTTTCCAGGACATGACCATGTTTTTGCAGGTTTGCCAGCACCCCTACACCTTGCTGAACCTGGATCAGGCATGCCTGACACCCATGATCCAGGTGTACACCCACTCTGTGCCTTCAGTAAAGGAAAATTCTGGTGTGCCTCAGATTGCAGAGGTCCTTGAATGAGCCTCCTGTTACTGGCAACCACATCCTATAATCCCATCCGCAGGGGATGATCCTGGTTTAAAACCTGCTAGGCTTTTTATCCCCATTATTCCCACCAAGCAGTTACTTCAGGATTTCATTACTTCAGGAGTTTGTTCCTTCAAGCATTAAAAATATCCTTTTCTAAATTCCAGCATAAAGTGATCTATGACCAATTTATACCATTTGCTCCAAAGTCAGCATCACCATTTAGCTGGAATAGCTCCGTGTCCCTCTCAGAGCTGATCCCACTGATGTGGTTTCTCCAGAGCAATCCCAGCCACTCACACAGCCTGTGCCTTGCTGGGTCACACAAACTCATTTCCCATCATCTTCCCTCCTAGAACACTTGCTTCTTTTTCTTAGTCCTTCTCATAGTGACTCTCTGTACCTGTTCCAGTTTGTGTTCAGCTGCTTTTGAACATAAGACTGTTCACTCTGCACTAGCATTTGCCACTGCTATCTCCAGTGCCATTAACATATCCAGTTCTCCATAAGAAATAAATTTAAAGCAGCCACTTACTTAAAATTAAAATAATAAAAAATAATAAGAACAATAATAAAGATAATCAAAGCCCCTGCCTTATCATTCTGGTAGTTTACACAACTGCATAAAATTTCTCAGGTATGGACAACTCTGAGGCACTGCCTGGATCAGCTGGGATCAACATGTGCAAAGCAATAGGCAGGGATGGAACACCAGAAGCCTTTGCTCAAAAAAGTTTGAGAACTCCAGGAAAGCTGGGAAGGGGATTTGGACAAGGGCAGGGAGGGATGGGATGAGGGGAATGGATTAAAATTGGAAGAGGGAGATTTAGGTGAGACATGAGGAGGAAATTCTTCCTTGTGAGGGTGGTGAGACCCTGGCCCAGGTTGCCCAGGGAAGCTGTGGCTGCCCCATCCCTGACAGTGTTGAAGGGCAGGTTGGATGGGGCTTGGAGCAGCCTGGGCTGGTGGGAGGTGTCCCTGCCCATGCAGGGGGTGGGACTGGATCATCTTTAAGGTCTCTTCCAACGCAAACCATTCAACGATTCTATGAGTCTATGAAAACATACATTTTAATGCCCTCTCAGGGTGCAATTTTTCCCT
>NW_009953499.1:802329-846632 GCF_000747805.2 Chaetura pelagica
CCCTACATTGCAGAGTCCGCTGCCCCTGCTGGAGGTTTATCCAGCCCACAGGGAAGACAAAGCTTTGGTAGGATCAACGAGGAGAAATGCCACGAGCTGCCTTAGGGGCAGAGGATGGTTTTGTGAAGGCAGGTCAGCATTCCCAGCTGGCAATAGCAGCTCCCTGCCATCACATCCAAACTGCTGTCCTAGAAAGAACTCCACAAACCAACAGACACCTTGTTGGAGCTGAGCCTGAGCCACCCCACGTGGGTCAAGCAGCGGAACTTGGTTTCTGAAGAAGAAACCTTTTACATTGCACTCAGAGGTCTTAAATATGATTGTTCCTTGTTGAGTGTGGGTTAAGGGAGGAAAATAGTGGCACTTTTCTCTTTGGCTCTTTTGTAGTTCTCATAAAGGCATATAAAAACAATAATGAGCCACTCCACTGTTTTAAGGAATCAAGCAATGATGAATGAGACCCACTAAAACACTTCAGTCTCTGCCAAGGGCACTCTGGATTATGCTTGAACCTGTTTTAACCTTAGCACTTAATCTCCTTTTCCACAAAGTTGCCATTACATGGCAACAACCATGATGAAGCTCAAAATAACAAGGCAAATAAATGGTTCACCCAGAGGAAAGGAGTATTTGGTTCACAGTTGGGGCTGGGTTTTTAAGAAGCATAATTTACCTACTTGCTGAAAGTCAGAATTTTATCAGGAAGATAAGTCTGTGTTAGTAGTAGAGGGGGGAAAGCTGTGACATCCAGCATGGAAGTATTTTTTATGACAATTTGGCATGAAAAATAGAAGGAAAGACCAGAGGTAAAACATTCTTTCCAGCAGTGGAGGTTCACACAAATATCCCTCAGTCCCTTGATTTCAAGTAACTTCTTCTAGTCAAGATGATCCAAGCAGCAGAGCCGGCAGTTGACCTCTGGTTGAGAGAACATCAGCTGACACCATTGGACATCCTTCTGCTCTTCCATGGCCAGCTGTGCTGCACAAAGTGACAGTGTTTGCAGAGACCCCTAAGTGAAGTGGCCTCAAAGAGAGAAGAGCCTGGATGCCAAAAGGTGTATTCACATGGTGCTGCACTTGGGGACTCATCCCTGGAGCAAACCTGATGTTGCTCCTTCCTCTCTTTTGCACGGGGCAGGTAGAAAAACCCAGCGTGGAGTTACTGGAAATTGCTTCTCAACACAAACCTCCTCTGTGGGGCTGCCCAGGTGGACATCTCAGAGTGTCCTCATGAGCTGCCAGCACCATGTGCATAAAGCTGGGTTTGGTGCATCACTGCTGTGAGAAGTGATAAAAAATCACCATCTGCATCACTGACTCATCAACATCCCTAACAACCCAGTGAGAGAGGAGCCAACACCTTGACTGGAAAACATCACACAGATGTGGCCTGAGAGGGAACCTGGGTCACACACCCAGTAGATGGAAAATGTCAAGCCTGGATGTGCCTGGATAGAAAACAAAGAGAAACTATTCCAAGTGGGACCAGGAAACATGGCATGGAGGTGGAGCTGCCTGGGCATACAGCTCAGTGAGGGGCTGCCCAAAGCAAAGGAGCTGCTTGCTGCTCTTATTGTGCTTAATAAATTGTGTGTCTGTTTTGAAAGATGAGTGTGATTACAAGAACATACCTGACTCACACATTTATTTCTCCTCCTGACAGGAAAAAAAGCAGGGAAGGAATCCACGAGCTAAAAGGACTAACACATAACAGTGTTAACAACCCACTTACACCTCTTCCCCACTTCTGAGACTATTTTGCAAACGAGGGCTATGTGTGTACCTGCCTGATTTCCAACAGAATAAATGCACAACACATTTCCCTGTCCCTGTTGACTAAATTGTCCTTGCCTGATCTCTAGAAACAGTTTGTCACATGAATTTACCTGCAGCAGCTGCATTTTACTTTAACCTCCTACAAGGGGAACCAGTACGGATTGTTTTGAAACATGGGAGAAAAATATTCTGCAATTAACTGTACCAACAACAGCACAATAAATGGAGGAGTAATCTTAGGCTTAGAAATAACACTTCCATGTTTTTAACAGCATTCCAAAGTGGAATGGAGGGGTTTTACCCAGATATGCTGTTTAGCCCTCAGGAGCTTACAGGAGCTACTAGGGGTTCGCAGAGCTGGAAATAGTTATCGATGCTGAGGGACTCTGTGTACCTGACTGGAAAAGAGAGTAAGCATAGATATTAGAATCATGGGATGGTTTGGGTTGGAAGGAACCTTGAAGACCATCCAGTCCCACCCCAAGCACGGGCAGGGACACCTCCCACCACCCCAGGTTGCTCCAAGCCCCATCCAACCTGCCCTTCAACACTGCCAGGGACGGGGCAGCCACAGCTTTGTCGAGTGGTTTCTCTGTGGCCCATGGGTAGTACCGCCCCAGGCACACTCATGTGTTCTTTGTTGTGCTGTCTGTAGTGTTAGGAAGGTGTAAGCTGTTATTGTCAGGATGCTTCTGGAGAAAGTGGGGCACATCTGTTTGTGGGACAGCTGGTCACTGTCAGACAAAATGTGTTTAACATCGTCAACCTTGCTCGTCCTCAGTGGACTTGAGTTTGGGTCTATCCCAGTGTCCAGTTTTCATGAAACTTGCAGAAACCAAATGTTTTTGAGACTTCTGCTCTTTCAGATGGAGGCAAAATTGCTGAAACCTTCTATTATCAGGAAATAAGGCTAAAATGGAACCATTTCCAGAAAGCTCAGAGGACGGTCTACCAGAAAGCATCCTGCTTCAAAAACCTGCCCTTTGAAAGCCAGGACTCACTTGAAAGCTGGGTATGAAATTCCCTCTGTTCAGGGCAAGGCAGAGATGAGTCTATAACTCAGGGTTTGCCCTTAGCAACATCAGATTTTTGCCTCAAAACCCACATAAAACTGAGCCTGGGGTGCACTGGGTCTACAAGTGCAAGATGTGGAGACTTCACGTGGTGGAAAGTTCCCCAGCTCTGAGTGACTTTTTCCATTACTTAATTCCAAACTAGCTGAAAACCAGAACATCTATTTAATGAGAGAACCCAGGGTTTCAAGATTTGATTTTGCTCTGAGATGTATTTTTAATCAATTTCATGGAAAACAGAAATGCTTTAAGACAAAAAGCTTTCATTTTTCTTGTGGGAAATCTCATCCCAATCAGTGTAACTTTAGGAAAGCAATTTTTTGCATTAAGAAAACCTTTTCTGATAGAAAGATTTCAACAGAAACGTTCAAACCAATTCCAGAGTCATCAATCTAGGTTTCAAAAAAAACCACATTTACTTCTCATCAGCAGTTGTTTTTCTTTGAGTCAACCTCAGAGCTCTGCTTCCTCATGCCATAGACCAAATTTTCTCCCATTTCTGTCTCACCTTCCCTGTTCCACTGCTGCTCCCTTCATCTCACTTCTCACCCTGCACACCCTGGATTGAGGACAAGGAGCTGGGAGCCACAGGCAACCCCACACAGCTCACAAACAGAAATGCAGCACCAGCTCCTGGACACTAGCATCCCCAGCAGAGAATCAGTTTTTAGAACCTTTAGAGGCTCTGAAGGAGATCCTTGGACTTTTTCTTAGTATTAGGCATCAACACCGTGGAAAAATCCATTCTCCCTTGATTTGTTTTTCCCTGGAGAGATGCAGATGCACAGAGACATCCCCACAGGACTGACCTCTAAGGGACTTTTTCTGCTACCAAGTGATAATGAGAAGAGAATGATTTTTCCAGTGATGGTTGCAATTGTTGGGGCTAACAGCATGATCTCACTCTCATTAACTACTTCAGGAGGCAAATTCCACTGGGTATCAATAAAAATAGGATTGGTTTGTCAGCCTGGGACTTGTCTTTTTCCCACAGCTCACCCTTAGCAGCCATCCATACCACTGCCTCTCCCCACTCACTGCATCCCTTTGCTGTCACTTGTGTCCCTCTAATTACAGGCACCCGACAAGGAACTGGTTGCTGTTGGTGCAGAGCAGCAAACAGCTCTCGTGTGCATCCAGCTGCAATCTGTTGTCATTGCCTTGACAGCCACAAATTCATTTGTTATTCATGTGGATGTCAGATGCACTTCAGGAGATGATCCATCATCATTTAGCATTAGTTAATGGCCACTTAGAGTGTTCCTGGAGCAGCTGTAGAAGAGATGGTGGCTGTGGGATTCATTACCAGGGTGGAGTACCAAAAAAAAAAGGGGGTTCAATCAACAAGTAGGAAGTTTAACATCTGGCACAGCAGCATTATATCCACACCCTGTCTGGTCATGCTGCTCATGAAAACTAGTTCAGGTTTTTTACATAAAGATTGGGTTAGAGGGGAATATTATTTGAGAATCTACCACAGCAGCAGTTTTCACAAAAACTTGTGGAGAAATCCTGTGTTTCTTTTCATGGGAAGAAAAAAAAAAAAAAAAGGAAGAATCCCCAAACATTAAATGCTTCAAAGAAAAAAATGATACATCAGGACTGTGTGACTGCTGTAACCAACCATCACCTCCCTGGCAAAAGAGGAGACATAATCCAAGCAGCATGTCCAGAGAAAAGTGGGATTTTGATGAACTGAAACTGCAGTTCCCAGCAGAATCCACAGTAACATTTGTGGTTCATATTTTCAGTGAAAACAACAAGAAACTTGGTGGTAAAATTCTGTTCTAATCCCTCAAATAAATAACCACTTTCCAGATGGCTTAAAGCCCCTTCCATCTCCCCAAATGTAATGCTATCACACCTTTGAGGCCTCTCTTACATCCTTTTTCATCTCCCACAGGTTTCTCTATCGTTGGAAAACTGCTGAGGAGTCACCAGCACCACCACAGGGATGGTTCCCACCTGCAGCCCTTCCAGAGCATGGCAAGTGCCAATAGAAGAAAGCCAGAAGCTCTAATCCATCCATTCCCATGCCAGGGAGCAGCTGAGTGTGGTGTTGAAAGCTTAGCTAATTAAGGGTTAAGCTTACATTAATTCCTTCATTAACTCCCAGCAATTAATGCAGTCCTTTGTTGCCCCACCTATGGCAGAGTCAGTGATGTTTCCTTGCCTGCCAATGATCTCCTCCTCTCTGCTGTACCAGCCCTTCAGCTCATCCCTTCCTAATTAAACTGGGAGAAGTAACTCACCCATCACCATGGCAGAAATTGAGGCCTTCAATTATCCTCCCCGCTGTACAGGCAGTTACATCACCGGAAAACATCTCCTTGGATGTATTTATGCCTTCTCTTCTCCTGGCCTGGGATGAGCTTCCCTCAAGCCTTCAGGTGAAGGAGGCTGGAATCACCCTCGTGGGTTTCAGGCCCATGAAGTGACTCCCTCGCAGGCCTCGCCTCCAACCGCACCAAGGAGGAAACACGCAACAAGAAACCATCCAAACGGGTCGCCTGTCTTCCTCCGTCGAGGTAAAAAAACCCCTTTTTAACCCTGTGAATGTCCCGCCGTCCCCGTTTGAAGCAGCAGCACGAAGATGGTCCCGGGGGACCCAGCACCTCAGGGCAGCGGAGGACGGGTCAGGTGACCCCAGCCGGCCAATCACAGCGCGCCTGCCCATGCGCTGTCTATAAAAGGGCGGCTCGGGGCGCGGCGTCAAATGGCGCCTCAGGGCCCCGCTCGGGTCTGAGGCCCCGGGCTCTGCTGCCTCCCCGGGAGCTGATCCAGCCTGTTTTCTGGCTGGAGAAGAGCATTGTTCACCAGGATGGGTCACCTTCCTCCACCTCCCAGCCTCTCCAAGGCTTTTGTGGAGCGGCGCTTGGGCTCTGAGCTAAGGTGAGAGTGCCAGAGCCCTGGGCCAGGCTGCCCAGAGAGGCTATGGAGTCTCCTTCTCTGGAGACATTCCAACCCCCCTGGCCACGTTCCTGTGTGATGTGCTCTGGGTGCCCCTGCTCTGGCAGGGGGGTTGGGCTGGGGGAGCTTTCCAGCTCCCTTCCAACCCCTGGGATTCTGGGATTCGGGCACCAGCACCTGCTGTGCAGCCCAGTTTGGGGTTTTTCTGGTCAGAATGTAAGAGCCATCTGAGGGGGTGAGTTCTGTGTTTGTATGTTTGTGTATGGTTCATGATTATTTGGCCTGGAGGAGAGAGGGTTTTAGGAAGACCTTATAGTGGCTGTGGAGGGGCTTTTTTAGAAGGGCTTACAACGAGAGGACACGGGGAAATGGATTAAAACTGAAAGAGGGGAGATTGAGGTGAGACATGAGGAGGGAATTCTTTGCTGTGAGGGTGGTGAGAGCCTGGCCCAGGTTGCCCAGGGAAGCTGTGGCTGCCCCATCCCTGGCAGTGTTGAAGGGCAGGTTGGATGGGGCTTGGAGCAGCCTGGGCTGGTGGGAGGTGTCCCTGCCCATGCAGGAGGTTGGAGCTAGATGATCTTTAAGGTCCCTTATAACCCAAACCTTTCTATTTATTTTTACTTATTATTTTGTTTACTTATTATTGGGAACTATATGTTTCCCTAAGGAAAAATCTCTGTTTCCCAGCAAATTTCCACTGGAATTGAAATCTGAGGAGGACTGAAAGAGAAGCCCAGAGGCTTGGTGTAAAGTTCCCACCACTTGGGAAGAGCCTGAAACCCCCTTCTCATGCAAGGTTGAGCTGCTCTGAAGAAGCATCTGGTGAGTAGATGGACTTCGGCTCTGTCTTTCTCACTTCTGATTTTCTGTTCTTACTCCAGTCTCTGGGGAAGTTGACAGCACAGACCTGGCTCATCCAACAGGAGCAGACAACTGAGCAACTTCTGTTGCACGTGAAAGTCCAGGCCCAATAGTCCAGGTCCCCCTGCCACCAGCTTCTCTCTGGAAATCTAACCAAGTGAATCTCCTTTCCTCTCTCTCACCCTGAGCAAATATATGTGGGTCTTCCATTACCATTCCCTTCATGCTCCCTGACTTAACACACAGGCTGAATCTTTTCTTCAGCGACAACAAGCCATCACAACAATTCTGCTTTTCTTCAGCTAATGGCATGTACTTCAGTTGTAAATAGTCATGGCTGGATGGAAATTGTTTCTTGACCCTGAACACACTGTTGTCATTCAGTTTAAATTACTCAGGCTCTTTTACCTCCAAGGGGCAATTTTGTTATTCTGTTTCCAGTCTGAGAGATTAACCTTGCAGGTGGGGGTCAGACATGGCCACCTTATCTGGTCCATTTTTCAGCTTAGCATGTTGAGCTTCTGATCCCTAAGAGTTTTCCTCTCTGCAGGTCTGGAAATCCCAGCAAGCTTTTAGGAGACCATTCAAGTTATGCTGATCCCTCAGTAAACGGAACACATTTAAGGCTTTTTTTTTCCCATACTCTGTCAGCAGGTGAAGGTGGCAAAATAGCCACTGACTTTCACAACCTGCAAATAAAGCCACAGTTCTTGTTTTCCTCCCTCTGGAAGACCTGCCCTCTCAGCTCTCTCATAGCTACACTTATCTTGGAGGTAAGGAAGTTTTTCATGGATCTATTTTTCCAAAGAGCTGCATGAAAAATCAGTCCAGTAAGCAAAATTCTTCCTGTATCTTTTGAGGATGATGTACAGTGGGTGTAGCTGTGGCAGCAACACATCATCCTGGCCCCCTGCTCAGGTCTATCCTGTCACAGTGACCAATATATAGGTGTTTTTTTATTGCCAACAACTTGACCACAAGTCCCCCATGATAGCTAATTAAGGTATAATTCTGCTGCACCAGCCAAGGTGAGTCTGCTCCAGGCAGCAATTCCTTTAACAAATGGTTTTGTGAAGGCATAGGAAGGACTTGCAGAGGTTGACCTTGTGAGAGGAGCTGGAGATGACCTGGCTGTCCCTGCTGCTGTGCAGCTGGCTGTGCTCCTTCAGGGCTCTGAGGCACATTTTCTCAGTCAAATGGAGCTGAATGATGGACTTAATGGTTGGGTTTTTTTCAGGGAATCTCTACTGTCTCCTTTTAAAGCAAATTGGGATCGTTCCAGGAGGTGGCAAAGGCCAGGAGTTTGCCCAGAGTAACACTGATGGGTTCATTATGGAACCAGAACTGTGTGTGCCTTGAATGCTCCATGCAGACAGAGTTGTCAAAAACTGTGCATTTTAGGCCAATTGTTTTTCCTTAGGTCAGGAATGTGAACTCAAACCTGTGCACAAGGCTAGCAGAGGGGAAGGTAACCCTCTTCCAGAACTGGCTCTCATTTTGTCATGCTCTTATTGAATACAGTACATTCAGCATGAAAAAAATGAGACTCTCAACAGCAAAAGTGGGTAAGATCCATCAGGTCTGCACCTGCTTTTTGTTACAGAATCACATCATTTAGTTTGAAATGGGCCTCCACAGGCCACCCAGGTCTGCACTGAAATCAGACCTGCTTTCCTCTGTAATCAAGTGAGAAGTGTTTCACTTGATGATCACTGGTTTTTATTTTTTTTTCTCCATTTCCTTCCTCAGAGATCATGGACACTGAACTGCAGTGCTCAGGACCTTGGAAGGAGAGTTCAGAACAAACCCACAGTGTGATTTGCAGCTGCCACATCATGGTTTTTCACATGGCATCACTGCACTTGGTCAGATGGGCACAAACCTTCTGCAAGAGGGAACATCTGGGAGGTTATTTACTCTTTGTCAGGAAGTCTCCAAAGGGGACCTGCACAAGGAAGGTCAGGACAAGCTGTGTTGTTCCAACCTAACTCCTCAGATGGAAACCATACTTGTTTTTTAAATATGTTCCTGGTCCTTCCTGGCCTTCACTGATATTTTTGGGCATGACTAGATTTAAGTCTGGTTCATGTAGAAAGAGCTGAAGTACATTCAAATGCTTCCCATGGTTTCACCCTTCATCTGCTGCAGACAGCAGGTTGTTCCCAGGACACCTCTGTTCAAGACCAGTTGTCAGGGAGACCCTGTGAGATGAAAAGTGTTAGTGAGAGAAAGCCACAGGCTAAGGAAACACCAGGACAGGGTGGCTGAAAGACATTTATCATCCTTGTTTTTACAACCTTGCCTTTCCACAGCTTTCCAGCACTGAGCTGCTCAGTGTCTCTCTGGGAGAAAGGCTTTTTCCCCCATCCCCCCACCCCAGTTTGCAGGTAGGAAAACTGAGGTGGAATTTAACTCCAATAACCATTCAAGACCCAGGAAGCTTTTTTCCATCAACAGGTGTTCATCCCAACTGGCATCCTTCCACGGGACTTCCTGGTGAATTTTAAAGCATTATCCTCCCATTTTATAGTAAATAAAGGAGACAGAAAACCCCATCAACTCCATGAGGAAGCTCCACCACACTTACTTTACAGTGAAATGCTGTAGGCACAGAGAAACTTAGCCCAGGTGAAACACTGGGCAGAGTGAGACATATCTGAAGTGCATGGTTTGTGTGTCAGCCAGATCCATGACCTGGGAACAACCACCTCATTTTAGGTACCTAACAGAGACACCAGCACAACCCTGCACTGAAACCCACCAGCACACACAAACTCAAGATGTTATGGTGCGGGCAGGGGTGGCTGCACAAAGGTGTGGTCTCTTGGTGTGAGAACTATTGATTTGTGTGAAAGGCAGCAGAGAATTGCAGATCTCCTCATGGCAGGCTTTGGGGGAAGTTCCCAGAGAAATGGTTCCATAGAAAGAAGCTGTGGTTTTTCTACATCATCATCCTGATTTTATTTTTTTATTGAGGAAAGTGGAAGTTGTGTAATAGGAGATGAGAACAGACTAATGGACCTATGAAGCAAAAGCTATTTCCTAAGTACTGGCTCACTTGAAAGAATGGGGGGAAAAATATGCACAGAGAAGGACAAGACTGATAGAAACTTGTGTCTCACAATAGAAATATTCACATGAGAGACTCTCTATTATGCAGACACTGGCTGTCAGGAGGAATGTGTATTGAAAATAAATGAGTTCTATCCTTGGATTGTCATGGCCACTGAAAATAGACAACAGGGAAGGAAGGCACAGCAGGCCTGGGCTCTGAGGTTTTGTGTTACCTCCAGAATAAGCTGGAGATGGGAGGAAGCACGTTCTCCATATTTTCTTTAGCAACTAACCTGACTGAAAATCATGCTCACACACCAGAGCACCCCCCCTGCCATCCTCTGAATATTTCTGGCAGGGTTTGGCTGCTGGAGCTGATTTTTCTCAGGAAGGGGGGACTGAGGTAGCCCGTTCCTCCTGCTGCTCCTGTCCTTGGTGTCTCAACCCAGGTCACCCCACCAGTTATTCTGCCATTGCCCCATGGGCTGAAAGAGGTTTTTCAGGTTTTTCTTCCCCCTGTCCTCATGAAGTTGCTGTGCCACACACAAAATCTGACAGGCTCCCCTGCCATTACTCAGTTCATCCCATGCTGGAAGAGCAAAGGACCAGGAGCCACAAGAACAGGCCTGGGGAACAGCCTTTGCTCCAGCACCCCCATGGAGATACACAGAAAATCCCAGCACTGTGTCTAGGGCTGAGGAGCCACAGCTTTACCACGCTCAGCAGCAGTAGGTTGGGAAGACTTTAATGTCATGTCAAGCAGCATGAGCACAGCTCCTCCAGAAAAATGCCATCTGTGAGGTCATTTTCAACCAGGACCTCCTGGGAGGAGCAATGCACAAAATAAAAAATAAGGGATTTCCTTGGCTGCTGCTGTTTTCAGGCTTCCCTCCTTCCCATACACCCAGGGAATGGGTTTGCTAAAGTGTGTTCTGCCAATTTGCTGTTCTTCACTGCTTTGCCTACAGCAGAACTCTGCATTATCTTTATCTGCTGCTCTGTGCATTGTGATGCCAGCTCAGGAATCAGCACATCCTCTGCTAGGACCTTGCTGTTCCCTTGGGATAGATCTTTGTGGGAAAACTTAGGGAACTCACCCCTCTGGGCAGACTGTAATTTGGGGAGCTGTTGTCTGGGAGGGATTAGACATTGTCCTGGGGAGAAGGAGCAGAGTGTAAGCAAAGCACAGCTCTAATCCTTTTAAGAAAGCAGCAATAGAGAATTGGAACAGGGGAGCTGAGGAGGAAGGAGGGTGAAGGCAGGTTTTATGAAGTACCAGGTGCTGCTGTTCCAGGTTCTGCTTTCCTGTGCAGCAGGAGCAGGGTGAGTTCCATTCAGGGGACACTCTGCACCCAACACCCCCTGGGCACCCAGAGGGGTGGCAGATGGCAGCACTGCCCTCACTTCTCTAGCAGAACCTCAGTGCAGAGTTAACTGCCTTGCTGCATCTTTCTGCTGCAAAACTCCTGCCTCCTCTGCTCCCAGATGAATTTGGGAGTATGGAAAATGAGCCAGAGTTCTTCGCTATAATGATGTGTTACAAAACTGCTCTGGGATTTACACTCCTTGGCTCCTGGCAGGAGAGAAACCAGGCTTTAGTGATGATGCTTCTCTTTTTCCAACTGGAAATGCAGCAGAATGGATGGGCTGTCACAGAGCCCACATGCAGTTGCAACAGGTTGTTGGTGATTTAATGCAACATTCATCCAGGACATGAGGTTCTGACTCAGCCTGGAGGCAGCTCAAAGACCTTTGCTGCCTGTTCCCTGTCAAAAGACCTACCCAGCTTTCAAGCAGATGCTTTTTTTTGCAGCCTTTTATCTCAGAGAGGTTAGGTCTGGCAGGAAAACATGGTTGTTGTTCCCCATTTGCATACATACTATTCTGGATTTCCATTACCTGAGGGATTACCTAGAGTCAGTGAGACTGAAACCCTGTAAGAAAGGCACAGCAGGCAATGCTGGGAGGATGTTGTCTTCTGGATTATTGAGGAGCTGCTTTGCAGAATGGACTGGAGTGTTTCACTGCTGTTTCTGATGCTCTACAGCACTTTGACAAGCACTGTCAGTCTCTAATAGCCTCTCTGTTCCTAGCTGGCCTTCACCTGTTTCAGCAGAGCAAGGATTTATTCAGCAGGCAGGGAATGTTTAGTCTTTCTGGAAACTACTGTATCTCCTCTGGGAAAAAAAATAGTCATTGTTTCAGAAACAGCTACCTTGAAAACCAGGGAAATTACACCCCACGACATCCCAAGAGCTCCCACCTGATCTGAGAACAAGACCTGATTTTTAAAGTCCCTCAGATGTTTTGTCCCTGCTGTTTACTTGTTGGCTTTGAGGCTTTTGCTTTTGGCTGGTGTTTGTTGCATTCTTGGGAAGCCCATGAGCACGATATCTCCCTCTCCCCACACCCTTGCTGTGGACAGGGGAGGTCTGTCTGTTCAGATCTGTCCTCACTCCCAAGCTCTTCTGTCCCCTAGACTTTCACATCTGTTTCTCCCTTTCTATCCCACTCTACAGACACAGTCACACATGGCTTTTCTTCAGCAAGCTCTTCTAGTGACTTTCTTGATACCTTCCTATGACTTGCATGGCTCGAGCTGCTCAGATCTGCCCAAGGAGCAGAAGGAAAGGAGCAGTTTGCCTGGATATCCAGTTTGAATGGTCAGGGACCCAGGGCTATGCACAGGCAATAACTGAGGTGTAAAATGACGTGTTCCTGCTCAAACGTTTGAAGAGAGCAGAGTCCAAGTGACGGCCACGACTTTGTGGCATGAGTCAGTTGGGCTCATTTTCTGGGAGATATCCAAAAGCAGCAGAGACAGAAAACATTCCCTTCTTCTAAAACCAGACCAAGATCCTGCTGACAGACCAGGCCATCATGAAACTTGTGCACCTGCCTGTCTGCAGTGAACAGAGCAAGCAGCATCACTCCCAGGGAACCAACCAGCCACAAGCTCTGTCCAAACCCCAGACTGGCCAAGGAACCAGCCAGCCTGGCCTGAGAGCACAGGACAAACCAGCCAAGTCTCCAGCCCACACACTCACATCTGCCAAGACAGAACCCAAACCAGCAGCCCAGGGGTGCAGCCCCCCTGCAGCCCCCAGCCTGGCTCCAGCACACAGGAACAGCATTTCCTCCAGGCAACCCACTTCTGTTCTTTTGTTTCAGGCTGGTACTTTCTGCCACCCAGGCCAGCCTGCACTGCCATCAGGGTGTCATCCCAAAGCTGTAACTGAGCAGCACCTCCTTTCTTCAGGACCTTCAGGCTACCCAGCTCACTCAACCTCCCCAACAGCCTAAGAGCAGACAGATCAGACCTGAGCCTGATTTTTTTTCCTCTCCCCCCACCGCCCCCCCCTTTTTTTTTCTCTAGCACAGCAGCAGGAAGGGACCCAGCTGCTGCCCACGCTGTGCAGCAAACTAGGATTTATGAGCCACGACCACCAGGAACAAGCAGAAAAATTTTCCCCTCCACAATTCCAGCAAGGCTACAAACACCCAGGGGGATACACTTGGCTTCAGACATCCCTCAGTGCCCACTTTTCTTGCTGGCTCTTTCCAGACCTCTCTACTCTCTTCAGCTGGCTAACATTCACTGGCCATAGCAGGAGACCCCCAAGCCCCCTCTGATGCTCAGCAGGACCCAGCTGGCACCCTGGTCTGACACCAAGCAGCCACCTGGGAGCTGGGGCCTTGTGTAGGATGGAGGCTGGACCTGCTGCAAGCCCTTTGCAGGGCTGGCCCCACATAACCCCCCCATTAGGGCTCCAGCAAACAAACTTCAACTCAACAGGCTGCTCCTCCTGGCAGGTGCCATTCGCTCATCGCATCATGCCCACACAAGGTTGGCCAGTGACCTCCAGTGCTGTCCTGGTCCTGTGAAACCACCACCATCCACACACCCAGAGAAGAGGAAAGCAAAGAGTGTCTGCTCATACTCACAGTTTTGAAGTCCTCGTGGTTGCACTCTTGGCCTTTGAATTTGCAGTACAGCATCATATCCTTCAGGTCGTGTCCTACCCGCGCCAGGAACTCCTGCATGTTGAAAACTTTTGGTTTATACTGTTTAAAATTGGCCTTTTCTTGGAGGATGGCCAAGACGGCCGGGTCAGCCAGGTGAGGGTTGGGGATCTGCAGGTTGACATCAAGCAGAGCCAGGAGCTCCCCAGCGTGGTACAGGTCGTTGGTGGTGAGGCGGGAAAAGCGAAACTCGTTGAGGTTACAGATGGTGACAGCAGGGAAGACCAGGCTGTTTGCCACCACCTCATCCACTTTGGTCACGTGCTGGTAGGACAAGTAGAAAGCCACCCTGTCTGAACTCTCAACCAGGAGGAGACCCAGTGAGCCCACAAAGGCCAAGGTCCAGAGCAGGCGCCGGATGGTCACTGGCCCGTAGACGAAGACGTGACGGATCCCGTGGAGCGTGGAGGTGTTGGCAAAGATCTGGATGCTGGAGGGCTGCAGGCTGCCCATGCTGCCCTCGCTGGTGCTGTCCTTCAGATCCATCAGGGAGAGTTAGTTAAATCCTGGCACTGCTTTTCGGGTCAGCCTGGAGCTGGAACTGGGATCCGGATCTCCCTCTTCCCCTCTGGAAAGTAATTTGCCTTCCAAAGGCAGGAGAGAGAAGGAGAATCTCAGGCCAGTGGATCCCACGAGCTCAGCAGCAGCTTCGTAGGGGTAAATATTTATATAAAATCCATTCAAACTCTGGCTCTTGATTTCCTCGGAGCGATAAGAAGGGCTGGTTTTATTTAGGGAGACACCAAGGTGATGTGGAAGAGATGTGGGTGGGCAGGGAGAGCTGAGCCAATGGCAGCCCAGTCCTCCCCCTGCACACACACACACACACACACACACACACACACACACACACACACACACGCACACGCACACACACACCCAGCGCCGAGCGGGATGAGATGGAGAGAGAGGGAGCTGGGAACAAGTGGAGGCAGCTCCCAGCCTGGGAACTAGTGCGGAAAGCCCAGGGATGCTGTTCCCTGCAGAGCAGCGGGGCTTTCAGCCCCAGCCCTTGGTGCTCCGGGAATGCGAGGTGCTGGATTCGGGCATCTCTTTTTCTCCCCCCCCCCCGCCCTTTCCGCTCTATTTTGGGCAGTGCTCCAAGAAATACCCACCCCAGAAAAGCCACCCCTGTGCTGCCGGTGGTATTTCCGAGGGCTTCTCTCGGGGAAAAGGGAGCAGTTAATTCAGCAGAAGTACCGGAGGGAAAGGGGGAGGGAGAAACTGAAAAATAAAGGAAAAGGGGGCGGGAGGCGATTGCTGCTCAGCTTCATGCACAGACGGGGACCAGGGAGCAGCGTGAGGCTTCTCCTCTGTCTGGCAGCTCGGAGGGAAAAATCAGGGCTGAGGCAGAGGGAGCAGAGGGGCTGCAGCATCTCCCCTCTCTGTGTCTCGGATCTTCCCTTCGCTTCGGGGCTCTGGAGAGAGCGAAGAGCCCCGGAGCCCGGGAGAGGGCAGGGGCTGCAAGGGGGACCTGGGGGGCTGCATCCCTGGAGCCTCGGGGGGTGAGTCCGGGAGCTGTAACCAGGAGGTTCTGTAGCCCCCGGGAGCCGCCCCCGGCAGCCTGGTGGGCAGCAGGAGCTCCAGATGTTGGGCACTGACAGGCAGCTGTGAGGGATGTGGCTGGGGAAGATGGTCCCAGATGTGCGTTCAGCTGGGAGGGTTGGAAGGTGGAGGAAAGGGGAGGGAGGCAAACAGGGAAGTGTTTCCTACCCAAGAGATCCTGCAAAACCCTGTGTTGGTGCCTCCACACATGGCAGGGTCCTCAGAGCAGGAGGTGGGAGTGAGTGGGGTTCAGCCCAGAGGGGAAAGGTGCTGGGGGTGAGCAGGGCTGGAGTAGCTCCCCTCTCTACTCTCAGTGCACAGCAGTATTTTTACCTGCTTTGTTTCAGATCCAGGTCTGAAAACCAGTTTTTGTACAGCACCCAGCACTACAGCAGATGGGGCCATGGTGAGCACCCAGGAGGTGGCTCTCCCAGCTTGGATGAGGTGGGAGCAGAGGGTCAAAGCACAAGCCTCCCCCATTCTGCAAGGTGACCTCAGCCACCCATGAAGTTGCCCGAAGGACAAACCCAAAGATTATCTGGGTCAAAATGAGCCCAGTGTTTGAATGTATAACCCTAAGTGCTGCTGTCAGTAGAGCAGACCCTGGAAGATCCTTTGAACTGTTTGGTCCCAGCTGTTCTTCATGTGCTTCACCTCCACTGATGGACCCCTGAGCCCCTTGTCCCCTGGCCATGAGCCACCCTGTCCTCCCCCTGATGAGTTTCACTCAGAGCTAAGATAGTTTCAGATTTTTCTTCCTCCAAAGCCACATTTGGCCCTGGCAGCCCCAGACCAGCCAATTGTGGCCACCTCCCTACACAGAGCATCCCATGGGAGCATCTCTCAGCTGAGCTCCTCATCCCAGCACTGCTGTGACAGCACAGTGCTACTCTCTCCATCTCATACCAGGGAAACTGAGGCAAAGAGAGGACAAAGTCACCCAGCAAGCTTGCAGCACAGCCATGAGTTGGATTTCCCAGAAGGTCTCTCAGTGAACCAGCTTGCTGCCCTAAAGCTGATCCCTCCTTCCACAGCCAGAAGGCTCCAGGACTGTGCTAACATGGTCCTCAGGGGCAGTTGGGGTGCAGAGGGAGCAGGAGCTGCCACATGAGGCTTGTTTCCTCTTTCCCCACTACAGCCCTGAAATGCAAAAAATGGTCCCTTCTCCTGTGTCTCTGCTCATGACTGAAAGCCAATGCAAACCCATTTGTGGCTGAAGAGAGCTGTGCCTCTTAGTTCTCAAGCAGGAATTCAGCCCAGGTGAGGCCTTCAAACCTCCTGCATCTTCTCATGCCCTTTCCAGGGGTGGGGGTGGAGAAGACTCATATATAAGTGAGCCAGAATTAAAGCAGCAGAGGACAGAGAGGCCACAGCACCCTTGTTCCTGGGTCCCAGACCTTGCTGCTTGTCTACCTTTTGTGCTCACCATCTCTCCTGTGGACAAGACCATTTACCCCTAAAAGTTTCCTGGCATGAATGAGCTCCCTTTTCCACCCCTGACCAACACCATCTGCAAACCCCCCCTTCTCTCCCCTCAGGCTGCATCCCTGGGCCTGCCATGTTAATGCTTTCATTTGTTCATCACTCAGGCTGCTTCTCCAATCCTGTTTGTTGTAATTCACACCACAGACCATCTGCTGCCTTCAGGATTTACCTGTGGAGAGAGCTTTGGCTGCAGTCTGGAGGGAAAGGCCCCATCCCCAGCAGTGCTGCCTGGTACCAGCACCAGATCACCAAGCTCTGGTCCCACTGCCCATGGGGCTGAGGACAAACCAGGGGGACAAAAGCTCTGCAGTGAGTGCCTGTGACTCAGGTTCTGCCCAAGCTGGCTTGATGTCCTGAGAGCCAAGGAAAGCAGCTTGAGTTGTGCCCAGGGCTGGGCTATGGGATGACAGCACCAAGGATTGGGGATGTGGGTTGTGAGGGATGGAAAGGGCTGTTGGCACCTCTGGTCACCCATGTGAAGGGCCCCTCTGCAGGTGGGTGTGCACGGGAAGGACAAGGCAGCCTGGCTGGTCCCATGGAAGCCCCTGGGATGGCAGAGAAGAGCTAAGGGGACCTGCCCTCCCCTGCTGGGGACGCCCAGGGCAGCACATCCCTGGGGGCTGAAGCTTTGGCAGCTCAACCCAACGGCAGCCCCTGAACATCCCTGGCAGACTTGGCTGCTTCAGATCTCCTGCAGACCCCAGGGTAGGGCAGCCAGGCTGGGCAGGAAGAGGTTTCCCCAGGAAAATCCGCTTCTCTCCCATCCAGGGGTGGGTTGATGGAGGGAGGGAGGGAGGCAGGGCCGGGGGGGCTGAGGGACCCCCAGGAACAGAGCCGGGTCCCCTGCTCCTTTGTGCAGCCTCTGCCTGCCCTCTGCTGTCTCCAGCCCACTCTGCACTGCTCAGGGCGAGGGATCCCAGCCCTGAAAACCCTGGAAAAACGAGTTTATTGGGGGAGGGAGCAGATTCGGAGCCGGGATCCCTCCCCGTGTCAGCCTCTCTGCTGCCCCAGCCCCAGCAGAGCCCTCCCAAAAGGTCCCAAGAGGGAGGTTTGCACCGGGCAGGTCAGAACTGTTGGGGTTTTAAAAAAATCAAAGAAGACACTTGGGTCTCCCTGCGTGGTTCAGCACATGGTCCCCACTGCCCCACAGCTCCCTCCTCAGCACTGGAAACTGCTGCGGTTTCTACCAGTTTGCTGGTTTTATGTTTCCCTCTGAGCTTGATTAGGGCAAGAAAAAAGAAGGAAAGAAAAAGCAGTGAGTGGTGGTGTCTGGTAGAGGGTTCCTGTTCCCTGGACCGGCTGCAGGGGGGTTGTGTGGTTGCATTGAGCACCAGGAAATGTCCCACCAGTGTGTCCCACTGCCTTTCCAGTTTCACAGGATGCTGCTTCTGCCACGTTTCCCTGGGCTTTCCAAAAAAGAAGGACAGAAGTTACTTGGAGGGAAAGCCAGGGAGAGTGGGGCTGGAGGGAGAAGAGAGGGTGATGAGAGGACAAGGCGTGATGGTTTGGAACTGAAAGAAGGGAGAGTTAGGTTAGATATTAGGAAGGAATTCTTCACCATGAGGGTAGGAAGGCACTGGGACAGGTTGCCCAGGGAGGCTGTGGCTGCCCCATCCCTGGCAGTGTTGAAGGGCAGGTTGGATGGGGCTTGGAGCAGCCTGGGCTGGTGGGAGGTGTCCCTGCCCATGCAGGGGGGTGGATCTAGGTGATCTTTAAGTTCCCTTCCAACCCAAACCATTCCATGATTCTATGATCCTAAGAAGGACTTTGCTCAATATGATCATGGTCCTCCAAGTCTCCCTCCAGTTCTCAGCCTTTCCCTGACCTTTTTGGATCCTCTTGTCACCTACCTGCTTCTTGCCAGTGTCTTCAAGCTGTTGGAGACCCAGAGCTCCAGTTGGCACACAGAGCTCAGCTACCCAAGAGGCTGCTCTTCCAAGTGGGACCTTAATGCTGAATGCTGATGTTTCCCCTGAAATTAAATCAAATCCTTTCTTCACTCACTCTGTCTCCATTAAGTGGCTTTTTAATATCTATAGAGAATGGAAATTTTGATTGGATTTCAATGTATTTAATATTATACTTGGATTTATAATGGGGCGTAAAATGAAAGCAATTAAAGCAGTTGAAGAGAAAAAAAAAAAAAAAGTCTCCTTGAAAGAAAACCAGAAATATTCCAATCTGTCTTGGGAAGAACCTTTGGAGACAGGAAAATGCTCCGTTTTGACACCCCTGCCCTGCCCCCCTCAAAAAAGGTGCTGATAAAAACATCATCTTGACAGAGAACTGAATCAGCAATTTTTAGTAGAAAAGCTATTTTTGAGGGGGAAGGTTTCTCCATCAGCTGTGCCTGGCAACCCCCAGCAGGGAGGGGATGCTCTGGGATGCCTTCCTCCTTCTACTCTTTCTCCTCCTCCTCCTCTTTCTCCTCTTCCTCTTCCTCCTTCTCCTCCTCCTCTCCCTCCTCCTCCTTCTCTTTCTTCTCCTCTTCCTCCTCCTTCTCTCCCTCCTCCTTCTCCTCTTTCTCCTTCCTCTCCTCCTCTTTCTCCTTCTCATCTTCCTTGTCTCCCTTCTCCTCCTCCTCCTCCTCTTCCTCCTCCTACTCCTCTTCCTCCTTCTCCTCTTCCTCCTCCTCCTCTTCCTCCTCTTCGTCCTCTTCCTCCTTCTCCTCTTCCTCCTCCTCCTCTTCCTCCTCTTCGTCTTCATCTTCCTCTTCCTCCTCCTCCTCTTCCTGCAGAGCCATTATAGCACACTAAGAGCCCAGGGATGACAGAGCTGAGCCTCCAAATCTTCTTGCTGCTGAGGCAGAGGCTTCCCAGGGACACTCAGATCCCTCCCAACCCAACCCAGACCTGGTTACACCTCCCAATTTCATTACTGAAAGGAACTATTGGATTTGCAGGGGTGTTTTGCAGCAGTTGGAGCCTCTTCTGCCCCCTCTAACATTCTCACCTTCTCCACAAGAGCTCAGGTTGATCAGCCCTCTCTCCAGGGCCCTGTTCTTCAACCAGGGTTCAAAGATCTTCACATGTAGTGGCACCTGCTCGGTGTGCAAAGTGAACTGGAGGGACTGCAGAGCCCCCCAGCTCCCTCCTCCTGTGCCATTTCTTCCCTGCACCCCCCTGCACAATCCCCAGGGGGGGGTTTCTTTTATATATTTTTTTTCATTCCATGCAAAATTAAAGTCCTGGTGCTTGGAGATTTGGGGAGGAAAAATGCACCAAGAATGTGCATTTTCCTTTGGTGCCTCCCCATTTAAGTAGTCCTTGAAATCATCCTTGTCCTCTGTGAAGTTCTACATGGTTTTATTTTGATTTCTAGGCCTCAGTTCTGCCTGACACCCTTGTTCTTCAGACAGTCTGTGAAAGCCCTTGGAGTTGCTCATGAATAATTCCAGTTTAGGACCCATTCCAGGCTCTTGTTTCTGGATAACACTGGGCATGTTCTTGTCAACACGTGAAACAGGCCAGGAAATTTCACACAAATCTGTGTTTATTTCATTCTTTTGCCCAAAAATGTCTTCATTGGCTTTTCTTTCTTCTTAACTTCTTCAGTGCCAGTGCAGCTCCTGACTGAAATTCTCCAAGGAAGGTTGTTTTCCTGGGTTTATAACTCTGGGAATAGATAAGAGAAAGATCCCAAAAATGAAATAGTCACCTTTTCATTGCTGGATTGTCCCTCCTTGGGTGTCTGACCTGAGAAAACAAGAACCCCCCCCCCAGTCTAAAAGCTAAGTGCTGTCCTGCTGGCAAAGGAGACAAGATGAAGATGAAGGTGGGTCCTGGGTGGACCTCTCTGTTATTTCCATTTGATCTCAGCAGGGTTTCCCTGGACACTCTGGTGGCTTCCCCCATGGAGACTCTGCTTCAGAGTGGGCTGGTTTGGGTCCCCAGGTTGGGTTGGCAGAGCAGAGGGAGCAGAGACACCCAGCACATGGGGACATGGTCACCTTTGGGGTGTCCTGATGGGGACATCTCCAATCACCTGTGCTGATGGAGCGTTTGCTAAGGGAAGTACCAGGAACATCTAAACATGGGAAGGGAAGGGAAGGGAAGGGAAGGGAAAGGGAAGGGAAAGGGAAAGGGAAAGGGAAAGGGAAAGGGAAAGGGAAAGGGAAAGGGAAAGGGAAAGGGAAAGGGAAAGGGAAGGGAAAGGAAAGGGGAAAGGAAAGGGGAAAGGAAAGGAAGGCAAGGGGAAGGGAAGGGGAAGGGAAGAGGAAGGGAAAGGGAAGGAAAAGGGAAGGAAAAGGGAAGGAAAAGGAAAGGAAGGCTTCCACCCTCATATAAAGCTCTCCTGGATACCCTCATGGATAGTTTGAGCAGAGGGAAGGCCTCAGCTCTGCTCCTGGCACACCACAGTGCCAAGCAGCTTCCCAATCCAAACTCTAAGCCCCTGAAGTGCCACAAGGACAAGCAGGGTTTCCCAGCTCTGGTTGATTTTGCAGAACCAGCAGGTAGAAAAGTTTGTTTGCATTTCTTTCGAGGGCAAATCCCAGCTTGAATTAATTGGAGTGCAATGATGGGGCTGCCCAGGGCAGCCTTCACAGAGGTGTGATCCTCACCTGAGACCACACCAGGTCCTGCTGTGTTTATTTTTAAACCTGTTTCAACTCAGTTTGACTCCATTTATTTGCTTCCATTTCCATAAATCAGCAGAGATCTCCTCCGTGGGATTTTTTGGGGGGAGCTGCAGCTGATCTGGAGGGAGTTAAAGAAGCCCTATAAACCCTCCTAGAAATGCTGTATTTGTGGGGACAGACCAAGGCTCTGTCCTGTGACATCCTTAAACTTCTCACTATTGAAATCAGAGCCATGAATAAGGAAGAAGTGAAGTTTGCTGGAGGCCACCCCAGGCACCTGCTGGCTGGAAACACATCATTTCATTTGTGAGTGCTGAAAGAGCCTAATCCTTTCCCCTCCTCAGGATGTTGGGTGGGTTGGTTAATGTTTATTCAATGGCCTGAGAAGCAGCATGGACAGGAACTCCACCAGATGATGGTATTTACTCCTTGGGAAGGTGGTATCCATTGCAGGGAGGAGCTGTTCCTGCACTGCATCTTAAATCCTTGCTCTTTCTGAGGGGAGAGAATCAATGTAACTTCTGTCTTCTTCCTTTTTGGGTATAATTTAAGTCAGTGCAAAGTGGCACAGAAATAACTGCAGGGTTTCTCCTTTGCAGGGTTGAGCATCTGCTCTGTGGAGCTGCCCCAGCTGAACAGATCCCCCCAGTTTGTCTCTGATGTGACATCAGAGGGTGTTGCCATGAGCCTTTTGCTCCTGTTGTGAGACATCACGGGTGCTCTGAGATGTTGGGTAGGAAGAAAAGCTAAAGGAGACTTTTACCTGCCTTCAGTGAGGGAAAAATGCAGACTGGCCTCAGTAGATCTTTTTTCCAAGCTCATCTTTGTCTTTTCAAACATTATTTGTCCAAATGTACAAAATTGAAACCAACCAAGCCTCTAGAAATCAAAACTCAACAGAGAAGGACCCAAGTCCTAAAGTGAGATGCTCTGTTCCATCTGCAGTTGACTCTTCTCACTTGACATCCAGCCCTCCCAAAGAAGTGAAAACCACCCCTTTGGTGTCAGTTCCTCTTAACTCCTGGTGCAAAAAGGGCTTCTTTACTCACCAGTGAAATATTTGGTGAGTTTACTGCTGTCTGGCCAGGCAGGAACACTCCCCCTCACTGTGATGTCAGTGCTGATGTTACCCATGCTATGATGCTCATTCTCATGCCCTCATCCCAACAGGACCCTCCCTCTCTGCTTCCTCAGCCCCTGCAGGCACCTTCTGCCAAGCCCAGGGGGGAGAAGGGCTGAAGAAGCTGATCTGCCAGCACCTGAAGCTCCTGCCCTTCTCTTCCCATCTCATTTTGGTTTGCAAAAGGGAAGAGTTTGCCCTGCAGAGCCCCAGTGCTGTCCCCAGAGGGTCTGTCACCCTGGGTGCAAAAAGCCAACCCACATTCAGGGTCCAGCTATTTGCTTTAATACCCAGTTGTGCCCAGAAAAGGAGCAGGGTATTTTTGTGTCCCACAAAGCAAACTCTGCTTCCTGAAGCACAAGGGCTGCTTCTATACTCAGATTCATGTAAAATTACTTCACCTCTAATTATGTCCTTTCACTTGTACACATGGTTGGTTAACTAGTTCTTTCCCACTTCCATTTGAAGTGACAGTGCTTAAAAAGGTCACAGAACCACAGAATCATTCTGCTTGGAAAAGACCATGAGATCATTGAGTCCAACCATAACCCAGCTCTACCAACCATAACCCAACCCTACCAACCATAAGCCAGCTCTACCAACCATAACCCAACCCTACCAACCATAACCCAGCTCTACCAACCATAACCCAACTCTACCAACCATAACCCAGCTCTACCAACCAGAACCCAGCTCTACCAACCAGAACCCAGCTCTACCAAGTCCAGTGCTTAAACCATGTCCCTCTGCACCACATCTATATGCCTCTTAAACATCTCCAATGTTGGAGACTCAACCACCTCCCTGGGCAGCCTGTGCCAGGGCTTCATCACCCTCTCAGTGAAGAAATTACTTCCAATATCCAATCTAAACCTCTCCTGGTGCATCACACATGCTCCAAGAGCAGGGGGCTTCTTGCCAGCAGGGTTCCCTCTGGCCTATGGGTGGGTATTTTAGGGTGCTAATAGTACATTAATATGCTGAGATGTTAATAGGGTGAGTCCAATTAGTCAGTGTTTTCTACCTAGTGCTCAAAGCTATAACTAAGACTAGTTGTGGGCAGGGCTCCTTGCCACCCCTTCCATCTGGCTTGCACGTTTTTGTCTCCAGGCTGGGCTGCCTGGGCCATGTTTTTCTCTAATTCTTGCTGTTCTGTGAGCTCTGAGTGTCCTTTTGTTCTCTTTCCTGTTATTTTTTCCCCCTGAAATTTTCCTTATTTCAACTAATAACCAACATCACCAGGTCTATGTGTGCATGAAGACATTCCCTGCAAGCCCATCCTTGCTCCTTCCCACCTAGGGGTGCATCTCCAGTTCTCCACCCTGCTGTCCTTTCTGGTCTCCTGTCTGGAGAAGGGCAGAAAGTTCATTCCAGAAGATGAAAGAGGGATCTGTTTTCCCTGGTTTGATGGCATCAGACAGGGGGGGAAATTAAAAAGACAGCTCTGTCTGTGGGTGTGAGCTTTGCTGGCCTGGCTGGTGAAGCTGTTCCCAGGCCTGGAGAGACATGAGTGAGTCACTGCTCTCTCCTGGCAGAGTGTTTGAGATGAATTACCTGAGCAGTGCAAAAGCCTTTTCAGGTCAGCCAGAGCTATTTGTAGTGACACCAGGGAGTGAGAGCTGGACAAAAAAAAAACCCCAACAAACCCCAAAAGGCTGCCAGAAGAATGAAATGAAAAAGAAGAAACCTTGTGTAACACCAGCAAAGGGCCCAAACAAACCCAAAACCTCAGGATTTTATTCATTTTTTTTTGTTTTGAAATAAAGAATTAAAATTAGAGGAGGCTAAAGGTAATAGAAGAAGTTTAGGATCCCCTTTCTCCCACCACCTTCCTTGTGGTCCTTCCAGGCACCTCTCAGCAAAAGCAACATTTCTGGCTTTGTGGATAGAGAAAATGAACCTGAATGTAGTTTTTTTGCAGTACAAATGTCTGCACTTCAGGAGCCCATCACTTGATTTCCAAGTGAAGATGATCTGAGCCACAAATGGAGGCAGAGACACAGCCCAGTTACCTGCCACCACCTCCTCCCTGCTGGGCTGAATTCCAGGAGGGTCTCTGAGCCTTTGGTTTTGTTTCCCTCCAAGCCCCTGGTGTGGTGGGTTGTGACACTGCAAACTGGCAGGGCCAGGAAAATCCAGGTGCTTTATTAGCTCTGCTGAGAGTGTTTGATTCCTCCCTCCCAGACCAAAGAGGTCAATTCTCCACTTTCATTTCCCAAGGTAGCAGAGATGGCTCTGCAGGAAACCTGATGGAGGGGTTTAATAAAAGCAAGCAAGGAGCAGGACCCCTTTTTTCCTTTCTCTGTTAGTCATGGTTGAATACAGCTACAAATCAACTTGTAATGGAAGAACAAATCAAGTGCTGCTAATTTTGCTGCCCTGGCTCAGTGTCTGCCCACGATTTTTGCCAGGAGGGATGTGCTGGGATGTTTGTTGCCAGCCAAAAATGAGCCAGGACTCAGATCCCATCAGTTGGTCAGGATGGTGATGAAGCAGATGGGAAACTTCAGGAGCAACCCCCGCAGTTAGCTAAAAACTGACCAGTGCTCATCTTCACTTGGAAGCCAGAGGTGATAGCTCATGCTTTTAAGATTGGAACAGCATTTCAAGGCTTTTGTCTCTAACAAAGTGGCCAGGAAATCTCTCCCTCACCTTAGCACAGGTCAGCACGGGTAGGGCAGAGCTCAGGGTTCCTCCTGCTGCTGCTGGAGTTGACCTGGAGAGAGCAGCAGAGATGGGAGGCTGAAGCAGCTCCTGAGAGCATCTCCTGAGAGCACCTCCCAGGATGGCACCAGTTCAGCCCTGCAGAGACCCACCTGAGCAGGTATTTCTGCTGTGGCAGGGAATCCCCACCCCCAGGAGCCTGGCTGTGAAGGAGCTGTAAGCACAAGACAGACAAGGGACTGAGGTGTTTGGGAAGCTGAAACATTTCTGTGTTCCTCTGCCCAGGTTTTCCAAAGCCAGTGTAGCTGGAGCAGTGTGAGCTGCTGCCTGGGTGGCTCTGTGCAAATGGCACCTTCCCATTTCCCTTCTGTCAGACCAGTTTAAAAGGAATTGACACCAAACAACTGGAAGCCAAGCCATCCTTGCAAAGGCCTCTGATGGTGACTCACATCCCCTCTCTTAAATCCTTATCTTCCTGCAGAGATCAAGTGTAAAAATCCCTGACAGGGGTTTCACTGGGATTCTCAAGACACAAACCCCTGGGCAGTCATGTTGTTTTGTCCCTGGGTTGCTTTTTATGTGATAAAACCCAAATTCAGAAATCAATGAAGATGAGCACAGAGTGCACATCTCTCCCTGGTGCAGGGGATGCTCTGGGTGTTCATGACTCAGCACCTCCCCCTGTTGCCTCCATCCCCTTCTTCATGTCACACTGAGACCAAATTTCAAGTGCTCAGTAATTGCAGAACAACTCTTGGTGTGAGTGCATTTATTTCAGACTATAAATGTCTTGCTCTGGGGAAGGTTAATTTGGTTTCAAAGGTTAAACCAGAACAAGACTCTTCATTGCAGTTCAAAGGCACCCAAATGGAGTTATTCCAAGGTCATTTATTTTTTCAGGAAGATGGATTTGGGGCTGTTTGGTAGCAAAGTCAGTGCCAGTAAAATTGTATGTCTCTGGTCTCTGACCATCACACAACTGGGCTTCAGTTACCTGCTAAACAGGAGGTTTAAAAAGAGCATTTAAGTCCTTTCCAAGAGCCTCACAGCTTTTTGAGGACTTGCTGAATCTATCAAACAGGTAAGCTTTGGAAAAGCCAAGACTCTTCATCTTGGCTCTTCCAAAAGGAATTATCTTGATTTTCCTTTGCAGGGTTTTCATCAGCCTGTGGACTTTGGGGTTGCCCTGTTCTGGGGCAGGAGTTGAGTGGGTGATCCAGGCTACCTGAGGAGGCAGTTGAGCCACCATCCCTGGAGACATCTAGGAAGACAAACGTGGTGCCAGGGGACAGGGTTTAGTGGTGGATGTGGCAGAGTTAGGGTAGTGGTTGGATTGGATGATCTTGAAGGTCTTTTCCAGCCCGAATGATCCTGTGATCTCAGAGGCTGCCACAGGGCAACAGGGGGGAAACCAGACCAACCCAGAATTTGAAGGGCTTTTAAAATAAATAGACACATTTCATTTTTGTTGAATGCAACTTCCTGTTTCACTTACCACTGGTACTTTTAAGCTGGGTAATAGTTTTACTCATAATATTTTTAGCTCACCTCTCATGATGCATTTCAAGCAAAAGCCAAACACTCATTCCTGAGCCCAGATCATAAACAAATGAATGTTTTAGTGCTTTTATAGGATTATTTCCCAGTTCCTGTTCAGGAGGAGGAAATTCCTTTCTTTTAATTTGCAGGCAAAGGGTTAAAGTTTGTTCATTCAG
Organism: Chaetura pelagica; assembly: GCF_000747805.2. NCBI lineage: Eukaryota > Metazoa > Chordata > Aves > Apodiformes > Apodidae > Chaetura > Chaetura pelagica. Next base: position 829,137 of record NW_009953499.1, read on the forward strand.
CCCCTGCAAGTGGTTTCCAACCTCTCAAACCTTTTCTGTTCACTCCTGTCTCATCCCAGTTCTTCCCCACCTTTGAGAGTAGATGGTTTCTAATTAAACCTGGCAAAACCCAATATAATTTCAGTGAAGCTGTGGAAAAGACAATGCATTTTTCATGAAATCAGCTCTGGCTGGAATAATGCAATTTTATTTCCACTGCTTGAAACTCCTGCTTGGCTGTGAGCACAGGGCAGGGCAGTGAGGGCTGAGGACCAAGGCTGCAAACTGGCAGGGAGCATTTTGCCCCACAGTTCAACCCCCCCAAATCATGTCACCCCAGCACTGCCCCATCCTCAGGTCAGGACATGATTGGGCTGCCATGGGATGGGGAGGAACAGGGCACATGTCACAGCTTTAGATCATGTTTTACTGGGCAGTTGTGCCCAAACTCTGGAGTTTGGGTCCTTTCTGACTGTTTATTTCAGAGAATCATAGAATCACAGGATCTCAGTCTGGTTTGGGTTGGAAGGGACCTTGAAGATCATCTAGATCCAACCCCCTGCACAGGCAGGGACACCTCCCACCAGCCCAGGCTGCTCCAAGCCCCATCCAACCTGCCCTTCAACACTGCCAGGGATGGGGCAGCCACAGCTTCCCTGGGCAACCTGGGCCAGGCTCTCACCACCCTCACAGGGAAGAGTTTCCTCCTTATGTCTCACCTCAATCTCCCTCTTCCAGGTTTAGTCCACCCCCCTTGTCTGGGCTGTGCAGGCAGGGACTGGGTCAACTTCAAAACCCAGGAAACACCTCTCACAGAATCACAGAATCACTGATCCTGTAAGATCACTGAGTCCAACCACCTACACATAAAAACCCCAAACCAACAACCCAAACCAAACCAAAACCCCAAAACAAACCAAGAGCAGCCTGTGTCACCACTTTACAAATCCCCTGATTCCCTTTAGAGAGAATGAATCCAGCAGTGGATGTTCCCATCCCCGTGGCTGCAGAAATCCCAGCATCCCAGGGGTTGGAAGGGACCTGGAAAGCTCCCCCAGCCCAACCCCCCTGCCAGAGCAGGGGCACCCAGAGCACATCACACAGGAACGTGGCCAGGGGGGTTGCAATGTCTCCAGAGAAGGAGACTCCACAGCCTCTCTGGGCAGCCTGGCCCAGGGCTCTGGCACTCTCACCCCAAAGAAGTTCTTCCTGAGATTCCCATGGAACCTCCTGGGCTCCAGTTTGCCCCCAGTGCCCCTTGCTGGAGCACCACGCTGGTGCTGAGGAGCCACCAGCCCCGGGCAGAGGCTCCTGGATGCAGCACCAACCACCCCAGCACCACCGAGCGGCTGCAGTTACAGAACAAAACCCGAGTTGGGGAACCTGAAGTTCCATCGCGCTGCACTAGATGGTGATGCCTGCAAAGCAAACAGCCCAGAGTGGGTCTCTCCGGGCTGCTCAGCACACCTGTGCTTCTCCAGGTGAGCGCCTCGGGTTTAGGGTGAGGCACATTCCCCCAGCAGGATTTGGCCCTTTCTGGTCCTGTTCTGCTATAGGTGAATTTTCCTGCATCACTCAGGAAGCAAACAGCACCAAGCATCAAGGAGAAGGCAAATAAGGCTCCTGAGAGAAACATTTTCACCCTGGAAAGTCATGAACAAGCAAGGAAAGGTCATCTCGAGCTGAGAGCTCTGGACAAGAAACCTCTGAGGGCTCCACCAAGCACCACAGGAGCAGGAGCTCTGGTGTCTGGAGGAGGAAAGCAGATATAGCAGAGGTGGGGTTGGCATCTCTTCCCCCAAATTACCACCCTGGCCATGGAATGATGACCCCAGGAGACACTGGTGATGGCAAGGCTGCAGATGGAAAAATTCTACTGGCTTTAGTTATAGGTCCCCTCTGGGTTGTGCTGGGGTTTTCTTCAAATCCAATTCCAGGAGACCTGGGTACATCTACCCATCCTCTGCTGAAGCCACAGGGGTACCAGTGCTGCCACATGGGCCAGCATCATCCCTGTCACCTTCTCCCACCAGCCAGGATTCCCAAAGGCAGCTGGAGCCAGCAACATGGGCTGAGCTTGTGGGGAGGGGAGCAAGGGAAGGAGACATTCTAAAGGAAAGAAGTCACTGCCCAGCAGCAAATATTGCTGCCTCTCAGCCTCACCCCGTGTCTGAGAGCTGGGCATGGGCTGGGGGAAAACAGGGGTTAGTTCAGTAGTGCCCAGCTCCCAAGGAACTCCCAGCTTCCTCTGTCAACATTCATGCTGAAGGGCATGGGGCTTGGAGCAACCTGGGCTGGTGGGAGGTGTCCCTGCCCACGCAGGGGGTTGGATCCAGATGATCTTTAAGGTCCCTTCTAACCCAAACCAGTCTGGGATTTTATGATTCACTTACTGAACAATATTTTCCTGTCAGCTTTGTCATGGTTCCCTACGAAGTCACCCCATGTTACCATCCTTTTCCCCCATGGAGGCCAAAGAAAGTTTCTCCTTCTTAATTCTGTGCCATGAGCTGTAGCCCTGAGGCCTCCGGTGAGGGCAGAAGTGAAGGGAAAAAGAATCAGATTTATTCATTTCATTTGCAAGCTGCTCATTCAACCCTGACCTGCTGCCCCACAGAGATGGGTGCAAGAAGTGGGTAGGGAGCAATGCAGGGTTCACACCTGATGGTCCTGGAGCCCAGCAGTGGATCTGGATGCTCATCCTCACCCTGCTCTCAAAAAGAGCCACCTGGAAAGGTCTGGAAAAGATCAGAGCTTGTACTGAGTAGGAGTTTCCATGAGCAATAAATGGAGATGAACAGACTGAGCATCTCATCAAGAACCCAGCTGATGCCTGTGACCAGCTTGGTTCCTGTCTCTTTAAATAAATGACCCCCCAAAAAAATTGCTGGGGTGGAGGGAGAATGCAACTGGGAAGAGATGAAGTGCTCATGTTTGCTTCTGAGCAGGCCAGCAAAGGGAGCTGCCAGAAATGTCCTCCCAAAAGGCAACTCCCCTGGTCGTGGTCAGAGCAGAGGGGGCAGCTGGTGTGAGAGTCTCAAATCTCTGCTCTTTTTTCACTCTAAGCTGATAGAACATTGCTGGAATTTTGTAATTCCTGGCATTTGCCTCAGAAATATCACCTTGTTTTGCTTTAATAATATCTAAAGGTTTAAGTAAAGAGAAAGAACCTGAAAAGTTCAGTGCTCTGAAACACCTGAGTGGATTGCAAAGCACTTCAGTACATCCTCCAAAATGGAGCAAAAATACCAGCATCAATTTAACAGTGTAAAAATATAAATGGGAAGAGGATTTGCATTCTGTGGGAGGGACTCAACACCATCTTTTTTTCAACCTCTTCCCCCGTGCTGTGTTTCCAGCCCAGTGTGTTACTATCAACCCTTTCCAACAGATTTGCACTTGCAAATGAGGGCAGCTCCAGGTTGTTCTGCAGCTCCTGAGGACATGATGCAAAAACCTGGTATTTGGGGATAACCAGCTGGGGAGCAAAGTCACAGCTTTGAATAGACCAGCTGGTAGAGTTGGAATGAAAAAAAACAAGACTTGGGAACAGCCACACAACTGTCACCCAAGCAATGACATTGATCTCTTGGTCAATTTTATATGATTGAGCCTGTAAGTTTATTAAGGCCACATCTTTCCTCCCTCTGCAGGGGTCTGGTTTTTATTCTCAGCTCCCACTCAAGGCCAGTTTGTTGTGACTCCTCATCTGCTGAAAACTAAACATGGGAATTGCTAAAAAAAAAAAGGAGTATTTTGTTCCAAGCCAGAAAAGTTCCACTCTGTGAAAACCAACCTGCCCAGGTTTCTCCAAATCATGTCAGTTTCTAGATCAATCCACAGCATTTTCAGACCAGACTCATCAAGTAAAAATAGAACTGTCTTCCAAGAACCTGCTCTTGGGGTGGAGAGGCACCTTGGTCTGGGTGTTTCCCACCAGAGTGGCAGAAAACATGGCATTGAAAACCTCCTTCTCACCCAAATCTGATGGGAATTTTCAAGATGCAAGTAGGAAGTAGTCATGTTCTGCTGTAGGAAACCAAGAGCCATGAGTTACAGAGCCTGGGTACAATTCTACTTGTGTTCCCACTGCCTGTTTGACAGCCAAGAGGTTCTCAGCAGGTTCAGCCACCCTGGGCAACTCGTGTTCCATCTCTGGGGCTGCCCAGAGCCAGGGCTCCTTCAAATATGGGCAATTCCAGCCCATTCCTTCCCCCAGAGGGTGAAATCTTTGCCACCTGCATTGTTGGATGGTGGTGGTTTGGCTTAATTTTTCTCCTTTGATTTGAATTCCTTCCAGGGATCATCCTTCCAAGGATCATCCTTCCAGGAATGTGGCTGTGAAGAGCCTTAACACCATTTACAGCCCTGAAGAAGAGGGTTGTGTGCCAAAAGCTTTCCCATTTTCTAACTCTGTCAGTCCAAAATAATAATCATGTCCTTCTGAAGGTGCTCCACCCTTAGCACAACATTTCTGGTCTCCCCATGAAAGATGGGACACTCCAGAGCACCAGGCACCAGCAGAGCTGCAGTTCTCAGCCACACCAAGGCAATTTGACACAGCTCCTGCCTGGGAACTCCTAGAAATTTGCACCCTCTTCAATGCTCCCCAGCCTGACAAGTGTATCAACCTCTCTTCTTGTCAACCAGGGCTGGACATGAAATAAACCCCTGACCATGAAAGCAGCTCTGGGATCAGGGAGTTGAGAAGCTGCTCCCCAGCAGGGGGCTGGGAGGGAGGGTGTGAGTTGGCACCAAGGGGCAGCTTTTCCCACCACCAGAGGATCTGCCCCTTCTCTTCTATGCAACAAACACTTGCAAAGCCCCAGAGTGGTTTTTCTCTGAGTTTTCTCTTGTTCCTGCTTCAGCTGGAGAAGTCAAAAGTCCCAAGTTTTTCTCAGGTGAAGAACCTGCAGCAAAGAGCAGCAATTTGAACCCTGCCAAGTGCTGCCCTTTCCCATCATTATATTCTAATATTTTTAACTTCTGCTTGATGTAAATCCCCAGATTCAAAACAATTTGGAACTACAATGGAAATGATTTGGGCCCTATCCCAGGGAGCAGCAGACAGCCTCAGAACAGCTTGCTTTCCTCTGTTACACACACAATCTTTGCCCACCACAAGTGGCTGCAAATCAGCAGAGGTGGCACGTGGGGAAAAAAACCCCTCCAACTCCAGATTCCCAGCCAGCTCTTCCTGCAGATTTGGAAGCAACATCCCATCACACTTCCAGCTGCCCACTCAGCTCTGCTACAGCAAATCACACAGCTCTGTGGGCCCTTTTCCTGCATTCATCCAACAGCTTTTCTAATCTGTTGGAGTTCAGCCTGATATTTAACCCCAGGTGATCACCTCAAGGCTCAGACCTTCACAAGCAGAAATATTGATCAGGCCAAGACATGAATCCTTTATTTTGTTTCTGCACTTGGAAATCTCTGGCTTTAGGGTTTGTTTTTTTCCCTCCTGATTCAGTAGCAAGGCTGCACTTTCAACAGCAAAGGGCAAGGAGATTTATTACAAGCAGAACAAAAACTGAGCAGCCAAAGGAAGATGAACAGCAGCTAAGTCCTGCTGGCAGGGACCTGGGGGGTCCCTGGCTTCTCTCCACTTTCTGCCTGTGGTGGGATAGGCTGAAGTAGCTCTACCTAGGGGTCCTGGTGGGCAGGAGGATGAGCATGACCAGCCATGTGCCCTTGTGGCCAAGAAGGCCAATGGCATCTGGGGTGGGTTAGAAAGGGGGTGGTTGGTAGGTCAAGGGAGGTTCTTCTCCCCTTCTGTTCTGCCCTGGTGAGGCCACATCTGGAATGTTGTGTCCAGTTCTGGGCCCCTCAGTTCCAGAAGGACAGGGAACTGCTGGGAAGAGCCCAGGGCAGAGCCCCAGAGATGCTGGAGGGAGGGGAACATCTCCCTGCTGAGGAAAGGCTGAGGGAGCTGGGGCTGTTGGGCTTGGAGAAGAGGAGACTGAGGGGCCACCTCATCCATGGGCACAAATCTGTTCAGGGCAGTGTCAGGAGGACAGAGCCAGGCTTTGTGCAGTGATGTCCAGTGACAGGACAAGGGGCAGTGGGTGCAAACTGGAGCCCAGGAGGTTCCATGGGAATCTCAGGAAGAACTTCTTTGCTGTGAGAGTGCCAGAGCCCTGGGCCAGGCTGCCCAGAGAGGCTGTGGAGTCTCCTTGGCTGGAGACATTCCAACCCCCCTGCCCCTGGGATTCTGGGATTCCTGGGGTTTCCCTAGAATGAAACCAACCTAAACAAATCCAGCAGCTCAAGCTGTTTCCAGGCTCAGCTTTATCTTTTATTCAACAGGCTAAATGTTCTTCCCACTGGCTTGCCTGGTGCTGCAATGTTTGTTTGGCCACTCTGCCTCATCAACCCTCACAATAAAAATAAGAATAAGCAAACCAGCCTTTCCTCCAATCTCTGGGTAATTTGCTGTTCTGATTCAGCAGTTTGTTTGGGTTTCATTGCAGTTATGTTCTGGTGTGTTTAATTAACCTGCTGCATGTGCTGTGGCTGCCAGGCTACCAGCAGCACCCAGCCCCCGCTGAACCAACTGTCTGCCCAGGGAGAAGCTCTGGCAGGTGGGAAGGGAGGACAGCAGAGCTGTGCCAGCCCAGAGATACCAGCAGAGGAGTTTCTGCCTTCCTGCAGGCTCAGTCTCACCATGTCCTCTTCCCACAGCAGCTCCAGCCTCCATTTCCAGTTGTCCTCTGTGGCCGTTCAAGAGCTGCATCTCCATCCTGCCTTTCTCTAGAGCAGCAGAGGGAACTTAACCTACTTCCCAGATCTCGTGTAACCCCCCTGAGAGGCTGGGTCCAGTTCTGGGGTTCTCAGAACGAGAAGGACACGGAGCTCCTGGAGTGAGTCCAGAGGAGGCCACAGTGAGGATGGGAGGGCTGGAGCAGCTCTGGGACAGGCTGGGAGAGTTGGGGGGTTCAGCCTGGGGAAGAGAAGGCTCCAGGGAGACCTTAGAGCAGCTTCCAGTGCCCGAAGGGGCTCCAGGAAAGCTGGGGAGGGACTTGGGACAAGGGCAGGGAGGGATGGGATGAGGGGGATGGATGAAAACTGGAAGAGGGAGATTGAGGTGAGACATGAGGAGGAAATTCTTTGGTGTGAGGGTGGTGAGAGCCTGGCCCAGGTTGCCCAGGGAAGCTGTGGCTGCCCCATCCCTGGCAGTGTTGAAGGGCAGGTTGGATGGGGCTTGGAGCAGCCTGGGCTGGTGGGAGGTGTCCCTGCCCATGCAGGGGGTTGGGACTAGATGATTTTTAATGACCCTTCCAACCCAAGCTAGTCTGGGATTCTATGATGTACAAATGACCTTCCCACCCTTTTCTTGCAGCAAGTCCAGGCCCACGAGTACGTGGGTACAGGGAGAAGACAAGAAGCCTTATGGATGCAGAAGAAAAGGGGGGGACAAGGAAAGGACAGACAGCACCATCTGCCAGCACTGAGGAGAGGTGGAAGTTTCTCAGGAAACAAAGGCTCTGAACCATGTGGTGAGTGTTGACAAACCCTGAAGGGCTCCACTTGGGCAGGCCCAGCTGGGACACAGAACATTCTCCACCTGCATTTTGTAAAAGAAGGAATGTCTTCAACTCCCACTTCAGTCTTTTTCTTGCCCAAAATCAGCCCATTCAGGGACACATCCTAGGTACTTTAAATCCTTAATTTCAGCTGAGAAACTGAACCCAAGGGGGACTTTTAGCCAGTGGTGTAATTTAAGAAGAAACTCCTCTGGAATGCAGAGGAAAACTGCCTTTCTTTTTACCCAGCAAGACTGGAAATGCCTCACACAACCAAACTGTGCAGGCTCCACACTCCCTGCAGGGTTCACAGCAATGCTCAGGTCTGACATTTGTGTCTTTTGCCTCATTTTTTTCCCAAAGACCTTGATTTTCATTTTTCCTTAAACCATCTTTTGCTTCGGCCAAGGAAACGAAAAACTGGAGAACTGGAAATGACTCTTTTTTCTCTCTTTACCTTTTTTTTCTCTTTAATCTGTCATTTTTGACCTTTAATACCTCTTATTTCCAATGTTCACACCCATGTTTAGTTCCTTGAAGCAGCTTTCTCTAGAAATCCCCCAACTTGCACCAATTCAACCTGCTCATGGTGGTTCCATCCCTTTGGGTCCATGTTAATAGAAATGCAGTTGCCTGGAGGCTTTAAATCAAATCAAAGAAATAAGTATTTAAAGACTATTAGCCTGCTCATGGTGCACAAAGCCTGCAGAAATTAATCACAGGGAGCAAGAGTCCTCAGAGCTGGAGACCCTTGATGGGAGGGTTGTTGGGAGTTTTCAAAGCTTTGGCCAAACACAAGGACTTGAGAATCTGCCAGCAAAAAAAACAACCCAACACCACCTGCTTTAACTTCTTCTTCATGTTATTAGAAAGTCTTGAGTTTCCACCTCTCCAGCTACCCAGAATAAAAATTACAACGATTAAAAGAAGGTTCCTATTCATCACACTCTGAGTTATTAATTTCTCCAGTTCTCCCCTGGTTGGCAGAGCAATGAATTCAAGTCTCCTAAAATGTTCCCCTGCCTGTTCCTGGCTCTGGGTAACCCTGCTTGCTTAAGGGAGTATATTGAAGAGCTGGAATAATCAGCTGGCAAGAAGGATTGGCTTTGGGATTGGAGCTGAAGCAAAACTGCATTGGGAACTGGTTTTTTTTTGCCCTGTCTTATGGGCACAACCTGCTGGGGTTGGTTCCTCACCCCTTCTAAAAGGTTTTTTCCTCCATCTGAGACAAATTGTAACCATTAACATGTTGACATTTATGGGCAGGGAGATAAGGGAGCAATTCATGATGTAGAAAAGGCTTCTAATGATGTTTAATATTCAGGTTGGGACTTAAGTTGGATTTCTCTTGCTGTGCTTAGATGAATTGCTGGGCAAAGAGGAGGTTCTTCTTTTCAGGAATGGAATAAAAAAGGAGAGGGAAAAATGAATAATGTTTGGGAAGGTTTGGTGCTAAAACCTCCTGCAGTTCCCAAGGGGAAAGGGGGAAAGGAAGGGAGAAAAAAGGGGGGAAAGGGAGGAGGAAAGGAAGGGAGGAAGGGAGGAAGGAAGAGGAGGAAGGAAGAAAAGGGGGAATGGAAGGAAAAAAGAAAGGGAAGGAAGGAAGGAAGGAAGGAAGGAAGGAAGGAAGGAAGGAAGGAAAGGGAAAAGGGAAAAGGGAAAAGGGAAAGAAAGCCTCTTTACTTTGGGTTGATTAAAGCAGTTTTCTCAAGGAGATGTGAAATGTTTTTTCCTCATTTTCAGCCTCACCTTTTGTTTTAATTAATCCAGAGAAAGGATCAATTGCTTTCTGAGTCAACATTTTGTTCCAAAAACACCCCAGGATGAAACACTCCACCTGCTCCCCTGCAAACCCGGGGGCTGCAGAGGGACCTGCACACACTCCTCCTCCTCCTTCTGAACAAAAGTGCTTTTGCTCCCAGGGTCACAGCCAAGGCTGGAGGTGTGACTTTCTCCTTGCTGACTGCAGTGTTTACCCACATGCTTCCCTAATGAGCCATGATCATCATTATTACTTGTTCTGATAACACTGATCCTTTCTACAAGTGCAGGCACATGAGAAGCAAATGAACCTTCAACTTGTTCTGCCCTTCCCTTCTCTGCCTTTCCCACCCATTTCTCACCATGTTTTTCACTCCCTCATCTCCTGCAATGGTTTTTTTAGCATAATTAGTAGCATTCAAGTGGCTGGAAACACTTTTAATTTGATAATATTTCCTGTTCTTGCTCTCATTAAGTCCATGAGCTCATTGCATTCATAGACTGTGCAGGGAGGAAGAATCACCCTCCTCTGCCTCACACAAAATACATGATTGGGTCCAACAAGGACCTTCCAGGAGGTGCTTTCACTTCCACAAACTGTTTCTAACAGGCAAAGAGTGAAACCTCTTAAAGATGGAAAGGAACCAAACCTCTCCTCCCCACTTCCCAATTAAAAAAAAAACCCTTTCCAAGCCAAAATGACATTTTCTTTGGACCTTTCTTCTTCTATCAGCAACCAGTGGGGGAAAAGCCCAGAAGCTGTGCCAGCAGAACAGTCTGAGCTCAGGTCCAAAAAACCCTTGTTCAAGCCAAAATCAAGTCTCATGAAACCCCGGAGCAACAAGTAGGTTTGAAATAATCATTTTAGGCAAAATACAACCAAAAATGAAGATGGGGACAGGGGTGTCTGATCTGTCACCCAAGGGAGGCCACTGCTTTTGACCCAGCCTTGTTCCTGCCCCAGGACCAGCAGCCTTGGGGGAAAGATTTGTAAAATAATCATCATAAAAACCAGAAGGCCATTGAGATGAGGCCACCACTGCCCTGCAGGAGGGTTCTGTGGCCACAGCTGGGCTTTTCCAGCTCCATTCAGGCCTTTAATGAAATCAGTGCCCTCATGCACTGCTGTTGTCTTGGCTGGACCCAACCCCTGACGTTGGGGTGACTCCACTGCACTGAGTTTTAATTCCATTTCAGTGACTTAGGCTGCAAGAAGAGTCATGGAGGTTTTAATACATGAATAATTCCATGCAAAATAGTTTAAAATTAGCCACTTTGCAAATCCCAGGCACTCAATGATTAGGGGACAGCAGACTTCACTGTTCATTAAATATTAATCAGCCCATCTCATGCATATCCATTCTGCTACAGTCTCATTATACCAATACACTCCAGTTTTTTCCAGAGTCCCTGCCTGGAATTGCTATTCCCAAAACCCAGCCCTGGCAGACATTAGGTCTGCCAAGAAACTGCTCATAATATTTCATTTTCATACAAAATGTATTGTAATGTCCCTTCCTAATGCAGCCCTTTCAATCTGGCTTGACAACAGCCTGGCTTGTTTTACAGAAAATGAATCTTGTGGTGCCCTTAATAATAATGCCAATTAAACAATATAATCCTTGGAGAGAAGAGAAAAAGCTGGAGCAGCAGTTTTGTCAGCTAACTTGGGTGGGTAGAAAATGGTGCGGAAGAAAATAAACATGGGGGGGAGGCTGCTCTGCTCCACAAACAGCTTTTCTGAAGGCATCTCCAGGATGGAGGGAGCAGGCTCAGATGTTCTTCTGCCCTTCTCCCTTGCTACCCTCTGTTTTGATGCCAGGAACTGAGAAAGGCTTTGAATAGGGAGCAATCTTTGAGGCTCTTCAGGCTCCTTGGCAAGATGTGCAAGCCCAGCCTGTGTCTCATCAAAGTGCAGGGTAGAAAGACACTGCAAATTTTGATCCATTTGCAGTTTGAAAACAAACAAAAAAGGGGAGGGGGAGGAGGGAGAAGGATAATTCAGATGATACACGAAACATCTACAATCTGTGAGGGCTTTCTTGGACATTGAGAACTGTGTTTGTCTCCCTCAAGCTTCCCACGTCTGGGAATACATTCCCAAATGTGTTGTGGCAGCTGCAGCCTGGAAGCATCAGGGTCATCATAGAGACAGAGAACCATGGAATGGTTTGGGTTGAAAGGGACCTTAAAGACCATCCAGTCCCACCCCCTGCATGGGCAGGGACACCTCCCAGCAGCCCAGGCTGCTCCAAGCCCCATCCAACCTGCCCTTCAACACTGCCAGGGATGGGGCAGCCACAGCTTCCCTGGGCAACCTGGGCCAGGCTCTCACCACCCTCACACCAAAGAATTTCCTCCTCATGTCTCACCTCAATCTCCCTCTCCCAGTTTTCATCCATCCCCCTCATCCCATCCCTCCCTGCCCTTGTCCCAAGTCCCTCCCCAGCTTTCCTGGAGCCCCTTCAGGCACTGGAAGCTGCTCTAAGGTCTCCCTGGAGCCTTCTCTTCTCCAGGCTGAACACCCCAACTCTCCCAGCCTGTCCCAGAGCTGCTCCAGCCCTCCCATTATCACTGTGGCCTCCTCTGGCCTCTCTCCAGGAGCTCCATGTCCTTCTTATGTTGGTGACCTCAGGGCTGGACCCAGCTTTGCAGGGTGGTCTCAGCAGAGCAGAGCAAGGGCAGAACCCCTCTCTCCCCATGCTGCTCCCCCTGCTCTGATCTCTGTGGTCACAGCCCTTTTTCAGGCTAATTCCCAAGGGCAAACCAAGCTTGCCTGGCAGCCAGAACACACCTGGCTCATTCAACATCCCCTGGATGCCCATCAAAAACAGCTCAGTTTTCTCCCAGGTAGGGAAAAAAGAGTTAATTTGCCTCCACAGCAAAGGGTTCAGGGCAGCAAGAGACAAAACTTTCCAGTATCAGGCAGAGCAGCTCATTTCAAAGGGCTCTCCCAAGAATTCAATTCACAGGTGCCAAACCACTTCCTCCAGATCCTGGGCTAGAGATAATTAGGGAGCATTTAAAGCAGAGCCCCTGACTTCCCTCAGCTCATGTGGTGTCTGACCTAGGCCAGTAATTCTGCACTTCCCAGAGCCTGGGATCTGCTGGGAGGCTGAGGAAGTCATGGCAGTGTTACTGAAACCACAGGGCATCAGTTACAGGGCTGAGGAAACAAATCTCACAGCATAATCCTGAGGTGCTTTTCGTGCTCTAATTAAACCTATATATAGAAGCTGCAGGCAGGAAAAAATTGCATGAAAAGTTTCTCATCTGCTGAGTATTTTTCCATCCTTTTCCCCCTGCCCCCAAGTCCCTTAACCCAGAGAGGGGCTGAAAAAGATTCCTCATGTTGATTTGGATGAAGGAAGAGAGAAAGAAATGCTGAGCAGATAAGAGCTCAGCAGCATTTCCATCCCCTGAGCCCTCCCTGGAGGACACAGCCCTGCCAAGACTTGCTGATAAGACTGACTCCTGCCCTGATAAGGTGACATCAGCCCAAGCCACTCACAAGGGGTTGAGCTCTTCACTGTAGGCATCAGTATTTTCTCCTTCTCTACTTGCAAGGCGAGGCTGGAGGTGGGACAATGAGGCTGAGGAGCTGGGGACATCACAGACACTGCCTGGGAGAATTTGTGGGTTTGTGAATTTTTTCAGTGATGACCAGTGACAGGACAAGGGGCAGTGGGTGCAAACTGGAGCCCAGGAGGTTCCATGGGAATCTCAGGAAGAACTTCTTTGGGGTGAGAGTGCCAGAGCCCTGGGCCAGGCTGCCCAGAGAGGCTGTGGAGTCTCCTTCTCTGGAGACATTGCAACCCCCCTGGCCACGTTCCTGTGTGATGTGCTCTGGGTGCCCCTGCTCTGGCAGGGGGGTTGGGCTGGGGGAGCTTTCCAGGTCCCTTCCAACCCCTGGCATTCTGGGGTTCTGTGATCTTCTCTGTAGGAGTGAATGTGGTAAAAAAAAAATATGATTCAAAATATGGAGGATAAGTTCTCTTGCCAGGATAGATGCAAACAGAACCAGGGGCTCACATGTCCCATGAGTTGGGGGGGGAGATGTCAGAGGGTTTCCAGCCATGGGCTCACCCTGCATCCCCCCCACGACGTGACACACGTCACCTGCACGAGGAAAAGCCAAAAGGGAAAACACCCCCTGGCTGCTCAAAGCAGGGGTTAAAACTCCAACTGGAAAAAACCTCTCTGAAAGGAATTCATCTGAAACTCTGATGGGTCTATTTGGGTTGCTTGCAACATATGCAGCCAGTCCCATTAAACATTCATGGCTCAGCCGATAATGTTGAGTTCATTTGCACACGTAGAAAACTGCTTCCTGGTCACATCAAGTGGGTGCAGATGAAATAGGTCTAAGATGTGAGATGTACCTGATATAATGTCTTTGGACAGCTGCAAAAAGCTTTGAACTACATACTTATTAATCTGCATGAATAATGAAGGTGACATGAAAGTGATGAAGTAGCCATAAACCGACAGCTAGTTTATGTTGTGAAACTGACGTGTGGCCCCTCAGTTCCAGAAGGACAGGGAAGTGCTGGGAAGAGCCCAGGGCAGAGCCCCAGAGATGCTGGAGGGAGGGGAACATCTCCCTGCTGAGGAAAGGCTGAGGGAGCTGGGTCTGTTGGGCTTGGAGAAGAGGAGACTGAGGGGCCACCTCATCCATGGGCACAAATCTGTTCAGGGCAGTGTCAGGAGGACAGAGCCAGGCTTTGTGCAGTGATGTCCAGTGACAGGACAAGGGGCAGTGGGTGCAAACTGGAGCCCAGGAGGTTCCATGGGAATCTCAGGAAGAACTTGTTTGCTGTGAGAGTGCCAGAGCCCTGGGCCAGGCTGCCCAGAGAGGCTGTGGAGTCTCCTTCTCTGGAGACATTCCAACCCCCCTGGCCACGTTCCTGTGTGATGTGCTCTGGGTGCCCCTGCTCTGGCAGGGGGGTTGGGCTGGGGGAGCTTTCCAGCTCCCTTCCAACCCCTGGCATTCTGGGGTTCTGTGATTCTGTGTTCAGCAAAGGGTGTGGAAGGACAGGTGAACCTCACTGCCTTTCCATGGAGGAAGGGTCACAGCAGAGAGATGAGGAAGGAGGGACAGAATCCTGCTGTGGCTTTTGCCACTTAGAGCCATCAGAGTGGTGGGTGGTGAGGTTGGGAGACAGGAGACACTTGGCACCAGCAGAGACCCTCTCACTGGGGTCAGAGCTGCTGGGACAGCAAGGCCACCCCAGGACCCTGCTGTCTGCAAGGGCTCAGTGTTGCTCAAACTGTTGAACTTGCACAAATGGTCCTTTTGCCTGGGATTGATCATCTGTGCTTGGAGCTTCTCTCCAGGAGGCAGCAGAAATGTTGGGGCTCATGGCAGGAGCACAGGGATGTGCCCTCAGGTTGCAGCCCCAGGCTCAGGCAACGTGGGGAGCCTGAAGATGCTTTGAAACTGCAAATCCTGAGGATGAGAACCACAATTCTAGCTGGGACCTCTTCTGATCATGCCAAACTTTATCCAAAGGCAGTTTTTGGACACTTGAACGTGTCTTCTTTAGCAGAGCTTTCCCTTCCAGTCACAGTGCAGTTTGGGGTCCAGCTTCAAGAAGGATCTCCCTGGGTTCTCCACACTGAGACAGACATGGCAGTGAGATCTGATTGCTTCATGCCAGGGTTGTCTGAGAACTCTTGCTCCTTTCTCTTCTCTGCCTTCACAAGGTCCACTGTTGAGCTCCCAGCCAGGGATAAACTCTAAGGCAGCTGAGCCTGCTGACCAGCAGGCAGCCCAAGATCTTCATCCCCACCCTCCTGATGCCAAAGGAGCCCCTCCCACAGCAGGAAAAAGAATTATTCTATAATTAGCTTAGAGAATAAAATACTTTTCATGAAGGACTGAAATTCAGCAGCCCATCTGCCTGGTTTGATTGGCAGGCACTTGGCATCTTCTGCTGGCAGCAACATTTTTCTTGGTCCCTCTCTCCCTGACCCTCCAAGGTTCTGAGCCCAGGCCTGAGGGTGTGAGCTGCAGCCACCCCCATCCTCACTGCCCAGGCCACTGCAACTGCTTGGTTATGACATGGCAAAGCTGCTCTCAGAGCCAGGCAGGGCAGCAGGGAGGGCATCTTGCACTCCTTGCAGTCTTGCTGCCACCACTTCTGAGCTCCGTGACAGCTCCTGCTGCAAGAAACCTCGTCAAAGGAGGCACTAGCAGATGATCTGGGAGTGAGTTCCTGGGGGAGCCCCTGGGTCTGCTCTGTGGGTCCTTAGGGAGCTTCAGAAAAGGCAGAAGCACAATTCTAGAGTGTCATGGAATAGGTGGGGTTGGAAGGGACCTTTAAAAATCATCTAGTCCAGCCCCCCTGCAGTGCTCAGGGACCTTTGAAGCTAGATCAGGTTGCTCAGAGCCTGGTCAAGTCTGACCTTGAATGTCTTCAGGGATGGGGCCTCCACCTCCTCTCTGGGCAACTTGTTCCAGTGCTTCCCCACCCTCATGGTAAAGAACTTTTTCCTGATATCCAATCTAAATCTACCTTGCTCCAGTTTTCATCCATCCCCCTCATCCTCTCCCTCCCTGCCCTTGTCCCAAGCCCCTCCTCAGCTTTCCTGGAGCCCCTTCAGGCACTGGAAGCTGCTCTCAGGTCTCCCTGGAGCCTTCTCTTCTCCAGGCTGAACACCCCAACTCTCCCAGCCTGTCTTTCTAGGAAAGCTGCTCCAGCCCTGGGACCATTTCTGAGGCCTGTCCTGCCCAGTCATGGGAAGGGCAGCCAGTTGGGTACCTGCTGATTTGGAGGCCAACTTGACCAACCTGCCAAAAGATGGAGGTGCTGAAGGGGCTCCTACAATCACACAACACTTCAGCCCCTCACTTAATACCCCCAGATGGGATTTCCAGATCACATGGAATAACCACTTCTCTTTCCAGCACCCTTTGTGTAGCTGCCATCTCCTACTCCCTCCTTGGGCAGAGGTGAAACAGCAGCTCCTGGCCTTGCAGTGACCACAGACAAGGCATTTCCATTTCTGACAACCCTGAGATCTTTCACATCAATCAGAAACTGAACATGTTTTGACACTTCCAAAATGACTATTTATTTATTTATATTTATTTCCCCCCTCAGTCCCTCAGAATCTCCCTTGATTGTGGCTGTAGAAACAAGGCAGCACCAGCCTGGCTGTGTGGGAAAGAGAAATGCTCAGACTCTCTCCTCAACCTGTGACATCTCTCTCTGCTTTTTGGCTCCTGCTCTGAGAGAGGGACTCAGAATGGGCCAGGGGAGTAATCATTGGCCAAGACTCAATTAGGCTAATTAGGCTGTTACCAGCCAGCACTGAGCCACAGTGCCTGGTCACATACAACCATGAAGATGTTTCTTACCTGGGCTGATGAAGAAGAGGCAAAGAGTTGATTTCTGTGTCTTAATAAAAGGAGAAAAGCCACTAATTTGATAAATTGAGACTCTGGCTATTCCCACAACAAAGAACAGCTCATGTTGTAGCAGCTGCTGGAGCAAGCCCAGCCACAAGCTGTTACCCAGGGCATCCAAAACATCTCTGCTATCCATTCATTCTATTCCCACCAATTTATCCAGATCCACTCAGCAGCCACAGACACCCATCCGAGGGAAACCTGCACCCTCTTGTACTCCTAAGCCCCAGCACCCAGTTTCATCCTTCCTCTGTGCCTTGCTCCTCACATCTCCTACCCAAAACCTGTTATTCTGGAGGAGATTTCTCCTGGGGATGAAGTGAAGCATCCCAGATCTGAAACACTTTGCATTATCTGTCATCAGGACTTAGAGCCATCAAGCTCTGATGATCTTCAGAGGTCCCTTCCAACACTTAATATTCTGTGATAAGCAGCTTGTCAGTGCCAAGGGATAAAAAAAACCCCCAAGCATCAGGCTGCCAGTGATGCCTGAACTGAAATGCAGGCAGCTGAAAGAGCTTCAAAAACAGCTTCAGCCAGTTTCTGAGGGTTAAATAATGCACAGGAAACACACCCTGCTTGGTGTGTGAAGCCCAAGATATGGAGCAAATCACAGAATCACAGAATCACACAGAACCCCAGAATCCCAGGGGTTGGAAGGGAGCTGGAAAGCTCCCCCAGCCCAACCCCCCTGCCAGAGCAGGGGCACCCAGAGCACATCACACAGGAACGTGGCCAGGGGGGTTGGAATGTCTCCAGAGAAGGAGACTCCACAGCCTCTCTGGGCAGCCTGGCCCAGGGCTCTGGCACTCTCAC
>NW_009953499.1:846942-863970 GCF_000747805.2 Chaetura pelagica
CCCTTTCTCCTCCCCTGCTCTCCAGCAGCTCAGCCCCCAACCTGTACTGGTACCTGGGGTTGTTCTTCCCCAGATGCAAAACTCTACACTTGCCCTTGTTGAATTTCACCAAGTTTCTAATCTGCACACAGCAAACATCTTTGCAGTCTGGGAACCCTCCCCAGCCCCTCCAGTCCAGTCCACCCCCAGCTCCCTGTTCCAGTGCTGCAAACCCATGGCAGAGCCCTGTGGTGGCCACAGCACCCCTGAGCCCTCCCCAAAAGCCACACCAAGGATGTCACCAAAGCATCTGCAAGGAGGACCCGTGCTTTGCTCACTCCCTCCACCTGAATGATCTCCACAGACCATTCAACAGCTCCCACCAATGCCTGTCGTGCCAGGCAGGCACTGGGATGCTGTGGGGTTCAGTAGCAGAGCTGCTAATCTGGAGTCATTTCTTTATTTTGCTTTGCAAAGGAGAAAAAAATTAACTTTCAAGCAGCCCATTATTAGATTTCAGCACCTAATCCTCTGCCTGCAAACTGCTCCCCGAGTTCTAGGGGGGAGGAATTATTATGAAACATCCACTAATGAGAAAATCAGGTAGTCAGTGACTTAGTCAGCCTTGAAAGAGATGATCCCCCTGTGAACTGAAGAGGTGCTGCTGCTGGAGAGACAGTGAAGGGGTGAAAATAAGACTGAAACAACAGACTGAAGAGGCAGCTGGAAGCTTCCCTGTTGGAGGGGGGTGTCTGCAGAGCCTGTCACAGTGACAGCTTCAAGAATCAAGAGGAGAAAGGGAGTAAAAAAACCATCTCAAGGTATTTTTGGAGCCTCCTGAGCCTTATAGGGAAATTCCTTTGCAGGGAAGGAACAAATATTTATCAGCCCTGCTTGATTTCTTCTGCCCACGCCAAGACACAAAGGTCTTTTTGCTCAGTAAACAAGAGGTGACAAACACCCCCTGATCATTGCCCAGGTTTGGATCAATGTAGAGAAGCTCCATGAGGAAAAAAATGTTTGGTTTGGTTTTGATTTGGGGGGTGTTGGTGGAAAAGAGCAGCAGTAAAATCAAGGGGGAAATAGAATTGGGATGGGGTTTGGTCACAGAGTTGGTTGAAGTTCCCAGCCAGGGATATTGAATGGCAAAGATGCAAATCCTGGTCTATCCTGAACTAAATGTCCAGCCTGAGAATCTGCTCCAAACCAAGACATGGTTGCTGTTCTGCCAACCCAACCCTCTGTTCTCCCGTGCCAGTGGAAAACTCAGCAAAATTCAGTGGCCAAATGGAATCTGACTTGTGTTGAAGTCCATGGGCAGAGTGTGAACGAGGGAACCACGGGAGCTGACATGAAAGGGAAACGAGGGAACCACGGGAGCTGACATGAAAGGGAGATCTCTCCTGGGTTCATATGGCCCCTGGAAGGGCATGAGATGAGTTGGGCTCCCACTGGGAGGCCATGGGTCACCCTGTCCCTCACCCACCACTGCCCAACTCACTCCCATCAGTGCCAGACCCAGCAGCTCCACCCATGGGGTTCCTCTATCAGGCAGCAAAGAGCAAGTGCAACTTCAGCTGACATTAAGCTGTCCCAAAACACCAACCTACCCTTTGTGTACATCAAGCTTGTCCCTCAAACATAGTCCCAAGTTGGCTATTGTTCCTCATGTTTCTGCTGAGCAATCTATGCTTAATCTTTGCTTAACAAACTCCCAGGCAATCAAGTTGGCAACGAATTCATGTGAATCCTCCTCAAAAGCTACACTTGGACATTTCCCAGTGTCCATATCCTTCTCCACATGATCCAACAGGGTCTTTCAGAGATCCTTGTTATTCCTTTGCCAGTTACAGTCGTGTTGTTTGTTAGTCTAGTGTCTAATTGCTTATTACTTACTCTCAGTCCCCTCATTACTCCAGTTCCACAGCCAGCATTTCTCAGACCATGACACAGCTTTGCCAACAGGAGACAGGGCATTTGGTCCAGTCCCAGGAACTGGAAAAAAGCCCATGATGTTGCTAGGGAGGGATGAAAACACCTCTGTAGACCTCAGGGACACAGCACCAGGAGCAGGAACAATTCACTGAGCTCTCAGAGAGCTTTGGAGAGGGAGTCATGGTGGTTCATCCCTGTGTCATCTGATGTCTCACACCAGGGTTCACCTGGTGTTTGAGGCTCCTGGTCTGCAGAGAATTAAGGGCAAGGAAATTCCCAGAAACCAGAGGAAGCTTTTTCTCCCCACAATCCCCAGCTGCTGCCTTCCTGCCCCGTTCAGGTGAGATCTGAAGGCAGGAGCTCAGCCTTGTGGCAGCTGCTCTTTGAACTTCTTGATAAGGTGCAAGTCCTGAGTATCACCTGGGCACACACTTGTAACTTGGCTGCTCCTTCCAGCCAAGCCTGCCCATGCTTGAAATATTTTTGGTTCCCTTCTTTTGCTTCTGGCCAGCACGACCCCAACTCCTGGTTGCTCCTCAAAGCCACGTCAGATCAGCTTTGCTTCCTTCTCCCTGCCAGGTCCACTCAACACTCCTTCATTTCTTTTTGTGGCCACATTCATTTTGCAGGGACACCTGCAGGCACTGGAAACCACAGGTTTCTTTTAGCTGTTGGTTTCCCAAGAGGAGGGAAATCTCTGGAACATGGAGCAGGGGTTAGAAAGGTCACAGCTCAATGGGTTCCTTTCAGAAAGGGGGAGGCATAAGGAGGGAACAACCTGCCAAATGCATTGAACAGGTCCCCCCATTTGCTGAGCCCCTCCTCCTTATGAGAGGCAGGAAAACAGTCACCTCTTCCCACCCTTTGTCTGTCCAATTGGGAACAGGGTCTCTTTTGTCATCTGCCTACATCTGCTTTGACCTCTCCTGAAGGCCACACCATGACCCTTGGGGATGATGTGGGAAGAAAGAAGCATTTCTGCACTGGGATTGCAGCCTTGTGTTGTGTGCAGTGGGGCTTTGGTTTATGTTGGATGAGAAGATGTCTTAGTCTGCTCAGCAGGAGGTCTTTGCAGCTTCTTTCACCTGCAGATGACTGAGCCAGGGGAGAAGATGAGGAAACAGGGGCTTCCCTGCAGTGGGGAGTAGCATTGTCAGAGGTTTGGGGCTCACCAGGTGAAAAGTGTTCCCTTCTTCTAGCAGGGAGCACCTCAGCCCTCAATTTCAGGGCCAGTCCTACCAAACCAACCCTTTTCTCATTCCCATCTTGCTAATTTGCATGATTTCTGGCACCTCTTCCTGCTGCCAGACCACAGCCACCACCACAGCCCAAACAACACAGCAGTGGAGGAAAGTATCTCCCCCACATCTCCCCCCCACATCCCAATTAGGCTGGCAAAGACTTGTGATAGCCCTGGTGAGAAAACTGCTGCTGAAATCCTATTTATTCCCCTGCAAACCTCCTGCTTTCCTGGCACACTCAGCAGCAGAGCTTCCAGCAGCCCTGCAGCACTCAGGGTTGCCTCCACGTGCTGGAATCAAAGTGAGGAGAACCCTCAGGAATGGGACCTGCCTCCCATCACCTTCTGCTGCATCTGCTCACCTCACAAATACAGGCACTTGAAAGCCAAGAGGGCTGAGTCATCCTCCTCCTCCTCCTCCTCCTCCTGGCTGCCAAACACACACCCAGGTCCATTTGTTTCTCTTCTAAACTCCTGGTGATTATTTTTTCAGAGGGGGGGGCTTGTGGGGGGTTGAGGACTGAGTGGGGTTGGTGTCTCAGCTTCAGCTGCAGGAAGGGGTGAATGGAGCAAGAGGTGTGGGGTAGCTCAGCAGCCCTGTGGGGTTGTTGTGGTTGCCTGGATGGAGGTGTCTACCCTTGAGTGGTGAGAGCCTGGCCCAGGTTGCCCAGGGAAGCTGTGGCTGCCCCATCCCTGGCAGTGTTGAAGGGCAGGTTGGATGGGGCTTGGAGCAGGCTGGGCTGGTGGGAGGTGTCCCTGCCCATGCAGGGGGTGGGACTGGATGATCTTTAAGGTCCCTTCCAACCCAAACTATTCCATGCTTCTATGTTTGATGTCTCTTTCAAAGGAAGTAGCATTTCTTCTGGTCCTATGTTATTTTTTCCAGCCCAGAGACCTCACATGTAGCTTGTAGAACCTCATGTGGCACTAGCCACCCATGTCTGGGCAACTGAACTCAATGTGTCTATTGTAGGCAACTTCTACTGAAGCCATGTGGCACCAAGGAAGCAATCCTGACCCAAAACAATTGGAGATTGAGCTTAAACTCTTCCATCTCCTGCCAGACACTCTAACTCTGCCACCCTCCCAGTCTCCGAACACGCTGTGGGAAACCCCCAGTTGTCCCAGCTCCATGTGTCCCTAATTTCCAACCACCCTCTGGCCTGCTGTTCAGCTGAGGCTGCAGGATGGCAGGAGGGCTGGTTGCCTTGTTGGTTTGTGCTCCACAGCCTGAGAGCTGCCCAGCTGGGTGGTTGTCATGCGAGGAACGTCCCGCGCTGCGGGCGGGTGGGCGGGTGTCTGGGAGCAGAGCTGGTTGTGGAATGTCTAATGAGGATGAGGGATGGATGGAGTTCACCCAGAGACGGGCTGAGCTTGGCACCTCATGAAGATCCAACCTCCTCCTTGTCTCCTCTTGGTTTTCTTAAAACACAGGAGGCCCCTTCCCCCACCAAGCAGAGACATCAGGATTCATCCTTCTCTTCTCTCTTCGTCAAATGGAAGCGACTGATTCGAGTCACAATAGTGTGGAAATCATCACTGACTCTGGGTGTCTTCTTGAGTTGCTTCTTGATTTTCTGAGCCAGGCAAAGCAAAGATTTCAAACTGAGCTGCAGGCATAAATGATGGTCCCTCTCCTGCTTCAGCCTGTGCTGGGTTTCTAGCCCCATCTTCAGTTGTTTTTTGATGGGACCTTTGAGATTTGTGAAAAGCAACAACACAGGCTGATTCTCTTCTTCTCAGTGCTGCAGCCTGACATGTCTGAGCAGCCTCACAAGAAAGACAGGGATGGCAGAGAGAGAGATGAGGCTAAACTTCACTTTTGGGTGCAAAATTCCATGTTATGCTGAAGCTATTTAATTCCTATGTCTCGGTGTGTATTTATTCTTAGCAAGAGGCAGAGTGTCTGCCCTGCTCCCTTCCTGCCAGCCTGGCTGACACCCCGAGCTCACCCTCACTCTGTGGTCCTGAGCTCTGTGCAGGACCCTGCAGCCTCCCAGCCCACTTTGCAAGTCACTCACCCTCCTTTTTTTGCTCTGAGCTTCTAGGCAGGTGCTTGGTACAGAAGAGCTGGCTCAGGATGGGGAGGGGAGGTGAGGAGGATGAGGAGGGTGAGTTGAGGAAGACATGGAGATGGGATGTCAGAAAAGGGGAGAGAAAGGCAGTAGAAGGGCAAGGTAGGGAGGATGCCTTCCTGCTTTCTCTTCCAAGTGTCTGTTTTGTTGACCATAAAGATCTTGTCCACAGAAAGAGAAGAGAATATGTTTGTGTCAGTAAATCATCTGCAGACCCATCACAGCAAAGGAGGGCAAGGCCCCATCCATACATCTCTGCTGTCCCCACTGTCACCAACAGCCATTGAGCTGTCCAGGAGCATCAGAAGTGTGTCTGCTCACACCCTGAGCCCTTCAGTCTGACTCTAGAGTGCAATGAAGGCAGGGAGGAAACTCCTGAGGTGCCTGCTGAAACTCAGATTCGTATTTCAAAACACTTTTCTGGCTGAAAGTCTCACTATCCAGGGCACAGGAATTATTTTGGCAGCTTTGGGTATGAGGAACACTGACCTTTCCATCACATCCACACTTGCTGAGGAGGGAGGGCAGCTGGTAGGTGTCCAAGGTTTGCAATGGAACCCAACAGGAACAAGTGAACAGAGGGACAGTTCCTCCATCACTTCTGTTTCCTTCTTCCTTTTCATTTAGCTCTTCCTAGAGGCCTTGGGCTCTCACATTGTGTGCTCTGAATGGTCACTTGGGGCTTTCATGTGCTCTGGGTAATTGTATTATTTCCAGAACAAGAGCCAGAGGTTGCCTTTGGTTTTTCTTTTGAAGCCTCTTAAGACACAGCTTCCTCTCTGACAAACCCAGCAGTCATTTGTTCCCCCTAAAAACATCAACTGGGTTATTTCCAGACTTGTCCTTTGATGAAGATTCATCCTTCTCTCCATCTCTGAGGAAACATCCACTTGTCAGCCTTGAAGAAAGCTCCAATAATGTTTATTTTTTGATATTTGGGAAAGAGCAGAAAAATATGCACATATGATATGAGAGCAATTAACTGCTTTTTGGTCCATCAGTAACTAAGGAGGTTGTTAAGCAACACCTGATAGGAACAAAACTGTATTTATATCAGTTCAAATTGTTAAGCTGAGATAGTTTTCTCTCAGGAGTCTTCAAAAAGCTGATCAAGGGATTCTCCAGGACACTGATAACAAATAGTAATGAGGGAGAAATCCTTCTTGTGAAGGAACTAGCAGAAATCCAGGGAACACTGTGAAGAGGAGACAAGCAGGATGTCCCAGAGCACAATATGTTTGCTGAACAGGTGTTGGTCAAGGGTAAAATGACAGGAAAGTTGATCATGGAATTCAGTTAATTGGGAAGTAAAGGCTGGGAATGTCTTGCCATGGATGATGGAAGATTTCTCTGGTTGAGTGGATTTTCAGTCTCCCATTTATGGTTGATAAAAGTACCTGCTCTGATCTAGTAGAATTTGATTTCTGACAGGCTCAGCACTGAGAAAACAATTAGCACTAAGCCTGGAAATAACTTTATCTGCCCAGTTGGACTGAGAGAGGTTATTACCACTCCTGATGAAGCCTGACTTGCCAGTGTTAATGAGGCAGATGAATAAAGAGCTGCCAGGAGGAAATCACCCTTGGTAGGATGTTTCTGCTGAAGTGCTGCACCAGCCCCAGCCTGACACCTCCCTCCTGGCTCATCCCCCCCCTTGGACCAGACAGAAAATCACATGCATGAAATTCAAGTGCAAAACTTGATAAATTGGTGAAAAGCAAAGAGGAGAAAACAGCCCAGTGATTACAAGTCTCATACCCAACAAGCCAGGTCTAAATCCATCTGTCTCTACATCTTCCCTCATCTCTCTCCAGAAACAAAGCTCTGCATCAAAAGATGAGCCTGGTTTGCCTGGGGGGGTCTGTGTGACCCCCAACTCCAAGAATGAAGCAAACACCAGCCTGGCTGAAGGGGCTGGAGGCAACATCTGCTTAGAGCCAGAAATGGGCAACTCATCATTATCTGCTTCCCTGGCTCTGCCCACATGGGCAACTCAGGTGTTGGCAGCATCTCTGGTCTTTAAGAGAAGGTGAAAATTCAAGGACTGAAAGCAGGGCCAAGGTGTGATTAGAGACTGAGAGAAAATGTCATACCCTGGGAGACTGAAAGAGCTGGATCTGCTCAGCTGATCAAAATAAAGAGGGAAAAAAAGAAGCAAAAAAAAAAAGCAGCCAGATTGAGAGGTGATTTGATCACAGTGAGTAAGTGTCTCCCTGCAGAGAAAATACAGGGTACTCAAATGTTCTTGAATGTTGAGGAGAAGGAATCAGTGGTGAGGATCTGAAACCAGGCAGCTCTGCATTGGAAATGAGAAGGTGGAGAGAGGGGATTCTGGTTGAGAAGCAGACAAGGGCAGGGAGGGATGGGATGAGGGGGGTGGATTGAAACTGGACGAGGGAGATTGAGGTGAGACATGAGGAGGAAATTCTTTGGTGTGAGGGTGGTGAGAGCCTGGCCCAGGTTGCCCAGGGAAGCTGTGGCTGCCCCATCCCTGGCAGTGTTGAAGGGCAGGTTGGATGGGGCTTGGAGCAGCCTGGGCTGGTGGGAGGTGTCCCTGCCCATGCAGGGGTGGGACTGGATGGTCTTTAAGGTCCCTTTCAACCCAAACCATTCCCTGGTTCTCTGTCTCTATGATGACCCTGATGCTTCCAGGCTGCAGCTGCCACAACATATTTGGGAATGTATTCCCAGACGTGGGAAGCTTGAGGGAGACAAACACAGTTCTCAATGTCCAAGAAAGCCCTCAGAGACTGTAGATGTTTCAAGTATCATCTGAATTATCCTTCTCCCTCCTCTCCCTCCCTTTTTTGTTTGTTTTCAAACTGCAAATGGATCAAAATGACACAGATGTGTGCACCTACACCAAAAACTCTGCCAAGAGGAGGAACCCAGTTCCTTCCTGTAGCTTCCTCAGGTCACAAACATACACTTTTTTTTCCCCCAGGTTTTTACCCCAATAACACACCTGTCAGGTTAACTCCTGCGGAACCAGTGCCACCCTGGTGGGGAGTCCGTGGCTGCTGGGAGTGACTCAGCCCCAGTGGGACAATGTGCCCAGTCAATGGGAGTGACTCAGAGCACAGGAGCTGGGGGTGTCTGCAGCTCTGCAGGCAGCAGAGGAACACACCATCCCTGGCACTGGGGATGAGCTGGCTCAGACACAACTTCCCTTTATTCATCCCCTGAGGAAAAGCAGAAGCAAGGCCAGGGTTGAACACCTGGAAACTGAAGCAGGGCTGGCTCCAGTGCTGATTTTGCTCCTTTCAGCCACTGCAGCTGTGTTCTGTGCTGCTCCCAAGGGTATTATTGCCCTCCACCTCTTTGGACGGGGCATCTACAACAAGGGAGAAATCCATGCAGCCTCTGCCCAGGCTGCCAGGCAGCTCCAGCAGCTGGGAAGAAAATCACCCCTGACATCACTCCCCAGCAGTGCCTGGGGACCCCCAACAGCTCCTCCTCATCCTGAGGACTCTTCACATGGTTAAAAAAGGATGTGTGCCACTCCTGCAGTGAGAGCAACTTCATCAGCTACGTGCAGAAGCAGCATCAGGTGTCACAAAGGAGCTGATGTTCCCCTTCCAGAGCCCGGCACCGAGGAGATCTTGCCGACTAATTAAAATCCCTCCATCCATCTCATAAACATCCTGGAATCATTTATATCCCTGACTGAATGATTGAAGAGTTCAACCCCTTGGGACTCAGTGATTGTTTGAGTGCTGCACTGCTGCAGGTTTGGGGTGGGGGAAAATCCTTTGGCCTCCAAGGAACTTTCTTTGTAGAAGGAACCGACGGAGCGACAAGGTGGCTCTGCCTCCAGGGAACTTCCAGAAGTCCTGGGAAAGAGGAGGAAGAGCCCTTAAAAAAATTCCTGCTGGCAGAACTGCATGAAAGACTTGAGAGAAGGGAGCAACTCAAAGCTTCTTTTGGTCCCTCCATCTGGTCTAAATAGGCCCAGAAATGGCACCTTCAAGACAAGCGAGAACCTCAGGTGGGACTGGGGGTGAGGGATGGGATGAGGAGGAGGTGGGAACAGCTTCATCACCACTATCACCATAGGAGATAGCCATCCTGACCAAATGGGTCACCAGAGGTGGCTCAGAGGACTTGCAGAATAGAACTGCAGGGGAGGCTCTGCTAAACTGTCCCAAAGGACTCCCAGGTTGGTCTCTTCATCTCCAGTTGTGTTTCAGCCATGAGGAAAGTGGCAGGTGGACACGTGAGGACACTGACAACTGACAGGGCTGGAAGGAGCACTCAGCAAGACTGGTTTGGAGGTCTGGAGTCTCATCACACCTGCTGGGAGGTGCTGGCACTGCTGGCACCACGCAGCCTGCTCAGGGGATGTCCCCTCTCCTGGGCAGAGCTGTCACAGCTCCTCAGCCCTGGGGAAAGAAGCTCCTACAGTATTGGCTTCAGCTGTACCTTTCTTATGGGAACACTTGCTAGCCCAGTATTACAAGGTCTGTTGCAAAATCCCAGAATCCCAGGATCCCAGGGGTTGGAAGGGACCTGGAAAGATCCCCCAGCCCAACCCCCCTGCAGAGCCCCAGAGCAGGGGCACCCAGAGCACATCACACAGGAACGTGGCCAGGGGGGTTGGAATGTCTCCAGAGAAGGAGACTCCACAGCCTCTCTGGGCAGCCTGGCCCAGGGCTCTGGCACTCTCACCCCAAAGAAGTTCTTCCTGAGATTCCCATGGAACCTCCTGGGCTCCAGTTTGCACCCACTGCCCCTTGTCCTGTCACTGGACATCACTGCACAAAGCCTGGCTCTGTCCTCCTGACACTGCCCTGAACAGATTTGTGCCCATGGATGAGGTGGCCCCTCAGTCTCCTCTTCTCCAAGCCCAACAGCCCCAGCTCCCTCAGCCTTTCCTCAGCAGGGAGATGTTCCCCTCCCTCCAGCATCTCTGGGGCTCTGCCCTGGGCTCTTCCCAGCAGTTCCCTGTCCTTCTGGAACTGAGGGGCCCAGAACTGGACACAACATTCCAGATGTGGCCTCACCAAGGCAGAACAGAGGGGCAGGAGAGCCTCTCCTGACCTACCAAAAATCCTTCCCTGTTCCTTTTTAATGGGTTTGGACCCCTCAGCAGACAAACTGAAGCTTTCAGTCCTGGCAAAGCTCCACCCCCACAGCAAGAGAGAGACTCACTGATCCAAGAGAGCAAAGCACTTCCCACCCACTCAGCTTTCTGGCCCCACGAAGGGTGTCTTCAGAGCACCCACCTCCCTGCTCAGGGCAGCCTGGGCCATGGCAAGGGAAGGATGCCTCCAGGTGACTTTAATGCTGTGGAGAAGGGATTGAACAAGGCATTTCACAGGAGCACTAGCACTTTGCCTCTTTGGCATTCACTCTGGAATTGCTAATCACGGTGCATCAAATGCAATTTAATTTCAATTACCATCTCTCTGATGAAGCTTATGCCTTTCCCCATCCCCCTCCCAGCACCCTCATGCACTCCAGCTCACACACACACCACAGCACAGAGCACTTTGAGAGAAGATCCAACAGGTTTCTGTTGCTCTGTGCTGGTTCCCTGCCCCCTCCAGGCATTTATGGTGCACTGAGGAAGCAGAAACACCATTACTAACCAAACATGACTCATAACATCAGTAGTTAAGAGATTCCCAGGGAAAGCAGAGACAGTTCTGACTCTCATCTGACACTTTGGGGGAGTCAGAAGGAAGAACATTCCTTTGTTGGACCTGCACTCAGCTTGGAGAGCTGCAGGAAATGGCACTGGTTTCAGTGAGGCTGTAGAATCCTTATGAAGGCTCTGGCTAGAACATGGGATGGGGACTTATCTTCTCTGCAAACGACATCTGCAGGGCTTCCCATGTCCACCAGGAGCTGGGTGAGTCAAGGAAAGAAAAGAGTGTCAGGCACCTGCACAGCTCCAGGGCAGCAAGGGAAGGTAAAGGGTGGAGGAGTGAGAGGGACAAGCCAGCCTGGGAAGTGCCCTCAAGACTGGGAGTACTGGAGAAAGGCTGGAAAAGAGCAGAGGGGGCAAGGCCATGGCCAATGGCAACAAGATGGGCAGGTTTTTCCCTTGGCTTTGGTGTGCTTGGCTCAAAGCCTGCTCCTTAGGGGCCAGACTTCCAGATGACAACTCTCACAATCCCCTTCTCCCCTGTCCTTGGCCTGACACAGGGGTGTGAATGTCCCCATTCATTCCTCCCCTGAGCCTAGTGGGGCTTTGACCCTAGAACTTGCATTTCCCCTTTTGTTTGGTTCTTCCTTCTATGTTGCAGTTGCTCCTGTCAGCTCCAGCAACCTCCTTCACTCTGGAAAAGTCCATGGAATGGAGATCAGACAAAAGCAGGGATGAGCCACATGGTCCTGCAGTCATTAGACCATGGGAGATCAGAGTCTCCCCCCAAAGATCAAATCATGGGTGGTGGCTCCACAGGGGCCAAGACAATCAGGCAGCTTCCAAGGAATGTCACATCCAGGCTTGTTTTCATTCCAGATCCTTTTTAGTTTATTCCAACTGACCTTGATTGGGAAGATGCTGTTTAAAAGGATAATTAAGGAGGAAGCCCTAAGTTTGCAGTCAGACCAAGGGAAGTGGTAGAAACTGCATCTCCAGGGCTGGAGACAAGCTCAGATGGCTCAGGATGGTGGGGCACCTGAACCCAAGAGGTTGCACTAGCAGACCTCCACCAAGAGTAGCCTTGGTTCTTCTCCAGTGGCCAGGGGGGTGCAAGCTGCACCCTGACTGCAGCCCAGCTGGGTCCCCTCTGTTTGTAAAGATGGATTTTTGACCAGGTTACTGGCTAATTTTTGGTGTGCCAGCAGAGCACCAGAACCTTGAGGATCTCCAAAACCACCCAGAGGTGATGGTCAGGAGGACAACTTTATCTTTTGTCTCTCTTCCCTCCTGTAAAAGAGAGAAAATTGCATTTCCCTTGTGAAAGACTGAAGGGGAGAGATTGCAGCACTCCCCTCTCTTTGTCACCCTTGCTTGTTCATTTTCTCTCTATTCCCCCCCCCAACAACACCTTTTTCCCCTCATCCTCCCTCCCCAGCCACACCAAGCTCCCAGTTTTGGGGACTGGGCCCTATAACTGGTTGCAGCCCTTCCCTGAAATGAGCCTTCTTGTATTTCAGATGCAAATAACTTTCCAAATGGCAGCAAAGCTTCTGCCTCCAGTGGAAGGAGCTTTTTCAGAACTGTGTCTTGAGCTGAAGTGGGAGCCCCATCCTCAGCAGAGCCCAGTCCCTGCTCAAGTGAAAATGGAAGTTGTCAGGAGACAATGAGATTAAATCTTTGCAAAGTGTGAGCAGCAAATAACCAGGCTGCTATGAAAAAGAGAGGGTGGGAGATCCAAATTGCTTCTAAATACCCTTTTTGTAGGTTTGGGAGATGAGCTGTAATGTAAAAAGGAACAAAAAAAAACCCCCAAAACAAAACAACAAACCCAGAAGGAGAGAGAAGAAAAAGAGGGAAAGAAAAAAAAGCAAAAGCAGACCCTTTCCAGCCACACTCCCCCAAGCCTGGAGAGTGTCCTGGGGTTGTGGTGGCCCAAGTGCAGGACCCAGCACTTGGTCTGGTGGAAGCCCAGACCATTAACATCAGCCCAATGATCAAATCTATCCAAATCTCTCTGCAGAGCCTCCCTATCCTTGTGCAGATCAACACTCCTGCCCAGCTTGGTGTCATCTGCAAACTCACTGATCATACTCTGTGTCCTTATCAAGGTCATCAGTAAAGATGGGAAACAGAAATGGTCCCAACACTGAGCCCTGAGGAACAACCACTTGTGCCTGGTCCCAGCTGGATTGCACAGAATCACAGACTCTGAGGGGTTGGAAGGGAGCTGGAAAGCTCCCCCAGCCCAACCCCCCTGCTAGAGCAGGGGCACCCAGAGCACATCACACAGGAACGTGGCCAGGGGGGTTGCAATGTCTCCAGAGAAGGAGACTCCACAGCCTCTCTGGGCAGCCTGGCCCAGGGCTCTGGCACTCTCACCCCAAAGAAGTTCTTCCTGAGATTCCCATGGAACCTCCTGGGCTCCAGTTTGCACCCACTGCCCCTTGTCCTGTCACTGGACATCACTGCACAAAGCCTGGCTCTGTCCTTCTGACACTGCCCTGAACAGATTTGTGCCCATGGATGAGGTGGCCCCTCAGTCTCCTCTTCTCCAAGCCCAACAGCCCCAGCTCCCTCAGCCTTTCCTCAGCAGGGAGATGTTCCCCTCCCTCCAGCATCTCTGGGGCTCTGCCCTGGGCTCTTCCCAGCAGTTCCCTGTCCTTCTGGAACTGAGGGGCCCAGAACTGGACACAACATTCCAGATGTGGCCTCACCAAGGCAGAACAGAGGGGGAGGAGAACCTCCCTTGACTTACCAACCACCCCTTTCCAAGCCACCCCAGGATGCCATTGGCTTTCAATGGATTTGACTCCAGTGCCCAGCACTGCCCAGCACAGAGCTGAGCACAGGGAACATCCCCACCTCTCACTCATTCCCCCTCCCTCTGTGCTGCTACATTGGAGACCTGATGCCTTGCAGCAGGGAGCTTGTCACAACATCTGAGCAGGGTATCTCTGGATAATTCCCTTCCATCAGCTCAACTACATCTCATTTTCCAGGAAGATATTTTGGATGTGTTTCTTAAGCTGTTTTTTCCCTCCCTCCCTGTATCTGATGACATTCTTCTCTCTTTTAGCTTGATCCTTGCTGAGAGTTTTATTCATCTGACCTAAGAGTTGTGTTTGGGTGGGACCTGAAGGTGACCAGCCCCAGTGTGGACACCTCTGTGGTGACAGATCATCACCTTCCCCATCAAGCAACCTAAAAGTTCAAACCAAAGGAACAGGACAAAGATGAGGTTTTTACTTGAAAAGGTTTCAGTGCTTTCAAAAACCCTCCCTCAAGCCAAACCCTGGGATGTCCTTGGGCCTGTTCCTTGTCATCTTCCCACTGAAGGGGGTTTCCCAAGCCCTGAATCACTTGGCATGAAATACTTTTGCAGGGAACCAGCCACAGATCAGTCAGTCCCACCCTCAACAGCTCAGTGATCCCATGGAAGATGGATTGGCTGGGGAAGGGCAGCCACTCAGCCTGGGGCTGATCCAGGTCCTTTGGCTGGAACCACAAGGTTCATCACCAACTTGTTTCATGGTTGTTGCTTCCACAGCTGCAGCTCCCTGTGCCCCTCCAGCACAGCAGCACAAACACCATGGAGAAGCCACTGGGAATGGCCTGGAGGAGATCCAGGCTCCTCCTGAGAAACGGGTGGATTTCAACTTCCAGATCCCAGATTTAGGGATGGAAACCTGGCTGAGCCATTGGCACAGTCCCAAACCCTGGTCTGCACCACCAGGGCTTCCCTTCCTGACCCCTGGTGGGAGCTGCAGCCCCATAGGGCCCATGTCAGGGTCAAACCCAAGGCACAGACCACCTTTGCAGAGATTCCCATGAAACAGGAACATGTTACAGGGACCAGAACAACCTCAGGACGTTATGGGATCCCAGCAAAGAAGAGCTGATCCCAAACAAGGTGCATGGTTCCTTCTCCCCCACAAGCTGCTCCTGCTCCTCAGCTGCCTGAGCCTGCCCAGTGCTGGTGACAGAGCAGGAACGGGGACAGGAATGGGGGGAAAAAAACCCAACACTGAGGACTGGAAATAAAAACCACAGCTCCTCAGGTCACCTCTGGTCCAGGCAATGCTTAAACCCCAGGTAGAATTTGACCACATGAACGTATTTCAGGGCACTCAAGCACCCTGGCAGGGGTCAAACCAGAGCTTTTTGGTTTGTGGTGCTGAACCTCTGCTCCCAAAGCAAACCTCTGCTCTCTGGTGTCTGTCACTGGGAAACAATTTGCCTCTGCAAACCCCTGGAGCCTGGAAAAGCTGAGAGAGGCCCTGGCTTGGCTGAGGTTGGACAGGATTGTGTCAGTGATGTTATTTCACTGCAGCACAAACAGGATGGCTGTGCACATTACTTATATCCCTGCATCTTTTTCTCCTTCCCTGCCTCAGAAACGAGGTGTGCAGGCAGCAGAGCCAGGTCTCAGCAGCCAGGAGGTTATTTGCTCCTCTGGCTCTCTGTACTCCTTTGCCCCCAGGTTGTGGCCCCCATCACAGCAGCCTGAGCCTTTCCTGGGAGCCACAGGAAAACCCAAGGCCAGGAGAAACCTGCTCAGCAGTTGGTAGAGCCTGGAAGGCAGAAAATGAATCAAAAGAACCATGGGATTGCAAGGAGCTCCTCCTGGCCAGCTGAGCTGCAGGTTCCTGGCACCTACAAACCAGTGGTTGTTTCTGGGTCCCCTATTTTGAGACTTTTGAGGGAGCTGGGGGTGTCCAGCCTGGAGCCAAGGAGCTGAGGGGAGACCTGCTGGCTCTGCAGCTGCCTGAGAGGAGGTTGGAGCCAGGGGGGGTCGGGCTCTGCTCCCCAGGAACAAGGGGCAGGAGCAGAGGAACCGGCCTCAAGTTGTGCCAGGGGAGGCTGAGGTTGGACCTTGGGAACAGTTTCTCCCTGGCAAGGGTTGTCAGGGCCTGGCCCAGGCTGCCCAGGGCAGGGGGGGAGTCCCCATCCCTGGAGGGGTTTCCAAGCCCTGGAGATGGTGCTGAGGGACAC
Source organism: Chaetura pelagica (assembly GCF_000747805.2). Classification (NCBI taxonomy): domain Eukaryota; kingdom Metazoa; phylum Chordata; class Aves; order Apodiformes; family Apodidae; genus Chaetura; species Chaetura pelagica. The sequence continues at coordinate 862,757 of NW_009953499.1, forward strand.
GGGGCAGGGGTGGCCTGGGCAGGGCTGGGGGAAGGGTTGGGCTGGGGGATCTTCAAGGTCTTTTCCAATCAAAACGATTCCATGATTCTCTGATTCTGAGATTTTTTTCTGCCATCACGAAGGCAGTGGAGGGAGGTCTGGCCTGTGTCCCCCAGGTGGCACCTCCAGACTGTGCAGGGACCATCCCCACACCCACTGCTGGGGTGACAGCCCTGGCACCAGCCTGGGAAACAGCCCCATGCTCAGCACCAGCCCAGAAATCCCTCAGTCAGCCCCAAACAACACTTCCTTGGGAATATCCTTTTCTTAAACACAACAAGGCTCTTTTTCCAAGGTTGATGGGGTTCAGAGTAATCTGGTCTATGAATCTTTTCCTGGGCTTGAAGCTTGTTTGTGCTGAGAGACCCTGTGAAGTTCCTGCACACACATCATGTTGGGATCCTGCTCTGAAGTTCAGCCCATTAAAAGCTCTGATACCCTCTGCTTTGCCTCCAACCCACCCTTTCCCAGTTGGGCTTGAAGCTTAGTTTGCAGTGTGGGAGAAGAGGAGCCCCTGGTTTGCCCAAGCAGAGGTCACAGGGCTAAACATCAGGGGAAAAGGGCCTGATTTCCCAGGGTGTTGCTGTTCTCCAACAGATGCAGGTGGAGGGAGCTGCACGGGTTTGTGCTGGTCCATCACATTCTTTGGGCCTCCTGTTTGTTTTAGCCCAGTTTCCAAAGGTTCCCCTCTGCCTGCAACCTGCTCTCCCAGCCTGTGGCTCTGCTGCTGTCCCTGCTCCCCTCCTTCCCAGCACCCTTGGGCTTTTCCCCAGCCCTCCTCCTCCTCTTCCTCCTCTTCCTCCTCCTCCATCTCCCCACACTCCCCAGGTGACCCCCCAGAGCCAGTCCCCACCAGCCAACACATCCTGAGACTTCCTGCATATTCCCAGCCAGGTTAATGGCAGCTGCCCCTGTTTGTTGAGCACAAACTGGGAAGGGGAAAAGGGAACTGCTGGGAAATCCCAGCTCCTGAAGGCAGGAGCTGAGGAGCTGCCAGGCAAGGTTGGACTCCTGTGAGAAACACTGCATGGATTAAACACACCCATGCCCAATTGCAGGGACCTGGAAATGATCCCTGACTGGTTTGGGTTGGAAGGGACATTAAAGCTCATCCAGTGCCACCCCCTGCATGGGCAGGGACACCTCCCACCAGCCCAGGCTGCTCCAAGCCCCAT
>NW_009953499.1:864005-868588 GCF_000747805.2 Chaetura pelagica
CAGCCACAGCTTCCCTGGGCAACCTGGGCCAGGCTCTCACCACCCTCACAGCAAAGAATTTCTTTCTAAAATCTCACCTCAATCTCAGCTTGTTACTGCCTCCCCCTCATCCTCTCCCTCCCTGCCCTGGTAAGAAGCCCCTCTCAGAAGTTGTGCTCTCCCTGCTGGAGCAGCTCAGGGGGCTGGAGGTGCCCCAGGGCAGCAGCTCAGTGACCCACATCGTGTCACCCCAGAGTGGGAGCTTGTCCTGGAGGTGCAGCCTGGAGAGCCCAGGTGTGCACTTGCTCAGGAGGCAGCTCAGCACCCTGGGCAGGGTCAGGGTGCCCCAGGCTCCAGCACAGCACCCATCCCTGCTGCTGCCCCTGCCCAGGCTGTGCAGGACACCCATTCCCTATGGGTACATCAGGCAGGATGATAAATGCCCAACATGTGCCTGGAGGCAATGACAGATGGGGGATGGTGTTAGTTCTGACCTCCCTGCACGTGGGCACTGCTCAGGAGAGGGGGGTTCAGCCCCAGGGGGAGCCATTCAGCCAGAACTTGGCCAAGGACAAGGACACATCCCTCCTCTTTCACAAAATTTTACCTGGCTAAGGCATTTCTTGGATCCTTATCACTAGGTATCCAAGGTCATGGAGACCTCAGAGCATCCCCTGAGGCTGGAGCAGGGTCCCCATCCTCTTCCAGAGCCTCAGCTGGAAATGCTCAGTGTGCTCATCTAAAATGCTGGGCCCTGCAAGCAGGACTTGGGCCACAGGGGACAAATGAATCTGTGGAGGACACCCTGACCTGAGCTGCTTGCACGTGGGGAGGAAAAAAGACCTCCTGCAAGCCCCCCCACCTCCTTCCCAGCACCCTTGGGCTTTTCCCCAGCCCTCCTCCTCCTCTTCCTCCTCTTCCTCCTCCTCCATCTCCCCACACTCCCCAGGTGACCCCCCAGAGCCAGTCCCCACCAGCCAACACATCCTGAGACTTCCTGCATATTCCCAGCCAGGTTAATGGCAGCTGCCCCTGTTTGTTGAGCACAAACTGGGAAGGGGAAAAGGGAACTGCTGGGAAATCCCAGCTCCTGAAGGCAGGAGCTGAGGAGCTGCCAGGCAAGGTTGGACTCCTGTGAGAAACACTGCATGGATTAAACACACCCATGCCCAATTGCAGGGACCTGGAAATGATCCCTGACTGGTTTGGGTTGGAAGGGACATTAAAGCTCATCCAGTGCCACCCCCTGCATGGGCAGGGACACCTCCCACCAGCCCAGGCTGCTCCAAGCCCCCTCCAACCTGCCCTCGAACACTTCTAGGGATGGGCAGCCCAGGCCTCCAAGCCCCATCCAACCTGCCCTTCAACACTGCCAGGGATGGGGCAGCCACAGCTTCCCTGGGCAACCTGGGCCAGGCTCTCACCACCCTCACACCAAAGAATTTCTTTCTAAAATCTCACCTCAATCTCAGCTTGTTACTGCCTCCCCCTCATCCTCTCCCTCCCTGCCCTGGTAAGAAGCCCCTCTCAGAAGTTGTGCTCTCCCTGCTGGAGCAGCTCAGGGGGCTGGAGGTGCCCCAGGGCAGCAGCTCAGTGACCCACATCGTGTCACCCCAGAGTGGGAGCTTGTCCTGGAGGTGCAGCCTGGAGAGCCCAGGTGTGCACTTGCTCAGGAGGCAGCTCAGCACCCTGGGCAGGGTCAGGGTGCCCCAGGCTCCAGCACAGCACCCATCCCTGCTGCTGCCCCTGCCCAGGCTGTGCAGGACACCCATTCCCTATGGGTACATCAGGCAGGATGATAAATGCCCAACATGTGCCTGGAGGCAATGACAGATGGGGGATGGTGTTAGTTCTGACCTCCCTGCACGTGGGCACTGCTCAGGAGAGGGGGGTTCAGCCCCAGGGGGAGCCATTCAGCCAGAACTTGGCCAAGGACAAGGACACATCCCTCCTCTTTCACAAAATTTTACCTGGCTAAGGCATTTCTTGGATCCTTATCACTAGGTATCCAAGGTCATGGAGACCTCAGAGCATCCCCTGAGGCTGGAGCAGGGTCCCCATCCTCTTCCAGAGCCTCAGCTGGAAATGCTCAGTGTGCTCATCTAAAATGCTGGGCCCTGCAAGCAGGACTTGGGCCACAGGGGACAAATGAATCTGTGGAGGACACCCTGACCTGAGCTGCTTGCACGTGGGGAGGAAAAAAGACCTCCTGCAAGCCCCCCCACTCACTGAATTGCTGAACCTGCACAAGGCCAAGGTTTAGGAGCCAGGGCAGGTGATGCTAAGAGAGCTGCTGCCCTTCTGGGCTGGGATTTGCTGCCAGAAACATTAACAAGCACTAAAAGTGCCCAGAATGGAGGAGAACCACAAATGATGGTAATGGAGACCTGGGTGAACTGAACTCAGTGGTCTGACCTGCTCCCCCCTGCTGGAGACCTGGGTGAGCAGCCCGAGCAGCTGCTGAACTCAGTGGTCTGACCTGCTCCCCCCTGCCCTGCTGCTTCACAGCTCCTTTGAGGGAAACAGCCTTTATCAGCTTCCCAGCCCCCAGCACACTCCAGGCACTCTGGAAGAACCAAGTGTCCTTCCTGTGCCTTCCTGAAGGGACACGTGAAGTTTTGAGGGCAGCAGAAGTGACAGCTTTACACAAAGCAGCTCCTTTACACAAAGTCTGCCCTTGGAAGTGCCCAAGAAAAACACCTCCTGGACCAGGACATCTGGAGGGGAATTTCTTTGCTTCACTCGACCTTTTTTGGCACCTTCAGTTCCAGGGGAGCCTCACCTGGTGCTGGATGGGTCACCCCCACTGCCTGGAAGGCCCCAGCTATTAAAAACCCTGCATTTCCAGGTAGTTGATAAAAAATAATAGATCCAGTTTGGTTTTCTTACCCTCCCAGGTTGGGTGCCTTGGGGTCAGGGGCTCTAGCCTTCATTCCCTAATTTTCCTGTTTGGATGGGAAGTGACCATTCCCACAGCCCCAGGATCTCAAGCACACCCCAATATTTGGGGCTCACAGTAAATCTGAGCAGCACAAGCCCCTTGAATCTGCCTAGAAAACAAACAGAGCCAGTTCCTTCCCACGGGGAGGAGGAATTCATGGACAAGGTGATGACTTTCTTACCAACAGCAAAGCTCTCCAAGGGCAGAGTGTTCCCTAAGGCAGCAGCAAACTCAACCTTCAGCAGGGCAAATTCTGCACCGTGCTGAGCACCTTCCAGCTTTGAGCAGCCCAGTGAAGGGTCAAGCTGGAGCCAAACTTTGCAAAATCAGTTCATTCTGCTGTTGATGCTCATGTTCGTGGGAACGTGGAGGCTTCAGTTGTGTTGAGTCATCCTGTGGAGCAATAAAACCCGAGTAGAAAAAGACCCCTGAGCCCAAGTCCCTGCTCTAGGGTGGATGGGGTTGCCTTTCTGCAAAGCTCAGGAGCTGGGGTGATGGCCTGAGCCTGGCAGAGCTGAGGGTGGGTTTCCTCTGCTTGCAGGTACAAGTGCTGCCAACACACCTTCTGCTGGGACAGCTGGAGCTGCCCCTTCCCTGCCTGTGCTGAGGGTGCAAAGCTGCAGTGATCTGTGTGGTTGGTTCCTGGGCTGCTTCTCTGGATAACTGGCAAAAAAAAAAAAAAAAAAGCAGCAGGATTGATTGGAGAATTGAATTAGAGGCTGAGAGCTGCAGATCCCAGGCCTGCTCCAGGATCTCAGCACCCTGGAGGCTGTCATCTCTGCAGCAGGCAGGAAAAAGCAGGGGAAATGGATGGGAGAAAGGAATGAGCTAGAGCAGACATCTGGGAGTGCATCCATGAGGGCTCTGCTGCTGCTGAACTGCAGGGCTGGGAGGCTGGGAATGCTGTCCAGGCTTTTGGACCAGCACAGCCAGTGCTGAGCAGCTGGGACATGGCCAGGGAGGACTGTCCTGCCCTGGTGCACACCTGAGCCAGGGGTGGGCTGGGCACCTCAACCAACCTCAAACTGACCAGAGTGAAGTGGGACATCAGGCTCCTCTGCAGCCCAGCAGTGATGAAGCCTGACCCAGGCTGCACTGTCACCAGTGTATCACTTCTGTCTGTGGCTCTTCCCTGGGAGCCTGAGGTCAAAAACCCCCTGGATGTGATGTCTGGATGTGTCTCTAGTTTCATACCTGGCTCTGTCCCAGATAGCCCGGAACATGCACAAGGGAGGTGGAGGAGACAGGCTGCAAGGGTCAGATGTTCTGCAAGTGGGATCTGCTGCTTTGCAGAGAGATAGGAAAGGAGGAAAAACAGGTGTCTTCTCCTCTCCTCTCCTCTCCTCTCCTCTCCTCTCCTCTCCTCTCCTCTCCTCTCCTCTCCTCTCCTCTCCTCTCCTCTCCTCTCCTCTCCTCTCCTCTCCTCTCCTCTCCTCTCCTCTCCTCTCCTCTCCTCTCCTCTCCTCTCCTCTCCTCTCCTCTCCTCTCCTCTCCTCTCCTCTCCTCTCCTCTCCTCTCCTCTCCTCTCCTCTCCTCTCCTCTCCTCTCCTCTCCTCTCCTCTCCTCTCCTCTCCTCTCCTCTCCTCTCCTCTCCTCTCCTCTCCTCTCCTCTCCTCTCCTCTCCTCTCCTCTCCTCTCCTCTCCTCTCCTCTCCTCTCCTCTC
>NW_009953499.1:868747-874425 GCF_000747805.2 Chaetura pelagica
TTTGAATATATTAGTTGACATCAGTGCGAGTTGGGGCTGCCAGCCCCTAGCTCCCTCCTCCTTCCCTACCTCCTCCTCCTCCGCCTCCTCCTCCTCCTCCTCCTTCTCCTCCTTCCCTTCTTCCTTCTTTTGTTCTTCTTCATCCAGCTGAGGGAGTTCCCTGCTCTGTAGGCAGCCCTGCCCTGCCAGTACCAGCCCAGCAGAAGCAATTCCTGCAGCTCCCACATCAGAGCCCCATGCATGGAGGGTCACATCAACACATGACATTCCCATTCACACCCCACGCCCACCACTGGGACATCCAGGAACACAAGCTGAGGGGAGAAATCCATCCCAACTGGATCCCTTTCTGCAGCCCAGCTTTGGGATTTCCTCTCCCACGCTGTAATAGATGCCAGTCCTTTGGTTGACCCTTCCTCAGCAGTTAATTATTCCTAATGAAGGAAAAATGCTGGTTGAGCAATGATAGAGGAGAACATGGGTGAGGAACACAGTTAGCAAGGTGCCAAGGGCCTTCAGCTCCATGGGATGGAGCACTGGAGGAGTCTGACTCATCTCTGTGGTTCTCATGGACTGAGGGACTTCATAAAATGAGAAGAGACCAAAAGAAATGCTCAGGAAATGTCCAGTTCCCTGGCTGAGCAGGGAGGACCTACACGAGCCCAGTTAACATGTGCCTGGAGAAAAACATTTGGTAGAAAGAGGATTTTTAGCTCTTTGGCCAAACTATTGTATTGCTGGAAGTAGCAGGGAAAAGAGCTTTCCCCTCACTTCCCACAACACCCAGCACATCTGTCCAAAGGCCACAGCTGGAGAAACAGAGAAGGTGAAAAGTTGTTGGGCTCATCAAGTGTCAGAGGATGGTCTGTGAGAACATTGCAATGGAAAGATGCACCAATGTCCCCAAAGACACAAAGAAAATGGGCTGAGAGGAGACATAACTGGACACCCCCTTGCCAGACCTTTTTGGACTTCACATTGAAACCATTTTGTACCAGCACCACCCACAGGAGCCATGCGTGTTCTCCAGGAGCCATGTTTGTGGGCTTGGGAAGACAGAGGGTTGTGGCTTTGGAGGAGGGTCAAGCAGAACAACTCAACCACCACCTGAGCCCAGTTCCAGGCTGCATGACCCTGACAGTAGATGGAGAAGGGACCTCGTGTCAGCCTTGAGCTTTGAGAAGAGACATCCCCCATCAAAGCTCCTGCTCCACAGAGTGTTGGCTGCAGTCCTGCCAAGCAGTGTGGTTGCTACGAGTAACAACCAGCACCACCTCCAGCACATCCACCTTCTGGCTCCTTCCCAGCTCCCAGCACTACTGCCCAAGCTGGCTGCTGCCTTGGCACCAACCCACCCTCTAATTAAGACACAAGAGAAGGAAGGGGAAGCCTTCAAAGAAATCCCACCACCAGCCCTTACAGGAAAGAGCTGCCTGATCCAAGACCTCTTCATGAGAGACCCCATCTCAGCCTCCCAAGTTCATCTGTCCTGAAGGCACCAGGTCTCTTTGTCTCTGCCCTTCATGCCACCACAGAGATGCCTTTTAGAGCATTTTACATGATGTTTGGATTTGTATTTTATTTCATTTTGCTGCTTTTTTGCTCTCTGCATGGTGGCCTGTGTGTCATTCCTTCTGGGTTTTATTTGATTGCCTTTTGGAGATGAGGAGATTAATATTTCATCAGATGTACAGGGAATAAATAACCAGATTTGAAAGACATCCAGAAAATCTCCTTCCTTGACTGGCATTTACAGACCTGAGGAGTGGGGAGGGGTTTTTGCCACAAGCCACTTCTAAGGAGGTCACAATCCTTGCCAGGACATTTCCATCACCCATGACATGTCCATAGAATCATATCAACAAATCATAGAGTAGTTTGGAGTGGAAGGACCTTAAAGCTCATCCAGTCCCACCTCCTGCATGGGCAGGGACACCTCCCACCAGCCCAGGTTGCTCCAAGCCCCATCCAACCTGCCCTTCAACACTGCCAGGGATGGGCCAGAGCCCTTTTGCCTGCTGGATGGATGGGATCAGCCTCCAGAGTAAAACAGTGGAGTTTTTTCCCAATTGCCAACTGTGGCTTCTTGTTTGCTGGGAAATGCCAACCTGCTGATTGGCAAATTTGGAATGACTTGCCTCAAAGCATTTGGATGGAGGAAAACAATAATTATAACAGTTCTTATGATGAGTTGAATATTCTGCCTTGAGATGTCATTAGCTGGGAAACAAAAGCTTTTGTGTTGCTCTTCTATTCCAAACTGACACTTCCTTCCAAAAGAAATCTGAAAAGTATGACAGGCTATTTTAAGAAACTCAGAAATCAAATGAGAGGCTCAATGAGATCCCAGATCTTCGGGCATTTCCCACCTTTCTTGAATGTGCTTGTTTGCATGCACAGTTGCAGTGGTTTTGTTCAAGTGGTATCTCCTTGTGCTCTAGGTGACCCTGCTCTGGCAGGGGGGGTGGACTAGATGATCTTTCAAGGTCCCTTCCAATCCCTAGGATTCTATGATTCTATGATTCTATGATTCCTTATTGTCATAATCTGGGGAAGGGAGAAGAGCAGGAGGGAATGAGCCATGGAAGGAATCAGTTGGTTGCTGCATGGAGCAAAGAGCCAGAGAAAAGTCCAGCCCAGTGGGTGGTTTAGTTGGGTTCTCCACTCAGGAGGACACTGGTTTGTGCTCCTGAGTGACTGTGTGGGTATTCCTACATCTCCAGCAGGGTTGGGAGGGATGAAGAGGGCTGGGAAGCACCCAGAGGACCAAGAAACCTCTCTGCCAGCACAGCTCTAAGGTAAGGACCTTTGAAGGAGGTTGTTGAATAACAAGCCTTGGGCTTGCAATGTGTTCAGTAGCTCTGGGGTTTGAGCTTTCCTGCTCTTCTTTTGGAGTCACCATAAGGTTTCTAGGGACAGGACAGGCTGTACCCAGAGGTCACATCCAACAGGGCCACCCAAATCTGGGGCATGATTCTATGGTGTGGTGACCTGGAATGAAGGAAGAGGGAGATTGAGGTGAGACATGAGGAGGAAATTCTTTGGTGTGAGGGTGGTGAGAGCCTGGCCCAGGTTGCCCAGGGAAGCTGTGGCTGCCCCATCCCTGGCAGTGTTGAAGGGCAGGTTGGATGGGGCTTGGAGCAGCCTGGGCTGGTGGGAGGTGTCCCTGCCCATGCAGGGGGCTGGATCTGCATGATCTTGAAGGTCCCTTCCAACCCAAATCATTCTATGATTCTATGGAACCTGGTCCCAGCAACCCCCTCCTTTCATCAGGCAGGATTTGAGCACATGTTCTTCAGGTCTTGGAGAAGTGGGAAGGGTCAAGCACAGGACAGAAAGCCTGAAGCTGGATTTTAAAACCAGGGCAAAAAGCAAGCTCCCTGGGAAGGACTTGATGTATTGTGGGTTTTTTTTCCTTTCTCTGCCTGCAGCTGCTGCTTCAGCCCCACTTGCTCACAGTCCTTCCTCCCCCCCCAAACACAAAAGCTTCCTCAGCTTCACTCCATTTATAGTGGAAACAAACAGGCCTAACACACCAGTAGGGAAACTGAGGCACATTGCTGAGCTCAGCTGTGTTTTCAGCTGAGCAGCCAAGCTCCACTCCTGCAGCCACCTGAGCTCTATGTCCACAACACCCAGGATGGTTTTTCTCCTGCCAATATCCCACTGAGAAGCAAAGCCCCAGGGCTCCCAGTGCCACCCACACCCCAGGTGGGAAGCAGGGACACAGCTGCCACATTTCCCTGCTGCAGGGACCAGTCTCATCCCTGTCATGCAGGATGGACACCTGGAACTGCACGTTTTTCCCAGACAAGGGTGGGGAGGGGGTGGCTGCAGGGGACAATGGGGGAGCACTGGGAGTCACAGAAACAGCCCCACGGAGCGGCCGTCGTGGAGCTGCTCAGACAGGAGTGTCAACCCATATGCTGTATAATAATAGGAATAATCATAATAATAAAGAATAGTATACCAAAGGCAGATGAAATCAGGCTAAATCTCTCTTCTCCTTCCTTCCCAGAGGTCCAATATTCCTCTTCATTCCCCCCATCCCCAATAACCCAGCTCCCACATTTGTCTCTGAGTCGCTCCAAGGAGTTTGAGATTAACCATGATGAATGGACTGATTTCTGTGTCTCAGGGACTGGTTTCTTCTTCCTTTGCCACGTTTGACAAGTTGCATTTTACTCTAAATCCCCTCAATTAGGCCTTTCAAACAGCTCTGCAACCGTTTCCCTGAGATAGAGGGAAGGAATTATCTTCACATCCCTGGCAACCAATTCCTTAAGTAAAAATAGTTCATGTTGCCTTTTGTTTTCCTCCTGCTACCCCCCCATGTTGGGCACCTGAGGAGAACATGGTCATTGCTCATGTCCCACTTCATGGCCACGAGCCACTGTGAATAGCTAAGGAGAATCCCCAGGGTCTCAACATGACAATGGGGTCTCTGGTTTTCCCCACTTCAAGGTGTCTCCTGTGTCCTGGGGTGAGGAAAGCAGCCCCCCAGAACCAGAGCTGGGAGCCCAGACCCACGGAGCACTGGGTGGGTGGGCTGAATCCAGGCTGCTCCAGGGGCTGGGACTTCCCCCAAGCCTTTTGTAGAAAGCTGAGCTTTTTCATTTGGGCTTCTCCAAGTGAGAGGTAGCACCAAAGTGGCTCTGGAGTGTGTCTTACCCTCTCACCTGTCAGGGGCAGGGATATTAGGAGACCAAAGAAACAGGTTCCTGAATTTACCAGAGCTTTACATATTTGCAAACTTCTTTGCCAAGCAGTGTCACAGCTGATTAAATCCAGCTAGTGCCAGAAGATTTATGTCTGTGTTGTTTATTCCCTTTAATTTCTGTCTCAGGAGCATTTACCCTTTGAGGCCTGGGATGGGTCATTGGTTGCACCCACGTGCCAGGGTGCAGCCCTGCCTGGCCCCTTGTGCCTTCATCCAGTGGGTGCAGGAAGGACCTTGACCACCTCCTGCCCCCTCTCATGCTTCAGAGACAGTAAGTGGCTCAGGGAAGATGGATGGAGGCTTGGGCTGTGAATCCATCACAGGACACTGCCCTGCTATTGATCTGCAGCCCTTCCCAGAGGCAGGGGCTGTGGCTGGGCTGGAGAGGGGGGCACAGCCCAGCACCCCTTGAGGGGCTGGTGGTGGATGCACCAGCACCAGGCAGGGGGAAGGTCTTTGGTCCCCCCCCCAGGATGGTGACCCCGATGGCAAGATCTCACTGCCCTCTCCCCAGCAGCACCTCTTGGCTCTCCTTATTTCCTCAAGGAAAGAGGAAACCATGATTTGCTGCCTACCCTGGGCAGGGGGATCCTGGCTCAGTCCTGGGGTGGGTGCAGCAGTCACGGCTGGGATGTCACCCCTCTCAGACCCCAGGGGGGTGTAGAGGGATGCCCTGGAACTGCCCTGGCACAGAGGAGCAGGTTGCACCCAAAGAGAGATTCCTCCCACTCAGAAATGATCCCAAGCCTGGCCATGGCATTCCCAAGGGACAGGGCACGTAGGGAACACATCCCTAGGAGGGTGGAGGATGCAGGGGACAGCAGGAGATGAGACAGAGGCAGGACAGAGAGTCCTTAACCTCTGAGGGGGGCAGGAGAACTGTTATTAGCCAAGATCCCCCAGGCTCCCCTGCACCTCCCACTCCTGCTCCCCACCCTCCCCTGGACGTGTCCCCCAA
>NW_009953499.1:875923-884979 GCF_000747805.2 Chaetura pelagica
CCCCCAGCACCCCCAGCACCTCCAGCACCCCCAGCTTTTCTCCGCAGTGACTTTTCCATCTCTTGGGAGGAAAGGGAAAAGTAGAAGGAGAACCCGCTGCACAAAGAGCCCTGGGGAGAATTCCTCCAGTCCAGGCACTGGGGGGGTTGGGGAGAGCTCGGCGTGCCCCCAAAAAACTAGCGGGGAGGGGACTGGGCTCAAGTGAAAGGAGCGTTCAAAGGGGGGGAGATTTGCAACCAGGTCCCCGCGCCTCCCAGTTAAACCAGTTGCCACCCATTTCCCTTTCGGCTGCTGGGATGGGGTGTGATCAGCGGGGACAACACAAATGCAGTGCTTGGTTGTACCCACCCTGGGTTGCTTTTTTCTAAAGGAACCTCTTCTTTTCACCTCCCCCCCCAAAAAAAAAAACCAACCAGACTTTCCTCTCTTCAATCCCTGCCTGTGGAACAGGAGCCACTGCTAATTTTTTTGCAGCTCTGCACAAAATGCAAATGCTTTTGTCAGGAGCAATATTCCTCCTCCCCGAGGGTTCAGCAAGAAGGGAAATGTTCCCAGTCCAGAGCACGTTTAAATCCCAAACCTTGGGGGAAAAAAAAGGAGACTGAAATAAAAGGTTTTTCCCCTGAAATCTTGAACGTGGTTTGAAGAAGCCTCTGCAGGCATTTAAAGAAAATGAGCAGGGGTTTGATTAAACCTCTGTGTTGGAGAGGATTAAAAGGGAAAATACATTGCCTGAGTCTCTCTGAGATGCTGTCTCAGTGGTCCAGTTGTGACTGCAGAGTTAAAAGAGCAGGAAAAGTGGGGGGTCAGACCTCCCCCCCCATCAGCACTGGGGTGGTTCATACCCCACAGGCTGGTTTCTCATGGATATAAAGAGCAGGAAAGAGTATTTTGCTGCACCTTTAGGATGGGAAAGTTCTCACCTGAGTGATGAGAAGGGCTGATGTCAAGTTGGTGTTGCCTTGAAAAACTCCTCTTTCTGAGCAGCTCCTGTTCTAGAGGGTTTGTTTTGTGCTTATGTTCCTTGGTTCAGGTTTTGGTTGGTTCTGATAGAAGAAATGAAGGTGAGACAGGGCAGAATCTTCCCAGCCTGGGTCCTTCTTGGCCAATATGTGGAGACACTGTTGGCAAAGCTGCAGACCTGGTGCAATAGGGTCAGGACAGCCAAGTGAGCCTGTGAGCTCCAAACAGCTACTGTGTGAGCAAAAACTGGGCAGAAAAAAAGCCCAGAGGTGCTGAGACACAGTTCCCATCCTCTGCTAAACCTCCTCAGGCTGGGGGGTTTTCTTACCTACCCCTGGGTGTTCCCCAAGGATGATCTCCTGGTTAAGATGGAGACAAAAAACCTCCCAGAGTTTGAAAGCAAAACCACTCCTGGGCTGGGATTGGCACCAGGAGGGGGGGTTAATGAAAATTGGCCCAAGCAAAGAGAAATCTCTCCCAGTCAACTCAAAAAACCCCCAAACACCCCATCTACAAAACACCCCTTTGCAGTCAGATGGTCTATCTTTTTTCCTATCAATGGAGGCTTTCAAAATTCAGACCCTATTCCAGCACAACCCCAACCCTGTCCTGGGGCAGGATGGGCTTCAGGAGCATGAAGCTCCAGCCTGTAGTGAGATGTCTCTCCAGCCAGGCTCTGCAGAGACCTGCAGGGATCCAGCTCCAGTGGGGAGCTCAGCAGGATGAATCTCCCCTGCTTGGGCAAGTTCTGAAGCCTGCAGAGCTCCCTGGGCTAGCACAGTGAAGGTGTTCCCCATGTATCTGGCCAGCAGCTCCAGTTTAGCATTGGTTTGTCCACTTTGCCTTGCTGGGGAGACATCCCTTGGGAGGAAGGACAGACAGAGCAGCAGACAGGCAGCCAAACTTGCTGCAAAATGCTCTCTGGCCCCCTGCAAGTATTTGGAATGAATTAAAGAAGGGGTTGTAAACAAACAGCTCACCTGCACCTTTGTCAGGAACCCGGGGCACTTCTGGAGCTGCTAAAAGGGTTTGCAAAAGCATTTGATGAAAATGAGGAGTTTGGTGCTGGGTTTGGGGCAGTTCCCCCTCTCCCTTGATCAGCTCCAGCAGCAACATGCCCAAAAAGCAGCTCCCTGCCCCTTTGGCTGCTCAAATCCTTGGGTAAGGGGTGGAACTGCAGCAGCAGGACATGCTGACTCTGGGGATCTCCTCCAGCCCTCCCTTTCCTTAAAAGCAGGAGTTGATTCAGTGCCTATGAAATCACCCTCCTGGTTTTGCATCTCCAGTGAAGAAATGAATGGAAATGGCACAGCCTGTTCCCAGAATAGCTGCTCTGTCACCAGAGGATGAATGTGTAGAAATACGATGAGAACAGCCTGCCCAGCCCTGCCCTGCTCCCCAGGAACCCTGCACAGGGCTGGCCCAGAACTTTGCTGTGAGCAACCAGCTCAAGCTGAGGTCCCACTCTGCAGCATCTCGAGAGGCTGCAGCTGTGGTTTTATCTTGTTGAACAGGGTTTGGACCCAAAGGAAGGCACAAATCCTTCGAGTGGGGGTTCCCTCACCAAACAGAGCCCAGGAGCTCATGTCCAACACTCAAGAGCTGTCACTCAGGAGCAGGTGGCTGTTTCTGAGGATGCTAGAACATCCCCAGAGGCCCATCTGTTGTTTTTCCTTTTCCCTGACTGTATTTTGAGCTGCTAAAGGAGCCCAAGACCCTCCTTCTCTGCAGAGTGTCCTGTGGTATCAATGAGTCACCCACCCAGAAGCAACCTCCTCCATTCAGATGGCAGAAGCCAAAGGGTGTTGGTTTGGGGGTTTTTTTTGCAGATCACAGTCCCTCTTCCACCCTGAAATCCTCACCCTGGAAAGGCAAAGGCAGGTGCAGCTTTTGGTGTGGCCAAATTTCCCTCCCTGTGAATGCAGATAAACTGGAGGACAATGATAGGTGGATGAAACAGTGGATGTTCAGCCCAGGGTAGGACCCCAAAATGGTGATGGGTGGTTGGGGCAGCTCAGTGGGGATCTTGGCAAGGAGCTGGGGAGAGGAAAACTCCAACCCCAAAAGGCAAATGTGTGGGAATGCACACGGATCTCACAGGTACAACCTGCAGGAGGGTTTCATCCAACCACCTTAGAAAAACAACCCTGGTCTTGTGTCCATCCCTCCAGCTCTTCCTGAGCAGCCTTTGCTCCAGCAAATCCAGGAGCCACTTTGATTCATGCAGTGTCCCCTTCCCCAGCTGGTTTGTGCCTTTAGTTTCCACCATCCAAATACCATCTTTTTCCACCTCTCCCTAAAAATCCATCCCCACTTTGATAGATAAATGAAGGCAAAATTATTTATGGCAAGCAAAACCCACCAGAGCTTAATCCAGGAAAATCTTTAATTGCTCATAAATCAGGTCTTACAGGGCAAACATTGAGCCCTGATTGATATTCTTTTGTTAGGATCTGCATCCAGAACACTCAGAGAGAGACTCCAAACTGATAAATACTCACACCTGTCTACACACAACAGGGACTGGCTCTCTAAGATGGTTAAATTCATAAATTCATAAGGTTTTATTGCAAACAGAGGTGGTCTCACTGCCTGCTTTTTCCCCTGAGTAACATCAGCCCCAGAAACCCCCCCTGTGGTTCTTGCTTTGAGCCTTGTTCTGCCTGGGTGCCTGAGCAGGGTCTGGGGAGGCTTTGCACAAGTGAAGGAGCTTGTTGGTGAAGGGGGGTCTTGGAGAAAGCTTGAGCTCTTGGGGTGACAAAGCTGGTCACTGGCAGGGCTATGCAGGGGCTTGTAGAGGGGTGGTCCCAGATGCTTCCTGGAGTTCCATTTGTGGCTTGGGCTTGGGGATGGGATTTACCCAAGAGCTCAAGGTGGAGGTGGCAAGAAGCTCAGCAGCTGCAGAAGGTGGTGCCTGGAAGTCAGAGGAGAAAATGGCAAAGAGATGCCCCCTCAAGGAGTGACAGGGGACAGGGAGGTCTGGGGCTGGAAGTGCCCTGGCCACCTCCAAGCACGTTGGAGGGGGCAGCTCATTTGGTCAAGCTTTTCAGGTCCACCTCCTGCCCATGGCTGTGGGACAACCTGATGCTCTGTGCCCTCCCTTCCTGCTCCACTGGTGTTGCTCTGCCATCCCAGGCTGGCATCCAGCTCTTCTACCATTCCCTGTGTTAGCAGCCAGAGTCTGGCACCTTTTCCTGCAGGCTCAGAGCCAAGGGCAGGCTTGATCCCAGCCTGACACCCCAGGGAACCTCAGTGAAGGTCCAGGGCAGGGGCTGGTGCCCAGGGGCACTACTCAGGTTTAGTTCCAAGGAAGTTGGTCTTTTCCTCAGCTCCTTCAGTGGCAGGAAAAGCTGAAAGGACTGGGAAACCACAAGTGATGAATGAATGGCTCAGAGGCTGGTGCTGTCGGGTGAACTTTGGGGGTTTTGATCATGAAGATGTATACAGGGCACCAGGTATGTCAGCAAACAATGGCATGGAGCTGTCAACAAGGGGGGGAAAGGAGTCTTGGCCAGGAGTTAGGGGGGCTCATTGAGAGAGCTTTAAACTAGACTGGAAGGGGGTAGGGGACAAAACTCCTGGATGGTTTGATTTCCAGGACACTGGGCCTGCTGGTGTTGGATGGGAAGACCCTGTCCAGCAGGGGACAAAGGTTCCTAGGGCAGGAGTTAGCAGGGCCCAGATCCCTAAAGCCCCTGAAGAAGTCAGGATAAAGGAGGAGGTTGCCTTGGTAGATGAGGATTGGGTTAGGGATCAGTTGAGCAACCTGGACATCCATAAATCCAGGTGGAAAACACCCTTGGGTGCTGAGGAAACTGGTGGAGGTCATTGCTGGGCCACTCTCCATCATCTTTGGTCAGTCATGGGCAACAGGAGAGGTGCCTGAGGACTGGAGGACAGCAAATGTCATTTCAGTCTACAAGAAGGGCAAGAAAGAGGACCTGGGTGACTATAGACCTGGTTAGCATCACCTCCTTCCTTGGAAAGGTGATGGAACAACTTGTTCTTGGCACTATCTCTAGGCATATCAAGGATGAGGGGGTCATTAAGAGCAGTCAACATGGTTTGAGAACATGGGTGAGAAAGGCCCCTACAGAAAGGACCACCCCAGGTTGGCTGGTGTTGCCCCCCCAACCCAGGGAGGTCTTGGTGGCCATGACCACCCAGCACCACTCTGACCTGCCCAGCTTTGTGCAAAGCTCCCACTGCTCCATCCTGCTAATTGCTCTGCTCACCAATTACAGCCCCATCTTAGCTTGCTAATTAGGCTACAAGCCATCTGTCTGAGAGATGTCAGCCCTTCCCACCACGCAGACCTGATCTTCTTGGAGGCAAGAAGACATTAAGGCCTGTCTCTGGGCAGCGTGGTGCAGGGGGGGGTGATGTTTGCCTCGGATGTGCATATATTAATTAATATCTGTGGAATGCTTTGGAGAGGGAAAGCACTGCAGGGGGACATTAATTCCTAATGGTTATTAATTGAGTTTTGCTGCTGGGTCAGGGGGAGGTCACAGAGACTGACACTGTGTCTGTGGCTTTGCTGCTCACACCCCGAGCAGGAGTGAGACCCCCCGGGCTCCTCCTGCCCAAGCCCTGAAGATGTCTCAGCTTGTTGTGCTGCACCCCCTGGCCCAGGGGACTTGTCACCACGTGTCCTTCATGGGCACAGGGAATGGCTCTGAAAAACCCAGTGGTTTTGTATCATGAGATGGTTGGTGGGACCACTGCCTCATCTTTGGAACAGCTTTGGCTCGATGGGTGGTGGGACACGGATCCCAGCTGGTGTTGGCCACGTGTGGGGTGCAGTGAACACTGGAGCAGCAGCAAGTTCTGGTGGCTGAGCCGTGCAGTGAGGGCAGGTGTGGGGTGGCTGATCCCACTGCAGGAGATGTGGTGGTGAGAGAAAGGAGCTCAGTTCTCTGTGAGGTCCAAGGTCGGGCAGCCCCACCAGCGGCTGTGGCGATGCCTCCCGGCGAGTCAAACAGCAACGTCTGCAGAGCTGGGGAGATGCTGAGGCAATGGCACTGGAACCTTTGGTGCCTCCCAATGGAAGAGAAGCTGCTGCCAGTGCAGGACCTCCTGGGGCCCGTCCAGATCCCAGCAGAACCATCATCCCTACGGGAGCATCTCCCCAGGCTGCCCGGGAGCCCCGTGCGAAGCGGCTGCTTCCAGAGCAGCAGATGGCTTCTCTTTCCCCTTGCAGCTGAAGCTCTCCAGGAATTTGGCAGTCAGAGAGAGGTCAGGGAGGTCTGTTCTTCACTGCAGAGCATGATTTGCCATAGCCTGTGTCAAAGCAGGGCCAGGAGGGCACAGGGACATGGCCTCTCTCTGGCATAAACACGACCAGTCCAGGGCTGTTGAGTCCTGCTTGGCTCCAGCCCGGCCAGGCTGGACCTGCTGGGTGCAGGTGGCAGCTCATGGCAGTGATGCTCTGCAGGTGAAAGCTCTTCAAGGACAGAGCTTTGACCTGTTCTCTCTGCAAAGCCTGGGGAGGGGTTAAAATAACTCACAGAAGGCAAAACAGAGCAGAGCCCGAATGTCCAGGTCAGGGTGCTTCTGGTTTGTGCAAACCCACCTGCAGTTGCCACCACCCCCAGCTCATCCCCCTCCAGCTGGGGCTGGAGGGAGTGGGAAAAGCTCTCAGCCTCTGCCAAGAACATTGGCCACAGAGCAGGGAGACAAGGCTCAGAGCCTGGTAAAAAAAAAGCTCTTGGGGTTCTTGAGTTTTGGGGAACCTTTTTGTTCTTTCTTCCTTCCTTCCATAGCTGTTTCAGCTCTTTTACAAAGGCTGCAAAGAGCCAGAGACTGCAACCCACCCACACCCCCCTCTAGCTGTAGTTTGGCTCGTGTCACTGCTCAGTGCCAAGACCTCTCCCTGTGTCTGGAAGGAGAATGGGAAGTGTCAGCTGGAGCAGGCTGCAATCAGGAGAAACACATCCAATTAACACTTGAGAGCCTGGGCAGGAAGGCAGACCATGGAATGGTTTGGGTTGGAAGGGACCTTAAAGATCATCTAGATCCAGCCCCCTGCATGGGCAGGGACACCTCCCACCAGCCCAGGCTGCTCCAAGCCCCATCCAACCTGCCCTTCAACACTGCCAGGGATGGGGCAGCCACAGCTTCCCTGGGCAACCTGGGCCAGGCTCTCACCACCCTCACACCAAAGAATTTCCTCCTCATGTCTCACCTCAATCTCCCTCTCCCAGTTTTCATCCATCCCCCTCATCCCATCCCTCCCTGCCCTTGTCCCAAGTCCCTCCCCAGCTTTCCTGGAGCCCCTTCAGGCACTGGAAGCTGCTCTAAGGTCTCCCTGGAGCCTTCTCTTCTCCAGGCTGAACCCCCCAACTCTCTCAACCTGTCCTAATGGAAGAGCTGCTCCATCCCAGTCCCTTTTGGAAGGAACCCTTTTTTCACACCTCCCCATGCAAAGAGCCACCAGGGCCAGTGAACACCAGCTGCAGGCACCAGCTCAGAGGGGAGCCAACCCCCTACATGTTGTTCACCCTGTGTCTGGGGTTTGGGTGCTCTCAGCTTTCAGCAGAGGCCCAGGAGGTGCCCAGCTCCTGCAGGACCAGGACAACAGGAGCTCCATGAGGTGCCCACACTCAGGGCAGAGTTTTGCTGCTGGATCCCCTCTGTGCCATCTGGAGGAGGCATAACAAGGCAGCTTTTCTCATCTCCATTTAGTCGTCTGCCTGACATCTCTTTCACTGTCAAAACCAGCTTCCCAAGGCAGTAAATTGTTGTTTGGAAAAGAGCAAGTGGGTGCTGAGCTTGTCTCCCTGTCTGAATAAATCCTGCTAATGCTTTGGTTACACACAAGGCATTGCTGGCTGGGCCAGCAGGAGCAGCCAGTGTTTCTCCAGCTGAAGGGCAAGGGGAAGATGGTCTTGTCCCCACCCAGAGCAGTTTGGAAGCAGTTTGGAATGGTACTTGGGAATGAGATCAGGCACTTTCCTGGTGGGGAAGGCAGAGGTTATTGTTCATGGCATCAGCTCAGCACAGGATGTGCCCAAGCCCCAGGGAGCTTGTCTGCAAGTGGGGGAGGCTGCAGCCCTTCCCACCTCTGGGCTCCATGGGAGCTTCCCAAGGGATCTGCACTGGTGTCTCAGGGCACAGCTCTGACCCACAGGCTGCAAGGAGCTGTGCTCCAAGGGCTTGGGCAGTTCCTGCAGGGCAGGCCTGGGGCAAGGGAAAGGGAGCTCAGCTCCAGCCACCATTGGCATTTGTCCCCTGAGCAGGGGGATCAGCCCGTGTCACCCATCTCTGTGCTGGAGGAGGAAGAAATGGGCAGCTGCCCTGCTAGAAATCCATGTGTTCTGCAAACCTGCAGGTCCCTCCTTCCCCCACCCCTGGTGGGTCTGACAGCCCCATCCCTCTGCCACCTCCCACTGGCACTGCCCTTCCTCAGTTTCAGTGTCCCCAGACTCCTCCAAATGCCCAGGAAACCCAGGCACTGCTTTCCCAAACCCTGTGCAGCTGGATGGATGGTTGGCACTTGCAGCAGAGCCACCCAGGGGGGGGGAGGGGGGGGATAAATCCTGCTCAGTCCTTCCCCAGGCAGTGGGAAGGTCAGTGTGTGCAGACAAGCCTTTCTCTGGGGAAAACAAAATAAAAATACAGGCTTATCCAGACCCAGTTGTCAGTGGATCAAGTCTCCTTCAGGCCATGTATTAACATCTTCCCACTGACAGCTTGCAAGGCTGGGGTTTTAATCAGGTATTGAAAAGCCAGGTGGGGCTTCTCGTGTTTCCCCTGCCTGCTCCCAGGAGCCTGAGATGCTAAAACTTCCAGGGTTGATTAAATTGCTTAATAGCAGAAGCTCAGTGACCCATCAGGGCTGTGCTGAGGGTGCTGAGGGGGGTGTTTGGGGCAGGAGAGGATGGGGGGGTGGGTTGGAGGCAGAGCAGCAGGCACACAGCTCCAGGTGGGGCAAGCACAGGTCCTCTGGGCTGGGAACACAGATGTGGCCATCCAGCCAGTGGGGACATCTCCATCCTACTGGTGGAGAGATGTCCATCCTGCCAGTGGGGGCATCTCCATCCTACTGATGGAGAAATGTCCATCCTGCCAGTGGGGACACAACCATCCTG
>NW_009953499.1:885294-911256 GCF_000747805.2 Chaetura pelagica
CATCCATCCTGCCAGTGGGGACATGTCCATCCTGCCAATGGGGACGTGTCCATCCTGCCAGTGGGGACAAGTCCATTGTGCAACTCTGTGAGGTGACATCCACCCAGACATGGACGAGCTCAGCCAGGACCCACACGCTGCCATGTCCATGGAGGGTTTGGGGGCTGGGGACATGGGCTATTGCAGCTGCAATCCTGCCTGTTCTCTGCTCCCTCCCCTGCAGGCACTTCTCCTCTGGGACAGCCCAGTTGCAGCCTCCATCCAAGAGCAGTACTGTGAGAGCCTGGCACCAGCCACCAACCACACGGGTGAGTGTCCTGTGTCCCCAGCCCAGCCATCCCCAGGGAACCCCAGTGCCAGGGATGAGGGTGTAGGAGGGTGTCCCTGGGCTGAGCTGCAGCTGCCCAGCTCCTTCCTAGGGCTGGTGGGGTGTGCTGAGGCCGTGCAGCCTCTTCACAGGGGGAGAGTGAAGGCAGGAGATGCTAAAAATAGAGAAAATCAATGTCTGTTGGGCTGGGCTCCTGGTGAGGTTGGACAAAAATGTGTCTGCCCAGCCCCTGCTCCTGTGCTGCCCGTTCTCTACCACGCCCAGGGGCACCAGGGCTTTTGTCCCCTCTGCCCACCCCTCCCTGCCACCCCCGTGCCCAGGGTTTATAACTGGAGGTTGTGACTTTCTGTGGAGACCCCATCAGCAGGGCAGTGTGGCCACCATGTGCTCAGGGCTTGGCCACCTTCCATCCCCCCAGCACCCCCAGGTGTGTGTCCCTGAGCTCTCTGAGGGGCCACCAGGAGCTCCTGGGGCCGTGGTTGTGCTCAGGGCTGGCTCAGCAGGGCCATGGGCAGCTCCCTCCTGCTCAACACCCCTACCTGGCTTTGCATCCAACAGATCTCTTTTATTTTTTTTGGCCAAAACTGGCTTCTTGCCTATATTCAAGCTGTGACTTGGATGTCACCTCAGCAGTGACAGGTCTGGTTCAGTGAGAGGTTTTGGGAGAGGAGAAGTGGCTGAGAGAGAGGAGCTCACAGGGGCAAGAAGCAAAGTTCTCCCCCAGCTCAGATGTGCTGCAAAGTTCATTTTCCCACCTCTGACTGAGAGCAAGAGTGGGCTCCAAGCAATTGCCCAGCTTGTCCTGGTCCCTGCTGCTCTCTCCACCAGGGTGCTGGGTGGCTGCAGAGCCCTGGCACTGGTGGGTGGTTGCCCACCACCCAGCTCCCATTAACAGCAGCATCAAAAACCCCTTCTTCAAAAACTACACCTTGGCACCAGCTGATTCAGTGCCTGGCCAAGCTCTGGCCACCACAGCCCTGCAAGGACCATCCCCACAACATTCCCAGCCCAGGAACAGGAGGCAGAAAGCTGAGGGAGGACAAGGCTGCCTGTGGAAAGGGAATTGCCTGCCTGGCTGCAGCCTGGGCACGGGGCACACAACAAACCTGGTCATCACTCGTGGGCTTTGCTCCCTGAGGTTTCATCCCTCTGCTCAGCAAGGTGATTGTTCTTGGCCTTTGGACTTGGCACTGCTGGGTTAACAGTTGGACCTGATGATCTTAAAGGTCTTCTCTCACCATAATGGGGCTGTGATTCTGTGTCAGGCTGTGATAAATGGCATTTGGTTTCTTACTGTCCAGCTCTGTGGGACCCACAGAAGCACCAGCTGAGCCCCACAGGATCCTCTTGCCAAGTCCAGACCAGCTGGTGGCACATCCCAGGGCAGCAGGCAGGTCCCAGAGCCTCCTTGTACTCAGCTGGTGTCCTTTGCCACCCACTGCTGGAACCTCCTGAGCCCAGGAGGGCAAACGGGGGAGAATTTCTGCCTCAGCTTTCCTGATGGGTGTGCCCTGAAGTCACCACCACCCTCAGGCAGTGGGTGCTGCCTGCAAGGACCGGGCTTTGCTCAAGTCAGGACTTACTGGTGTGAATCCAAACAGGATTTAATGCCCCTCAGTGCCCATCACCCTGGGACAGGGAAGAACAAGACCCCAAACTTCTGCTCTGCAAAACCTCTAGCACCTCCAGGCATCCAACCTGTGCAACTCCTGAGTTTGGGATGGGGCTGGCACATGTGAGAGCTGCTTCCAGCACCAGGAGGGGGCTTAGAACAACAGGAAGAGACTAAAGTCATTGTCTCCTGTCTGCTGGTAAGTGGAGCTCAGTGCCAGCCCCCATCCTTGGGGTCCAGTTGAGCCCTGCCTGATGGAGGCAGCGATTCCTAGGGAGGGATATTCCCAGCCCTGGGAACTTGGTTTGGGGGCTGCTTAACACGGAGGGTTGTCAGGCTGACGTTAATGAGAATTGCAGGGAGGCCATGAGACTCAATTTGTTAATGTCTGCAGAGCCCTTGGGAAATGGCACATCCCAGTAACACGAGCCCAGGGCCCTGGGGCTCAGCAGGACAGCACTGGGATGCACGGCAGGGCTCTGCCTCGTGCCTCCCTGCTGCTCCCCTCCTCCAAAACACAACCCAGTCTGGCTGCTCCTCCTCTCTGGGGTCACCTATCCCTTCCTTATTTCATCTCCCACTTTCTAAGGAGGCTGCTGGCTGGGAAGTGGTGTCCCCAGGGGGTCAGTGCTCCCTGAGGCACATGCACTGAGCTGGGAAGGTCTCTGCACACAGCAGGGTGGTGGGGACAGACCTGGGGTGATGGTCATGGGGTTTGT
The DNA here is from genome assembly GCF_000747805.2 of Chaetura pelagica. Lineage (NCBI taxonomy): Eukaryota > Metazoa > Chordata > Aves > Apodiformes > Apodidae > Chaetura > Chaetura pelagica. The sequence goes on from NW_009953499.1 coordinate 887,954, forward strand.
GGGGTGCAGGTGTTGCCAGGAAACACTCATTCCAGGCAATGGAGCAGCAGCTGAGCCCCACAGAGCTCCCCTTATCCTGCCCCTTGTTGTGATGTACCAGCCTCCCTCCCAGCACAGTGTCCCCAGCACGACGTCCCCTGCCAGGGGATGCTCCAGATGCACATCAAAAATACCTCTTGATGAGCCACTGATTCTGCTCAGTGCTGGGACACGTGCTCACCCCCACCCAAGTGACCCCCCCAGCAGGGAGGCTGCTCTGCCCTGCAGCAGGGAGCAGCCCCCTTGGGTCTCTGCAGAAACTGTTCCAGGCAGGAACAGCATCAGCTGGACTTGAGGTCAAGGTGGTGCAGCAGGAAGGGCAGGTCAGCTGCACCCTGAGACACCTGGAAGCCAAGAAATTCCCTGATTCAACTTGTAAAGGAATCAGAGAGGCCCAGCATCCCTCCTCTAGGGTGGGTAAGGTCATGTCCCACAGGCTTCCAGCCTCCAGATTGTGTCATGGCACAGATTTGTCTTCCTGATGGGTTCAGGTCCCCAAGGTCTGGGCACAGCTGCTTCTCGCCTGCTCCTGCCCAGGGGGAGGGACAAGGTCACCTCACCCAGAGGGACACAGTGTCCCCTGCCAGCTGCAGGGCCACTTCCCATCGTGGCACTTCCCTGGGGAAGGAGGGGAGAAGCTGAGGAGGCAGAAAAGCCTCTTCCTGATGAGTAGAGGAGGCTTTCCTGAAGCAGCCCGGGGAAGCAGAGCCTGGAGAGCTCCTGGGCTTGTTTTGCCACCCCTTCCACTCAAGCCTGGAGCAGCTCCAGGACTTGGCACCTACTTGCTGGTAGCCCCAGCTGGCCCTGGCTGCACCACTCACTCCTTTCAGCTGTTAAACTGTTATCACAAGAAACTGTTGCCTTCCATTCCATGTGTGTGCTCAGGAGAGAAAGGGGAGTAGAATTGATTCCTTCCCAGGAGGGAGACGTTTTCTGCCACTCCAAGTTCACCTAAAGCAACAGAAAATGACAACAAAGCAAGGCAGGACTGAACAGAAATGTCTTTTTTTTTTTTTTTAGCTGGAGGTTTTTTTCCCAGGAGGGCTGAGTAGCTCTGCATTTAAATAAAGCAAATCCTGCTGGTCCAGACGTAGCAGAAGCCCCTGGCTGAGAAGCAGAGGGAGCAGGGAGGGGTGAGAGAGTTTCCTTCTCAGCTGCCAGGTTTGGGAACACGTTTCACAGCAGGTGACGCTTTGACCAGGAGACTTTCCACCTGCCCCAGCTGCTGCTGCTCCCCCTCCTCGTGCTGCCCTCCCTGGCTCCCCTGGGGACACGTTGGAATTGAAATTCAGAAAGGTCACATTAACCACATCAGTGTCTCTGTTCAGCCTCCTTGGTGTCTCTCCCACCAAGGCAGAAATGCTAACAAAGGAGCTGAGCAGGGGCTAAAGAGGCAGCAGGGAGGGACTTAGCACCCAGGGAGAGCTGTGGTCCTGGTGCAGGGTTAGGAACAAGAAGATATGAACCCACCTTTATGAAAAACCATCCTGGTTTAAGTGTGCACTGGTACCAATGCAGCCAGTCTGCCCATTATCCAGGAAACAGGAAGGTCAATAGGAACTTTTTTATGTTCTTGGGTTTCCTTGTGGAGGAGGGAAGGAGGTGATGAGGTTTTCTGGTAGGAAATAGTGTCCTGGCACATCTCAGGGTGAGCAGAACCTACAGCACCTCCACTGTGCCTTGGACTGACTGCAGGAAAATCATTGCCAGCTACTCCAGTCACTTGTAGCCAAACTAGAAGTCTTTGCTAGGAAAACTCTGCCAGGGAGGGATGTTTTTTTCTTTGCTCACCCACCAGCAAAGCCCAACCAACACCAGGGAATAAACCACTTGCTGCTACCCTTGCCAAGAACACAACTGCAGCCACTCCATGGGTCAGATCAGGAGAACAAGATCCAAACCCAACCCACTACCTTGTATACTCCATAAATATGTCAAAAGAAGGGTGGAGGTGATTCTGCCCCTTCACTCAGCTCCCATGAGACCCCACCAGGAACACTGTGTCCAGTTCTGGAGCCCCTAACATAAGAAGGACATGGAGCTCCTGGAGAGAGTCCAGAGGAGGCCATGGAGATGATGGGAGGGCTGGAGCAGCTCTGGAGCCAGGCTGGGAGAGTTGGGGTGTTCAGCCTGGAGAAGAGAAGGCTCCAGGGAGACCTTAGAGCAGCTTCCAGTGCCTGAAGGGGCTCCAGGAAAGCTGGGGAGGGACTTGGGACAAGGGCAGGGAGGGATGGGATGAGGGGGATGGATGAAAACTGGAAGAGATTGAGGTGAGATCTGAGGAGGAAATTCTTCTTTGTGAGGGTGGTGAGAGCCTGGCCCAGGTTGCCCAGGGAAGCTGTGGCTGCCCCATCCCTGGCAGTGTTGAAGGGCAGGTTGGATGGGGCTTGGAGCAGCCTGGGCTGGTGGGAGGTGTCCCTGCCCATGCAGGGGGTTGGGACTGGATGGGCTTTAAGGTCCTTCCAACCCAAACCAGTCTATTCTGTGAATCTGAACGTGCTCCTCAGGAGCTGTGCATGGGACAATGTGCAGTGATGACACTGAGCAGATGCATCAACCACCAATGGCAGAAGCTGGGTTTGTTGCCTCCTATTTATTCTTCTCCAGCAGAGACCCAAGGGGACAGTCAATGTTGGTGAATAGTAACAAGCTGAAAATTCATTTCAAAGACACTTTGCTATCATAATGCTTAATTAGCCCGTGTAATTATTTTACATTGAGGATCATGGAACTTGAATGCTTGGGAGGATTGCTGGGATTATTTTAAGGACTGAACTCTTACAAAGATAAATAGAAACACCCAGTGCCATGGGAAGTGGTGCTGGAGGTAGAGTGTGAGCAAGGAGCTGGGTATTTTGAGACAAGCAGCCACCCTGAGTAGCCAGCCCTGGCTCAGAGGGAAGGCAGGCAGCTCCACCACCCCAATTTCAACCCTGTGTTAACAGCAAGTGTCCCCTGGTGCCATTTCCCTCCATGCCTCAAGGTGTTACTCAAGCATTTAGCACCAGGAGCAGCCAGGATGGAGCCACCCCTCCTTGGCACAGCAGAGCCACCCCCCAACTGCCCTTCCTCTGGGGCAATGAGGTGTGAAATGGCTCTTTCTGCTCCACCAGTGGGGTGGGGCTGCTCAGGAGGGACACAGGAGCTTTTGTGCTCTAGCTGGGATGAGCATGTTCTGTTTTAGATGTGGAGATGAAGCCCTGGCTCCCAAATGCAAGTGCTGCAGCAGGGGTGGCCTCCAGGAGCCAGAGGCTTCACTCTGTCCATGATGCAGCAGCAGCAACATGGTCACCAAGGACATCAGGGATGGACAATCAGAGATGATTGTGATTGAGCATGAGCTCAGGACAGGTACAGATTGGAGCTAACACCTTTCAGCCTCCTGAGACACCTCAGATCAATGACCCAGCCATGGAAATGAGCCTGAGATGCAGGTTTCCATCATGTCTCCTGGCCCTTTGCACAAGGGGAGAGAGGCTTTGCCTTTGGAGCAGCCCCAGCATGGCTGGGGGCACAGCACCAGCTTGGGGTGAGACCAGGACCAGTTTGCTGGCACAGTTACACCAACACAGACCTTTGCTTCCCTCCTCTTCACACCATCCTAGCAAGGCTTGGATGCCACAATCACACTTGAACCCTCCTGGCATCAGCTCAAGAGCAACTGGGCCACACGTCTGGTGGTGCTGACCCAGGAGAAACCTGCTCCATCCTCTTCCAGTTTGCTCCAAATCTGAGCTGGGAAGGGGAGAACTTTCCCCTGCCAGGCTTCCCATGGCTTGAGCCTGGAGCCATCTCCAGGGGCCTGTATGAGGGGGAAGCAGGGGCTGTTTGGTGTAGACAGGAGGGTTATTGCTGCTGTTATCCTGTCTCAGTGGAAGTCCCTGGACAGACACTAATTTTTTTTCCTTTAGAAGAAAGGGAACAATTTTTTACCCCTCCAAACAGCACAACCTGAAGGAAACAGGGTGGGAAGGGGCTTGAGTGACATCCCCCAGGCCACATTCCCCTCCTCACAGCAGGACTAGCTCCTTCCTGCCCCAACACGCAGTGTTTCTGGGTGGGAGGGACCTCAATCAGAACCATTGGGTGCAGGTAGAAGATTCCTTGACCTTTTCTTGCTGCCAAGTTGCAAAGACCCAAACCTGTCTGTGCAGCCAAGGGTGCTGAGGAAGCTGCAGCAGAACCTGGGGGAATCATCTCCTGCAAACACAGAGAGGCCAGGAAGCAGACATGGAAGCATTTAGCACTGATAGGTCTCATTTCCATGCTAAACACTAGTGCTGGGAGCAGCTGGAGCAGCTGGTCCTGCTGGGCAAACCCATGGTGGAAGCCCTCCCAGCACTCTTTGCCTTCACTGTTTTACTTAACTCTTCCCCAGCAGGAGATTTATGTGGTGTTGCTTTTTTTTCCCTTCCCTACATGCTGATGAGAGCAGAAACATCTGCTCCCTGCAGCTTCTTCAGCCAGTTGTTTCCCACTGTGAGCCTGGGGAAAATCTTACAGCCACCCACTGGGTGAGGAACTGGTGGGACAGACCTCAACACGCTGCCTGCAGTGGTGCTGGGCTGATGGTGGCATCTCAGAAGCATCCTGCAGCCTGGCTGAGCCCCTCCTCTGCTCCCCCCACTGCAGCCCCCAGAGTCTCACCCCACCACCCTCACCCATGGGCTGAGGAGCTGCTGAGGTCCTGGTGACCTTGCTCCACCTTCCCCCTGCTGTGGTGGGACTGCAAGAGCCACCCACTGGGTTTGTCATCAAGTGGGTGGCCACAGCCATCAACAGCAGTGCCAAGCAGCATTAGATCCAGTGCCCTGGAGAAATGGGGGGGGATTTTATCCAGACATAGAAGAGAATGATGCCACCTTTGTCTGACAGCACCATTTCCCTGGATTTATCTTGGGTTTGGTGATGAATGACACAGCTGTGGGTTTGTTTTGCTGATCTCTGGGTCTGAGTCATTTCAGCCTGAGTCCTCCTGCCTGTCCTCCCCAGGCAACCTGTGCCCCTGGGATGCAGGAGGGAAACTGAGGCACGAGGGAAGGGGGAGAAAACGGAGGTTGTGTTCAGCCCCCACAGCTCACAGGGGAGGTTTCAACGTCTGCAGGAGCTGCCCTGGGCATTAGAACCACACAAGCCCCATTTTCCTATGTTGATTTATTCCAGGTGAATCTTTTCCTATTTCCCACGTTCATGTGGCTTCTGACCTGGGAGGATTCCCAGGTGGACAACAGGGAAAGCACTTGTGATTTCACTTCATCCTTGAAGCAATTCCCAGCTTTCTGTTCCTCTACCTCAATGCAAATCAAGCTACATTTTTAATCAGGGGGCTTCATTTTCCATGACCCTCTGCTTCTCTGTCAGATTTGGGTCAAAACAACTGAGGAACTCAAGGAATGCTAATGGATGGAGATGAGAACAGACACTCACACCCCCCATGTGATTAAATGCACCTTGTTTCCCAAGGAAGACAACCTTAAAACAGTTAATTTCAAGTGAAGGTTGCTCCAGCAACCACACACATTAGCCAAGCTAAAAGCAAAGGTCATGGATAAAATTAATTCCTCACTCCAAGCTATGGGAGGCAGAAGGTAACACTCACCATGGGCTGATGCTTCCCCAGCTCACACTCTTGGAAGTTGTTTTTGCTGTTTGCAAAGATATTGGCAGAAAAGCTTCTCTTGGAATATTTGCCCTGGGAACATCCCAGGAAACCAAGGAGCCAATTTTTTTCAGATCATCAGTGAAGACAAATATTCCCCTATTTAAAAATTCATTGTATTAATAACAAAATATGTTGGGTTTGGTATTTTTTTTTTTTGTTGGGTGGCTCTTTATCCAGCTCTATCCACGGGGATTCTCAGGAAAGGTGTTGAAATAACAAGTCCCTGAGCTGGGGTGGAGAGGAGATGCTGTGTTTTCAACCCCCCGAGAACTGGGAATTGGGGTGGTTTTGCCTTTGGAAATGGCAACATCTGTGTCAGTTCCAGCAGCACAAACACCTCTGGGTGCCCAGGACTGGTTGGCTCTGACCTCTACCCCTGCCAGGCTCTGCTGCCCACCCAGCACCTGCCTGCCAAGGCCTGGATTTTATGGGTATTCCAGCCTTTGTGCTTCCTGCTCCTCTCGGAGACGCAGGGAGGACGGATTTAGCTCCAGTACATGTTGTTCTAAATATACAGGAATTAGAGATAAAAAAGCCTGCAATCTGGCCTACCTAGTGCCCACGTTCAGCACGCCCGTGGAGCTGGGAAAAGCACAGGACTCCTGCTTGAAATCAGAAATAGCAGCAGCAGACTTGGAGTTTTCTTCCTAGGAAAGGCTGGAAGAGACCAACAGGAAGGGCTGGGAAGGAGAACTTGCAGCCAGGAGGTTGTGAGAGAGTTGGGGGAGCTCTGAGGAACATCCCACCAGCAGCAGGCTGGAGTCACCTCTGGGAAAGGGAAAAGCTGCTTTATTGCTGGTTGTTGTGGGGCTGAATGCCAAAGTGGTGGTTGAAGAAAAGGGCAGGGCTGGAGGACCAGAGCCAGGAACTCCAAGACCACTTTGGAAGCTGGCTCAGAAAACCAGGCTTGGACCAGAACTGGACTTCAGCCAGGTGCTCAGAACAACAGTCATGGCCAGAATGGACCAACCAGCCCTTGGAGAGTCCTGGAACAGACCCTGCTTGGCATCTGCCATGAGGCTCTTCTGAGGGCTGAGCTTGCAGTGACCCCCACTAGCTCAGCCAGGGCTGCAGCACCAAACCTGGACCCTTCAGCAGCCTGGAGGTGGCCAGGACACCTCCAGTAACCCTGTCCCCTCCTGCCCTACAGGTCCCCAGTAAAACCCCAGGAAACCTCCAGTAACTCTGTCCTGTTCTGCCCCACAGGTCCCCAGTAAAACCCCAGGAAACTCCCAATAAACCTGTCCCATCCTGCCCCACAGGACCCCAGTAAAACCCTAGGAAACTCCCAATAACCCTGTCCCTCCTGCCCCACTGGTCCCCAGTAAAACCCCAGGAGACCTCCAGTAACTCTGTCCTGTTCTGTCCCACAGGTCCCCAGTAAAACCCCAGGAAACCTCCAGTAACCCTGTCCCCTCCTGCCCCACAGGACCCCAGTAAAACCCCAGGAAAGCCCCAGTAACCCTGTCCCCTCCTGCCCCACAGGACCCCAGTAAAACCCCAGGAAAGCCCCAGTAACCCTGTCCCCTCCTGCCCCACAGGACCCCAGTAAAACCCCAGGAAAGCCCCAGTAACCCTGTCCCCTCCTGCCCCACAGGACCCCAGTAAAACCCCAGGAAAGCCCCAGTAACCCTGTCCCCTCCTGCCCCACAGGACCCCAGTAAAACCCCAGGAAAGCCCCAGTAACCCTGTCCCCTCCTGCCCCACAGGACCCCAGTAAAACCCCAGGAAAGCCCCAGTAACCCTGTCCCCTCCTGCCCCACAGGACCCCAGTGCAACGCCTCTGTGGACCTGATCGGCACGTGCTGGCCCCGCAGCGCGGTGGGGCAGCTGGTGGCCCGACCCTGCCCCGAGTTCTTCTATGGGGTGCGGTACAACACCACCAGTAAGGCAACTGGGACTGCTGGGATGTGGTCGGAGAGGGGTGGGGGACTTCAGGGAGTCGTGGGCCTCCAGGGCTGCAGGGACATGAGGGACAAGGAAGAACTTCTTTGCTGTGAGAGTGCCAGAGCCCTGGGCCAGGCTGCCCAGAGAGGCTGTGGAGTCTCCTTCTCTGGAGACATTCCAACCCCCCTGGCCACGTTCCTGTGTGATGTGCTCTGGGTGCCCCTGCTCTGGCAGGGGGGTTGGGCTGGGGGAGCTTTCCAGGTCCCTTCCAACCCCTGGGGTTCTGTCCCCCAACACGTTCCCTGGGTACCCAGCTCGGTGGGCTGGGTGGGATCTGCCCAGCAGCAGGAGGAAGGAGCTTTCCTGGCCCACCTGGCAGGGGAAGGGGCTGCACAGCAGTGGCTCTGCAAGCAGGACGTGCCCCCCGTGCAGGGGAAGGGGGCTGATGTCCCCTGGTGGGGGCAGGGGCAGAGGGGGGAGCTGCCCACCCTGTGGGAGGGGGCACCGAGTTCTGCAGCCCCCACTAAGCAAGGACTGGGGCACCTTGTGGCTCATCCCCTGCTGCCACGGGTCACTGCCTTGTCACTGCTGGTGACAGGGGACAAAGCAAAGGCACTTGAAAAGTGCCCAAGGCCATTCCTAGCACCCAGCTGAGCTCCTGACCACCCAAGCTCTGCTTTTGCTGCATGAAACCTCTTGCTTCCCACATCAAAACATGTTTCCATCCCATGAGCTCACAGCTCCTGCTTCCTGCTGCCCCTCCTGCCATTCCTGGAGTCTCCTTGCATGAATCCATACTTAAGCCTGCCTGAAAGCCACCTCCATCCCTATCCCACCCCACCATCCCACCCATGGTCTTTCCTATTAATAGCCCAGTATGGCTCCAGTGCCATCACCCCAGTGCCATGCCCCAGAGCCAACACCATCCAGAGACTGCTCCAGGGCTGGTGTGGTCATTCCTTCCCAATTAACCTTGTCCTCCCTGTCCTTCCTGAGAGGTGAAGAAAGCTCCAAGTGCAAGGAGAGGAGGGAGAGCCTGAGGCTGCTGCTGCAGCAGGTGACACCTCATCACTCCAGCACATAGTGCAGAAATGGGCCAGAGATTTTGGTTCTGCAGTTGCAACCAAGGTGGCATCTGGGCTGGCTTCAAAGCAAAAAGATGCCACTGGTTGGGTGGCAGGGACCCCTGCATTGGTAACAGTCACCAGGTCACCTGGTTGTGCCCCTGCCTTGTTAACCCTTCACTGGGCACCTTCTCTTTCAGACAATGGCTACAGGGAGTGCCTCACCAACGGGAGCTGGGCAGCACGGGTCAACTATTCCCAGTGCCAGGAGATCCTCAGTGAAGAGGTAGGACCTCTTAGACATTAGGAGGAACTGTCTCTTAGACATTTGGAAGAATTTCTTCACTATGAAGTTGGAGAGACCCTGGAACATGTTGCCCAGGGAAGCTGTGGCTGCCCCATCCCTGGCAGTGTTGAAGGGCAGGTTGGATGGGGCTTGGAGCAGCCTGGGCTGGTGGGAGGTGTCCCTGCCCATGCAGGGGGTGGGACTGGATGATCTTGAAGGTCCCTTCCAACCCAAACCATTCCATGATTCTATGACCTTGGTAGCCTCTCAGCCAAGCTCTTGGCAGGAGGGTGAGGGACAAAAGATGGAGTTTTGGAGGGCAACAGCATCCAGGCCAGGAGCAGCCCAAGCTCATGGGCTGGGTGTGCAGCAGCAGCCCAGACCAAGGGTTGGATGCAGCACATCTGACCCCCTTCTTGATTTGTGTTTTCATTCCCTGCCAAAAATAAAGCCACATCTGTGTCCTTCCCTGTTCAGCATCCAGGGGGATTTGCAGTGTGAGCTCTTCTGGCCCCAGGGTGCAGACCAGCTTGTCCTCTGGCCCCACCAACCTCCCCCAGCTCCCTCCTGCCACAGGCCCCCAGTACAAACCCCCCCTCCCCACTGGCAAGGAGCAAAGCAGACGTTTAGGAGACTGAGAGGGATAAAAACGAGGGCACCATGAATCATGACCCCCCGGGGAGGTCAGGCCACCCCTCGGAGCAAAGGGGAAGACATATGGGCTGTTCATTTGCAGTTGATAACCACCTCTGGTATTTAAGCTGCTGATCTCTCTTGCCAGGAATGGTTTTCTCACTCAGATAATTGCTAATTCACAGGTTGGATGAGTGCCTGACAGCAGGAGCAATCAATTAATTTAATTAGCACTCACACCTTCTCCAGATCTCCTGCTCCCTCTGCCCAAATTCATCCCAGGCTCTCAGCTGCCCTCAGGGCAACAGGGAATGAACTGAGACATCAGATGTCACTGCTGGGCTGAGCTGCAGCAGGATTTCTCTGGACAAGGGGTTGTCCCAGCACTGAGCAGAGGTGATGTGACAACCATGAGCTGCAGTGACATGGGCAGGAGATGAAGTGCCTGAGCTCTTTGCTGGTCCCTCTCCTGCCCACACGACCCCCACCCAACCAGCTGTGTCTCCTCCCAGCCCCATTTCCACAGCCTTGCACCAGTTGGGCTCCAGTTGGTTGCTCAAAAAGGACCCACATTTTGCAGTGTGGGTCTTGGAGCTGATGTGGTGGTGGTGGTGGAGGAGGTGGGTTTGTGGTGGTACCCCGTGATGCTGCTGCTGACCCTGTCCCCATCTCCCCCCCATCAGAAGAAGAGCAAGCTGCACTACCACGTCGCAGTCATCATCAACTACCTGGGGCACTGTGTCTCTCTGGGGGCTCTCCTGGTGGCCTTCGTGCTCTTCATGCGCCTGCGGTGAGTGGCCTGACCTGCTCTTGTCCTCCTGGCCTGGCCACGAGCCCAGGGAGGTCACCCCTTGGGCTGGGAACTGACCTGGCCCTTGTGTCTTTCCACATCACCCCCCATGGCTTGATGCTCTCCAGCCTGGAGGGACGATACCTCTCTCAGGGTTATTTTCCTCCTGCTGCTTTTTCAAAGGAGGGGGTTATGGAGGCAGAGGGTCCTCCTGGGTGCCTTCCAGAGCCCTGGGCCAGGCTGCCCAGAGAGGCTGTGGAATATTGTGTCCAGTTCTGGGCCCCTCAGTTCCAGAAGGACAGGGAACTGCTGGGAAGAGCCCAGGGCAGAGCCCCAGAGACGCTGGAGGGAGGGGAACATCTCCCTGCTGAGGAAAGGCTGAGGGAGCTGGGGCTGTTGGGCTTGGAGAAGAGGAGACTGAGGGGCCACCTCATCCATGGGCACAAATCTGTTCAGGGCAGTGTCAGGAGGACAGAGCCAGGCTTTGTGCAGTGATGTCCAGTGACAGGACAAGGGGCAGTGGGTGCAAACTGGAGCCCAGGAGGTTCCATGGGAATCTCAGGAAGAACTTGTTTGCTGTGAGAGTGCCAGAGCCCTGGGCCAGGCTGCCCAGAGAGGCTGTGGAGTCTCCTTCTCTGGAGACATTCCAACCCCCCTGGCCACGTTCCTGTGTGATGTGCTCTGGGTGCCCCTGCTCTGGCAGGGGGGTTGGGCTGGGGGAGCTTTCCAGCTCCCTTCCAACCCCTGGGATTCTGGGGTTCCATCTCCTGGCCTTGCTCCTGCCCCCCTCCCTTAGGGCACTGCCCCAGCTCTTCACCCTGGGGCTCCCAACAAAGACCTACAAAAGCAACCCCTTCCCCCAGCCCACACATGGCCATCCTGCAGGCACCCCCTGTGCTCTGACAGTCCCTCCCCCTCCTCTTCTCCAGGAGCATCAGGTGCCTGAGGAACATCATCCACTGGAACCTGATCACAGCCTTCATCCTGCGCAACGCCACCTGGTTCGTGGTGCAGCTCACCATGAACCCCGAGGTGCACGAGAGCAACGTGGTAGGTGCAGCCCTGCCAGGGAGCTGGGGTGAGCCTGGGGTGGGGGCTTGAGGGTCTGAGCTATCCAACCACAAAAGCAGCTTGAGAGTTGAGGGGAGCAACAAGGCTGACCTGGTGTTTGAGGGACAACCCAGGCTGATGAGCAACGTGGGTTTGATGGTCCTACTGGGCTCTGGGTTGTTCTGGGGGTTGGTTCTGCCACCCCTAACACAGAGATCTGCTCATCACCCCCCTCCCTGGCAGGTCTGGTGCCGTTTGGTCACTGCTGCCTACAACTACTTCCACGTCACCAACTTCTTCTGGATGTTTGGGGAGGGCTGCTACCTGCACACGGCCATCGTGCTCACCTACTCCACCGACAAGCTCCGCAAGTGGATGTTCATCTGCATTGGCTGGTGTGAGTGCCAGGGTTCCCACCCCTCTCCACCCACCCAGGGTGCCCAGGGGCTCAGTGATGGGTGATTCCCACCTCCATCCTCTGCTCCTGTTCTTCTCCCACTCCAGTAGCTGCAAAGAGGCTGCTAGGAGTGGGAGGATGGGGTTTAGCGTGATGGTCGGATGGAGAAGAGAAGGGTCTGGAGAGACCTCATAGGAGCCTTCCAGTGCCTGAAGGGGCTCCAGGAAAGCTGGGGAGGGACTTGGGACAAGGGCAGGGAGGGGTGGGATGAGGGGGATGGATGAAAACTGGGAGAGGGAGATTGAGGTGAGACATGAGGAGGAAATTCTTTGCTGTGAGGGTGGTGAGAGCCTGGCCCAGGTTGCCCAGGGAAGCTGTGGCTGCCCCATCCCTGGCAGTGTTGAAGGGCAGGTTGGATGGGGCTTGGAGCAGCCTGGGCTGGTGGGAGGTGTCCCTGCCCATGCAGGGGGTGGGAATGGATGGTCTTGAATGTCTCTTCCAACCCAAACCTCTCTATGATTAATGATTCCACGATCTATGTCTCATCTCCCCCCGTGGTTTCCCCTGGGTGAGGACACCCCTGGCCCAGCAGAGCTCAGTGCTGCAGGGCTGAGGCTCCTCCCTGTCTCCCTCTCCAGGTATCCCCTTCCCCATCATCGTCGCCTGGGCCATCGGGAAGCTCTACTACGACAACGAGAAGTGAGATGGGTTTGCTCCCCTTCCCCAGCCCCCTTCCCATCCCAGTTCCAGGGATCAGTTGTGCCAGGGGCTGGGGCAGACATGGACCTTGCTTGGAAGGGCTGACAAGGGTCCATAGAAAGGGTGGGAGGAAAAACAAGGATCATATTCTTCCTTTTATCCCCCCTTGGGGCTTTCTGGTGCACAAGCCCTGCCTGCAGCTGCCTGGGGCTGCACTTTCCTCTTCAAAGGGCAAATAAGATCTTCTGGGTTGTTTTTTCTTTAAGGGGAAAAGGTGAGATGAAGGCAGAGCTGCTGGGATGTGTTTGCTAAATGGAGCTGGGATTTAACCTGCCAGTGGAGATATAAACTGTCACCCCCAGAGCCACGTTCACAGCCACTTGCTAATGGAGGAGTTCACAGGCACCTGAGAGCTCATCCCCTGGGCTGGGAGGGCACAGGGAGCCTGTGCAGATCAGGTCTTGGTTTTCAGGGCTGGTTTTGCCTCCCCAGCTCAGCAGCCCTGATGTACAAACCCCACCAAGGTGGTCCTGGGACATGGGTGCACCCAAGGGAGCTCCCGTGGGGTTTGCTGGGGGCAGAACCAGCCTGGATCTGTTCACATTCCCTGCTGCTCTGCCCTGGAGAACTGTGCCCAGTTCTGGGCTGCCCAGTTCAAGAAGGACAGGGAACTGCTGGAGAGGGGACAGCAAAGGGCTACAAAAATGCTGAGGAGACTAGAACATCTCCCTTATGAGGAAAGGCTGGGGGAGCTGGGTCTTTTTAGTCTGGAGAAGAGGAGACTGAGGGGGGATGTTATCAGTGCTTATCAGTACTTCAAGGGGGGTGGCTGGAGGGTGGGCCAGGCTTTTCTCAGAGGTGCCCAGAGACAGGACAAGAGGGAACAGGCACAAACTTGAACATAGGAAGTTCCATCTAAACATGAGGAGGAACTTCTGTGCTGTGAGGGTGGCAGAGCCCTGGGACAGGCTGCCCAGGTTGCTTGTGGAGGCTCCATCTCTGCAGACATTCCAAACCCACCTGGATGCCATGACCCTTGGACTGCATCATCTCCAGAGGTCCCTTCCAACCCCTCACACTGTGACTCTGTGTAAGGCTGTCCCTGCTCATCCCACCATAACCAGGTCCCACATCCACCCAGGGCCCATCATCACCCCCACAAGCCCCTGGGAACCTGGAATGTTCATGGGGGAAGCTCTTCCATCGTGGCTGAGCAGTGTAAGTCCTAGAGCTTTCACGCTGGGGACAATGACTTACAGACACTGTGCAAGGACAGCAATAAGTCCATGTCACCCACACTGCAGCCTTGTCCCCAGCACCAGATGTCCCTGACCCTGCTTGTCCTTGCCCTGCAGGTGCTGGTTTGGGAAACGAGCAGGAGTTTACACTGACTACATCTACCAAGGCCCCATGATCCTGGTGCTGCTGGTAAGAGCAAAGTGACCTTGTTTCCTAAATCCAGGATCCTTCCATCTACCCGTGGGGTCAGGCTGCTCCTGGACAGGGATTCTGGTCCCCTCCTTCGGGGTGACCCCACCACAGCAGTGCCCTTCACCCTGCAGGCCCAGCTCCCAACCTGCACCTCCAGCAAAGGTGGGCACCTCACCCACCAGGAGGAATGGTCTGCATGGATCCTGCTGCTGTGGGATGGGCTAGAAAGAGGGCCTGGAGACCCCTGTGCCATGGGGAAGCTGCCATCAGCAGACTCCCACATGCATCAGTAAGTGCCCCCATCCCTGCCCTGGCACTGCTTGGGTGCAGGTGGGTGTTTTGTCCAGCCTCTGCAGCAGCCTGGGGACCTCAACCCCATTCCTTGATGCACATCACTTTGTTCCTGCCCCTTGGCTGGGCCACGGTGGTCACACAGAGCATCTTTTGCTGGGGCTTTGCCCCTTTTGGGAAGGGACAAAGAGGGGAAGAGGTGACAGGTCACAAGCAGCAGCATCAGGCTCTGACCTGTGTTTGCAGGGAGAAACCTCTGCACGAGGTCCCACAGCTTTTCCTCCCTCCTCACCCAACACCAAGACAATCCAAGGGAGGACTAATCACTGGCACCCCCTGGTCTGGCTGGATAATTGAGCCTGCTTCTCATTTCCCAGCCCATCAGGTAGCCAGGCCACCTCTCCCTGGTGACAATTGTGCTGGGCTCCCAGGGCTGCCTCCCCGTGCCCTCATTAGCAGCTCAGCACTGGGACAGTGGCCAAGTGGCTCCTTGCTGCCATGGTAGCCACCTAAAAATCAAAATCCCTTCAGCCACCTTTATGTGCCTCTTCCCCCTCCAGCTTTTTCACCAGCAGCCCTTTCTCCAAGGCCTGCCCATCCTCACCAACCTCCTGCTCCAATCCCTTGACCCAGCTCCTGCAGCTTCTTGCTGTAAAACCAATAGATGCAGATGTTCTCTTCCAAGAGGCAAGAGATCAGGTTCAAGAGTTCCCATTTCCACTGGCACAGCCTCTTGCCTGTGCTGGGGAAGTGGGGGGCAACGTTGGGGAAGAAGACAGTTCACCAGGTGCCCTCTTCCTTCCAGATCAACTTCATCTTTCTGTTCAACATCGTCCGAATCCTCATGACAAAGCTCAGAGCTTCAACCACGTCAGAGACCATCCAGTACAGGTGAGAGGACCCTGCAGGAAGCAGAGCTAGAAACTGCAGCAGCAGGATTTGGGGGGGATAGGAACAGTCCCAGCAGCCAGGCAGCAAGGGGGTGGAAGGATGGAGAGATATCTGAGAGCAATTCATCTGCTTTTCTTGGAGACACGTGGTCGTTGCATCTGGGGCTGGGGACAAATCCTGGCTGGTGAGGACTTTGTGGTGGAGGAGGTGGGTGGTTGGGTCTGCCCTGGAAGGGAGTTGAGGCTCTTTGCAAACGCCTGCTCTGGTGGGACTGGATCAGCTCTCCAGCCTTGGAGCTGCAAATCCTGGCATGGAGGTGAGAATGAAGTGGCTTGGCAGCAAAGCAAGGAAGGGGCAGTGGATCCACACCACCCAAAACACCTCCTTGGGAAGCTGCAAGGAGAAGGCAACACCCTCAGCAGCCACAACAGGAGGATTTAACCCTTCCTGCTGCAGAATATTTTCCAGAAGATTTGGGAGGTGCAGTCAGAACTGCTCTCCAAAGCTCCTGGAGCAGGAGAAGACCTTGGTCTTCTTCAGTGCTTCTCTCTGGATCATTTTCTGGGCAGGAATCAAGGAATCTCACTGTGTGCTGGGTCAAGAGAAGCAGGTTTGGGGCAGAGGGTGACTTTTTCAGCTCAAAAAGGAAAAATCCAGATGCAATCCTTGGGAAATTCCAGCTGTGTTGATCAAGGAGCCCTGAGCTGGGATGAATGATCCAGCTTGGGGTGAGCAGGGGTGATTGGGGTGAGCTTGGGGTGATTGGAAGAGGCTGGTTGGCCTCAGTGAGCAGGTTTGAGAGACTTGTTGGGGTTTTTCAGTATTTCCCTGCTTTTTTGGCAGGGAAGGTTTTTTTTTCCCCTTTGGGCAGAAGGTTTTCATTTCCCAGGGGCCATTTGGTGGGACAGGAAAGCTTGGGAGTGTTTGGTAGGTTCTAAACTGGGACAGTCCTGCTTCAAGGTGGCCTGGGACAGCCCTGCAGGGTTTCTGGGGGGCAGCAGCTTTTGGTAACAGGCTGGTGGATCCCAGGACTCTCCCCTTGGAAAGCTACCCGTGCTGCCCCATGGTTTGCCAGCCTGAAGATGCTCAAACCAGTTCCTTCCAGTTCCTCTGGGCCATCTGGCAGGTTGTCCCCATGGCTGTGGGCTCTTCTCCAGGCCAGCCATGCAGCCCAGGTCCCAGCCCAGACCTGCCATGACTCTCCCTCTTCTCAGCTAACATTGGAATCTGTCCATTCACAGGATTTTGAAGCAAAAAGTGCTGACTTGGCATTGTTCTTGTCCCCTGATCCAGAGGAAGGAGATGCCAGGCCCTGATCCTTCCTCTTGTGTCAGTGACTTCTCACCAGCTGCACTTGCAACCTCATCAAGAAAAGACACAAAATGAATTAGCTGGGTTAAGTTGTTCAGAAGCCCAAGTTGACAGCTGTGAATGATTTTATCCTCCTTCATTCTTTTTGAATGGAGCCTGGGATCAGCCAAGCAACCCTTTCCTGCCAGCTCAAGGTCAGGTCTCAACTCTCCACTGCCCTTTCCTGGCTGGAGAACCCATGGAAGGTTCCCAGTGCTCAAACCAGCCCAGTCCCTTGGATATTGTGTTGGAAAACATCTGCTCCCTCCTCCCCTGGTCACCGATTTGACCAGTCCCAGACTGGGAGTAGGATGGAGGATGTTCCTCATGTCCAGGGCTGCCCTGTAGCAGCTCAGGTCCATGTTTTATCCCCAGGAAAGCAGTCAAGGCCACGTTGGTGCTGCTGCCCTTGTTGGGAATCACCTACATGCTGTTCTTTGTCAACCCAGGGGAGGATGAGATCTCCAGGATTGTCTTCATCTATTTCAACTCCTTTCTGGAGTCCTTCCAGGTATGGTCCTCAGCACTAACTTCCACCCCAGTCCCCCCAGTAAGGGATGTGGAGGAGCTTGAACTGGTTGATGCTTCATCCTGCTCCTGCCCCCTCCCCAAACCAGACACCCCCACCCCCTGGAGCTGCTCTGGAGCCTGGGGATGCCTGGTGGCCATAGGTCTGTGGTGACTCTGCTGCTTGTCTCCTTCCAGGGCTTCTTTGTCTCTGTCTTCTACTGCTTCCTGAACAGCGAGGTGAGCACAGGGGGGTCCTCAGGGGGTCTCCACCCTTCCTGGGCTTGGGGGGTCCTGGCACCCAACTCCCCAGCTGAAGGTCTGGTCAGAGTTGGTGCTTCACCTCCAGGCACTGCTGGAGATGGGAATGACTACTCTTGGTCTCCTCCTCCAAAAATGCACCCCCAAGAGCAGATGCTGTGGGGTTGCACCCGTGTGATCTGGTGCAGCAGAGGAGCTGAGGGTCCCCCCATTCCTGAGGAACCCTTCCCAGTGGGAGCTCTGTCCACATGTGGGTACCCAGCACGTGGACAAGGGCAGCTCTGACCCAAAACAGAGACAGCAGGAAGAAAGGAGGTGAGAGCAGAGGTTGATCCTTTGGGCAGCTCTTTCCTCTACCTCCTCCCAAGGGCTCTGGCACCTTCTCTGGCTCAGGAGGGTCTGTCCCAGCCCAGCTTCCTGTTACCAAATTGCTGCAGGAGGCAAAGGGGCTGGAGCAAGGTGGCCTGGGGACGTGTCACACTGTGCAGTTGAGGGTCCTTCACCTCTCAGTGGGGTTTCTGATGTTCACCCAACAGCACCACCTCAGCCCAGTGCCCATCTCCGGGGCCAACCCCCGGTGCAGCCCCTGAGGGGCATTTCTCCATTTCCCTGCCACACAAAGCACTGGGGCTGTTGGAGGGTGGAACTGATGTTGGAGAAAAGCCACCAGGCTCCAGCAGACCAGCCATCAACCCTCCTGCCTGTCTCCCTCCCCTCTCCCAGCCCCTGGCAGCACCCGAGGCAGGCTGGAAGGTGCTGCTTTGCCTGCAGAGCCCCTGCTCACACTGATTTCTCCCTCTTGTTTCCATTTTGCCCTCAGAGGCACCACCAGTCAGGGCCACCTCCCCTCCCAACCAGTTCCACCAGCACCACATCAGGCTGGGCTCCCTGGGAGCTGCCAGGGGCAATTTTTTTTGGTTGAAAACCTGAGGGTGAGGCTGGCTGGTGCCTCTGCAGATCTCTGGCCAGCTGCCTGGTGACCATGTCCCCTCCTCTGCCTCCCCCCCAGGTCAGATCAGCCGTGAGGAAGCGCTGGCACCGCTGGCAGGACAAACGATTTTATCCTCCTTCATTCTTTTTGAATGGAGCCTGGGATCAGCCAAGCAACCCTTTCCTGCCAGCTCAAGGTCAGGTCTCAACTCTCCACTGCCCTTTCCTGGCTGGAGAACCCATGGAAGGTTCCCAGTGCTCAAACCAGCCCAGTCCCTTGGATATTGTGTTGGAAAACATCTGCTCCCTCCTCCCCTGGTCACCGATTTGACCAGTCCCAGACTGGGAGTAGGATGGAGGATGTTCCTCATGTCCAGGGCTGCCCTGTAGCAGCTCAGGTCCATGTTTTATCCCCAGGAAAGCAGTCAAGGCCACGTTGGTGCTGCTGCCCTTGTTGGGAATCACCTACATGCTGTTCTTTGTCAACCCAGGGGAGGATGAGATCTCCAGGATTGTCTTCATCTATTTCAACTCCTTTCTGGAGTCCTTCCAGGTATGGTCCTCAGCACTAACTTCCACCCCAGTCCCCCCAGTAAGGGATGTGGAGGAGCTTGAACTGGTTGATGCTTCATCCTGCTCCTGCCCCCTCCCCAAACCAGACACCCCCACCCCCTGGAGCTGCTCTGGAGCCTGGGGATGCCTGGTGGCCATAGGTCTGTGGTGACTCTGCTGCTTGTCTCCTTCCAGGGCTTCTTTGTCTCTGTCTTCTACTGCTTCCTGAACAGCGAGGTGAGCACAGGGGGGTCCTCAGGGGGTCTCCACCCTTCCTGGGCTTGGGGGGTCCTGGCACCCAACTCCCCAGCTGAAGGTCTGGTCAGAGTTGGTGCTTCACCTCCAGGCACTGCTGGAGATGGGAATGACTACTCTTGGTCTCCTCCTCCAAAAATGCACCCCCAAGAGCAGATGCTCTGGTGCAGCAGAGGAGCTGAGGGTCCCCCCATTCCTGAGGAACCCTTCCCAGTGGGAACTCAGTCCACATGTGGGTACCCAGCACGTGGACAAGGGCAGCTCTGACCCAAAACAGAGACAGCAGGAAGAAAGGAGGTGAGAGCAGAGGTTGATCCTTTGGGCAGCTCTTTCCTCTACCTCCTCCCAAGGGCTCTGGCACCTTCTCTGGCTCAGGAGGGTCTGTCCCAGCCCAGCTTCCTGTTACCAAATTGCTGCAGGAGGCAAAGGGGCTGGAGCAAGGTGGCCTGGGGACGTGTCACACTGTGCAGTTGAGGGTCCTTCACCTCTCAGTGGGGTTTCTGATGTTCACCCAACAGCACCACCTCAGCCCAGTGCCCATCTCCTGGGGCAACCCCCAGTGCAGCCCCTGAGGGGCATTTCTCCATTTCCCTGCCACACAAAGCACTGGGGCTGTTGGAGGGTGGAACTGATGTTGGAGAAAAGCCACCAGGCTCCAGCAGACCAGCCATCAACCCTCCTGCCTGTCTCCCTCCCCTCTCCCAGCCCCTGGCAGCACCCGAGGCAGGCTGGAAGGTGCTGCTTTGCCTGCAGAGCCCCTGCTCACACTGATTTCTCCCTCTTGTTTCCATTTTGCCCTCAGAGGCACCACCAGTCAGGGCCACCTCCCCTCCCAACCAGTTCCACCAGCACCACATCAGGCTGGGCTCCCTGGGAGCTGCCAGGGGCAATTTTTTTTGGTTGAAAACCTGAGGGTGAGGCTGGCTGGTGCCTCTGCAGATCTCTGGCCAGCTGCCTGGTGACCATGTCCCCTCCTCTGCCTCCCCCCCAGGTCAGATCAGCCGTGAGGAAGCGCTGGCACCGCTGGCAGGACAAACACTCCATCCGGGCCCGGGTGGCTCGGGCCATGTCCATCCCCACCTCTCCCACCCGGGTCAGCTTCCACAGCATCAAGCAGTCCACAGCTGTCTGAGCTGGCAGCCCAGGGGCTGGAGGAGCTGCTGTCCCCCCCTGCCTGGGACCCCCGGGGTGACCCAGGAGCCGGGTCCTGCCTGGCAGAGCCTGCACAGACTCGCTGCACCCATGGGAAACCCTGCAGAAGCTCCTGTCCCACTTGCTGGGACAGAGCTGTAGGGACAGGACGGCTGCTTTGTCACCTCCCTGGCAGTGGTGTGACCTGCTGGGGTGGCAGGAGGAGCCTGGAGAGGTGGCAGCAGCCTCCCTGCCCACCTCCAGCCCAGGCATGATGCCCCATGTCCTGTTGCTGCCTGGGTTGTCACTGCAGAGGTGACAGAGCAGCAGGACAGGGCTGGGACACCTCATGGGGCTCATCCCTTGGGAAGATGAGCCAGCTTTCCAGGGGGTGCTTGCTGGGATGCTGCTGGGAGTGGGAGGGAAACCCTCCAAGGGGGCAGGGGGGGATGGATGGAAAGCCCTGGACTGGTGGCAGATGTGGCTTCAGGTGGTTCTGGTTTTGTTCCACTGGTGGTTTGAGCCCTTCCCCTGCTCCTTGGCAGGTTCCCCAGGATGTCCTGGAACTGCTGCTTGGGCTGACCAGCTCATTTCTCATCTCAACACTGAGGATGTGGGGCAGAGCAACAGGGTGGGAGAGGGGAGGGAACCATGGGGAGGGGGGACAGGGATGGGTCTCAGGGGCTCTGAACAGCCACATGGAGGGGGCTTGGTCTTGAAGGGAGGTGTGAGGTTTAGTTCACCCCATGGTCCAGCCCAGAAGGGTCTAAAGGTCCTTGCAAAGACCCCAGACCTCAGGCTGTCCCTATGCAGGGACCTCAGGGCTGGGGTCCCCAGAGGAGCTCAGGTGGGGACACCCTGGTGGGGGCTTTTTCTCTCCCTGTCCTGCTTTAACCCAGGCAGGAGGGCTTGGGCCAAAGCTGCTCCTTGCACCTATGCAGGGGATGGGGCCAAATCCTTCCCTTGCTGGGGTTAAGTGCCTTGGAGGAGCAGCAGCCTCCCCTCCCATGGGCAGCTCCAACCACCTCCTGTGCAGCTGCCCAGGCCCTGACCCCCCCCTGCTTCAGGTGCTCACCACAAGCAGCTGAGCAGAGAGGTCCAGGCAAGGTGGAGGGTTTTGCCCTGACCTCCTCAGAGCCACCTTTTCCCTGCTCCAGGTGTGGCCTGGGGATGCTGGGGCAGAAGGAAGATACCAGAGGAGATGATGGGCTGGGTCTGCTCCCTGCATCCCAGGGATTCTGCCACTGGGACCCTACAGGGTCTGGTGTGAGTCCCTCCACACCTCCACACTGCCTCAGTTTCCCCACTGTAAAGAACAAGCAGAAGCATTTCCTGCCCTGGGGAGACTTTAAGCATCTTTGAAATGGAAGTAGGTTGTGATTTTCCTCAGGACACACCACCAGAAAGGGATAAAATAGCTATTTCTTTTTTAATTTAAAGGGAGGGACAGACAAAATCCTCCAGGTTCTTTCTTTCAACGCTGGAAAAGTTCCCTAATTTGAAGCAAATTCCTCCCATTTCCTTCCCTCTGAGATTTTCTACCTGCATGTCAAGAGTGCAGCCCAAACCAGAAACACCCCATTGCCTCCAATAATGTCCTGGGAGCAGAGAGCTGGGATGGGGGGTCACCACAAGGTTCTGGTCCTTGTACAACTTTGTCCATCACCAACACTCCCATAAACTGCCCCTTAACCAATATATGGGTGAGAAAAGGCCCCCTGGGGTGATGCAGGGGGAAATCTGGCAGCTCCCAGCTCTAAGGATGCTTTTTATGATGCCCTACCAAGAGCAGACCTGGGTGATGCCACCACCACGGGGCAGGTTTTTCATTTCAGTTGGATTTCTCTGCTGGGAGCTTTGGCAGGAGCTCAGGAAGATCTGCTGGCCATGGAGGAGGGGAAATGCCCCAGGGAGCTTGTTGTTTCCTTCTTACATCCAATTGATGTGACACACGACCTGTTCCAGTTGGATTTTTCCAAAGCAGGGTCATTTTTAGGTGGAAAGGAAGCTGGAAATTGGGAAAAAAACACCAAAGAAAGAAGCCCAAATAGAAGCATCTGTGTCCCCATCACTGGATTTTCCCTCTCCTCTTGGTGGTCTGTTCTGACTGGTGTGACTTTGCTTCCTGTAGCTGGAGAAGTGTGTGTGTGTGTTCTCACCTTGCTTTGATTAAAATGATTTCAATTCCTGTCCCAAGGACTTTTGGGGCACTTTTCTCTTTTGGAAAAGCCCAGCCCAGCGTGGTGCCTCCCCAGTTCCCACGGGAGGAACCTCACCCTGCAGTGGGCTCAGCACCCCACTGACCACAGAGGTACCTGGTGGCTCTTTTTGTCCCCCTCTATCCCGAGGCCACAAGCCCAGAGCATGGAAGTGGGAGTCTCTGGGGTCCTCAACTCAAGAGGGACATGGACCTGCTGGAAGGAGTCCAGAGAAGGGCCACAAAAATGATCTGAGGGCTCTGGAGCCAGGCTGGGAGAGTTGGGGTGTCCAGCCTGGAGAAGAGAAGGCTCCAGGGAGACCTTAGAGCAGCTTCCAGTGCCTGAAGGGGCTCCAGGAAAGCTGGGGAGGGACTTGGGACAAGGGCAGGGAGGGATGGGATGAGGGGGATGGATGAAAACTGGGAGAGGGAGATTGAGGTGAGACATGAGGAGGGAATTCTTTGGTGTGAGGGTGGTGAGAGCCTGGCCCAGGTTGCCCAGGGAAGCTGTGGAAGCCTCATCCTTGGAGACAGTCAAGGTCAGGCTTGACCAGGCTCTGAGCAAACCAAACTAGTTCATAAAGTCTCTATGCACTTCAAGGGGGGGACTAGATGACCTTTAAAGGTCCCTTCCAACCCCACCCATTCTGTGACAGGGCCTCTCCATGAAGGTGTCAACACCATGTCATCTAAAAGGGGGTGAGGAGCTGAGGGCCACCTCCTTCTGGGTCTCCCACACCAGCACCACCAGGGCCAGAGAAACTCCTCCAAGTTCTCCATGCTGCTCCTTCTCCCCAGCTGAGCAAAGACAGACTGTGAACACAATGGGTTTCACAGCAGGAAAGGGGGGGGGGCAATTAAACTTGAATTTCATTTCATACATCAATGTTTACGAGTGAAATTCAGACACAAACATCTCTTTCTGGTCAAGCTCTTCCCTTGGAGAATTAATTGGTTTATCACACAGAGCCTTGGAGAGCACAGTAATTTGGTGAGCACC
>NW_009953499.1:911290-913927 GCF_000747805.2 Chaetura pelagica
CATGATTGTATTTAAAGTTATCAAGTCATTCTGATATTAATGGCCTGCCAATCCTGTGCTCCTGATGAGGTCGTGGCCTCTTGAGATAAGTCTGCATTAACCCTTGGTGTTATCTCAAGGCTTGGAGAGGCAAAGTGGGACCATGAGAGTGGGAGCTCAGGCTGCTGTGGGACATGCCAGACTGCCAGCAGCCTCCCCAGCACAGAAATGGAATTTAATCTAGTTTCTTTCATAGAATCACAGAATCCCAGACTGGTTTGGGTTGGAAAGGACCTTAAAGCTCATCCAGTCCCACCCCCTGCGTGGACAGGGACATCTCCCACCAGCCCAGGCTGCTCCAAGCCCCATCCAACCTGCCCTTCAACACTGCCAGGGATGGGGCAGCCACAGCTTCCCTGGGCAACCTGGGCCAGGCTCTCACCACCCTCACAGCACAGAATTTCCTCCTCATGTCTCACCTCAATCTCCCTCTTCCAGTTTTAATCCATCCCCCTCATCCCATCCCTCCCTGCCCTTGTAAAAAGTCCTTCTCCATCTTTCTTGGAGCCCCTTCAGGTACTGGAAATCTTAATTTCTTTGATTAACACATGAAACCCAACATGGAGCTGCCTCCAGCCCTGGAGCTGTTCCCCAGCCTCATCCCTAGCACCCGGGTCTCCTGTCCTACACTTGCAGCTCCAGTAGTGCCAGGTGAGGCCTCAGATGGGTCCTTATTGCAGGAGCATCACTTGAGCAGGGTGGTGGGTGATCCCACGGAGCTGGTGGCTCTGGAGAAGCCTGTGACAGAACAAGAAGGTGACCCCTGGCTGGACCACTTGCAGCATCCCAGATGGCAGAGGGGTTGTGGCACAGCAGGACCCAGATGCCCCATCCCTGGCAGTGCTGAAGGGCAGGTTGGATGGGGCTTGGAGCAACCTGGGCTGGTGGGAGGTGTCTCTGCCCATGCAGGGAGATGGATCTAGATGATCTTGAAGGCCCCTTCCAACCCCAACCATTTAATTATTCTAGATGGGTGTCTAGAGGCTGCCCAGCTGCTCAGGAGCAGCCCCAGTTCCAGGGCAGTCTCCAGCCAACGTTGGTGTGTCCTGTGCAGGTGCTGCCCCCTCCTCTCCCCACTGCACAGGGGCTGCTGGGGCTGCCAGACCTTGGCTGTGACAGTTGGGAGATGCCACCACCTGCCTTTTCTCACTCACCCCCAGCACCTCAGGGTTGTCCCATCACCAGCCACATCCCAACATTTCTGTGGTTTGGCTCCACCTCCCTCTCCCCAGCCCAGCTGAGACCTGACACACCCCCCCCAAACTGGATCTAATGCCACCCCAGTATCTCCTGGAACAGCCCTGCTGCTTCCACCAAGCACTGGATGCTCCCAGCAGGACTGACCCCACCTGGACACTTGTCCCAGCTCATTATGGAACCTCCCATCAGCTGCTGGGAGGCTTTTACCACCTCCCCTCCTTGGTGCAAACACACCAAACCCCCCCAAATCTGGGGCAAACCCCCCCTTTTTAAATTCATCTCCCCTTACAAATACTTCCCTCATATCATTTGACCCATGGGAGTTTGTTTTGCTCAAACACTAAATCCTGCTTGGTTTTTAGTGACCAGCTGAAAGGTGTGTTCCCTGCCCCTCCATTTCCCCATCACCTCTGTGTCATCCCCATGTTCTCCTGCTCCTTTCTCCAAAAGCAGCACCCCCAAAAAATGGGGTGATAGTGAGGAACAAAGTCCCTAGAGATCTCCCTCTGGAAAAACTGCATTTCAGACAAGTTCCACCTAAATGCTGTGAAGGTCTGAAGGCCTCAACCCAACCCAACCCAGCACAGGTCCCAGCCTGGCAAAACAAGAGGAGAGTCAAGCACCCCTGGAGAGGAGGAAGAGAGGAGCCAACCCCACAGCAGCTGAGGGGAATCTGTGCAACATGAGCAGCAATTAAATGAGAATGAACTGCTTTGCAAGAGGAGAAAATTGCTTCCCTCAAACCCCCCTGATGATAGAGCTGAACCAGCCCAGAGCTCCCTTGGTTTAACCCCCCTGGGAGCAGATGAAGAGGTTGCTAATCAGGGTTGTCAGGAGTTTGCCCAAAGCCAAAGGTCCTCCCAGGAGCCAGGGCTTGCTGGGGACCTTTGCTTTTTGGTGCAGCTTCCTCTGCTCAGATGTCACCCCCAGCAGGGCTGGCAGCTTGTTGGGAGCTGGGGGTCTCACCCTGGTGCCCGGGCAGGTGGGGTGGGGTGGGGATGGACACCCCTCCATCCTGGCAGCTCGGCAGGGGTTGGTGTGTGGGCTGGCAGAGCAGGAGGGCAGGGGGGATGCTGGCAGCTGAGCTCACCACAAGCCCAGCTTTGCCATGGGCTGATGAGCTGCCAAGATGTGTGATGCCTCCCTGCCCCCCCAGGGACAGAGCCCGGCTGGGCTGTCACCTCTGACACCCCCACAGCCCTGGGGGGTGAGAGGTTCTGCAGCAGCAGCTGCACCCAGCCCAGGGCAGAGCTTGGGCTCCTTTAACCTCCTCCAGGATGGACCCCCAGCCCTGGGAAGGTGCTGGGCCACCAGTATCAGCTCCCCCAGGCTGCTCGGGGGGGTGCAGAGGGTGGGAACCTGCTTCCCCGGGCCGCTGGAGCCAGCGAGGGGCACCGA
>NW_009953499.1:914630-916521 GCF_000747805.2 Chaetura pelagica
CCGTTCCTGGGAACATCCTGCCACTCCCAGGAGCATCCCACAGTTCCTGGGAACATCCTGCCATTCCCAGGAGCATCCCACCGTTCCTGGGAACATCCCACCATTCCTGGATGCATGCCATAAAACTTGGGAACATCCTGCCATTCCCAGGAGCATCCCACTGTTCCCAGGAGCATCCCACCATTCCTGGCTGCATCCCATAGTACTTGGGAGCATCCCACCATTCCCAGGAGCACCCCGCTATTCCTGGGAACACCCCACCATTCCCAGGAGCTTCCTGCCATTCCCGAGAGCATCCCACCATTCCTGGCTGCATCCCATAGAACTTGGAAGCACCCCACCGTTCCCAGGAGCATCCCACAATTCCCAGGAGCATTTTGCCATTCTGGGAGCATCCCACAGTTCCCAGGAATATCCCACAGCTCCCAGGAGCATCCCACAGTTCCCAGGAGCTTGCTGCCATTCTGGGAGCATCCCACACTTCCCAGGAGCATCCTGCCATTCTGGGAGCATCCCACAGCTCCCAGGAGCATCCCCCAGTTCCCAGAAGCATCCCCCAGTTCCCAGGAGCATCCTGCCATTCTGGGAGCATCCCCCAGTTCCCAGGAACATCCCACCCTGCATGAGCAGGGCCAGTGGGTTCCCCTGGGTACACGTTTGGCAAGAGGGGGGGAACTGGGTTATTTCTGGCTCGGCTCCCCCAGCTCCCGGGAGCATCCCCCAGTTCCCAGGAGCATCCCCCAGTTCCCAGAAGCATCCCCCAGTTCCCAGGAGCATCCTGCCATTCTGGGAGCATCCCCCAGTTCCCAGGAACATCCCACCCTGCATGAGCAGGGCCAGTGGGTTCCCCTGGGTACACGTTTGGCAAGAGGGGGGGAACTGGGTTATTTCTGGCTCGGGTGCTGCCCGGATCTGCTCCCTGTTCCCGCCCCCGGGACTCGGCAGGGACCCGCTAATCCGGCTGCTCCGGGAGCCTGAAACCTGAGCCGGGACAGCTCCGAGATCACAGCCCGGTGTGAAGCAGCACGGGCACCCAGGCTCCTGCCCGGGGGTAATTAGTGCCCTTCTGCCCCCTCCCCGGGGGTAATTAGTGCCTCGTGGCTGGATGAGGGGGTGAAGGGGTGGTTGGTAGGTCAAGGGAGGTTCTGTTCCCCCTCTGTTCTGCCTTGGTGAGGCCACATCTGGAATGTTGTGTCCAGTTCTGGGCCCCTCAGTTCCAGAAGGACAGGGAAGTGCTGGGAAGAGCCCAGGGCAGAGCCCCAGAGATGCTGGAGGGAGGGGAACATCTCCCTGCTGAGGAAAGGCTGAGGGAGCTGGGGCTGTTGGGCTTGGAGAAGAGGAGACTGAGGGGCCACCTCATCCATGGGCACAAATCTGTTCAGGGCAGTGTCAGGAGGACAGAGCCAGGCTTTGTGCAGTGATGTCCAGTGACAGGACAAGGGGCAGTGGGTGCAAACTGGAGCCCAGGAGGTTCCATGGGAATCTCAGGAAGAACTTCTTTGGGGTGAGAGTGCCAGAGCCCTGGGCCAGGCTGCCCAGAGAGGCTGTGGAGTCTCCTTCTCTGGAGACATTCCAACCCCCCTGGCCACGTTCCTGTGTGATGTGCTCTGGGTGCCCCTGCTCTGGCAGGGGGGTTGGCTTCCAACCCCTGGGATTCTGGGATTCTGTGCAGGACCTGTGCAGGGGCACAGGACAGGGAGCAGAGCGGGTCAGGAAATCCAGGCTCAAATCACCTCCCGAGGGTTGGAGGAGCTTCAGCAGGTTCAAGTACCTCCAGCAGGGCACTAAGGAATGGGGGGGTCACAGGGGACACCTCCCACCAGCCCAGGCTGCTCCAAGCCCCATCCAACCTGCCCTTCAACACTGCCAGGGATGGGGCAGCCACAGCTTC
>NW_009953499.1:924871-942738 GCF_000747805.2 Chaetura pelagica
GTGCAGGGGGCACAGGACAGGGAGCAGAGGGGGTCAGGAAATCCAGGCTCAAATCACCTCCCGAGGGTTGGAGGAGCTTCAGCAGGTTCAAGTACCTCCAGCAGGGCACTAAGGAATGGGGGGGTCACAGGGGACACCTCCCACCAGCCCAGGCTGCTCCAAGCCCCATCCAACCTGCCCTTCAACACTGCCAGGGATGGGGCAGCCACAGCTTCTCTGGGCAACCTGTTCCAGGCTCTCACCACCCTCACAGCAAAGAATTCCCTCCTCATGTCTCACCTCAATCTCCCTCTCCTGGTTTTCATCCATCCCCCTCATCCCATCCCTCCCTGCCCTTGTCCCAAGTCCCTCCCCAGCTCTCCTGGACGGGGTGTTTGTGGCTTGTCCAGACACCAGTCTCAGCCTGCAGAGCAGTGCCCAGCTCCCCAGGCCCTGCCCCAGGGAGGCTGCACAGGAACCCAAGGGCTGGAGAGTAAAACGTGGCTGGGAAGGAGGGGAAAACTGGATTTGGAGGCATCATTTCCAGGTAGCTGGAGAACCTGTTCAGCAGTGGTGGGTAAAAACCACCTGGAGCTGCTGGGCCAAGGAAAAGGTGCTTTGAGGAAGAAACTGAATCACAGAATCCCCAAGGCTGGAAAAGACCTTTGAGATCATCAAGCCCAGCCTGTGACCAACACCAGCACATCAGCCAGACCATGGGCACTAAGTGCCACCTCCAGCCTTTCCTGAACTAGGCTCTTCCCAGGGCAGGGGGCAGAATGAAGGCTGGGATGTACCCAGGAGCAGGAGGAGCAAAATCCCCCAGTGCTAACAGGAGAGGGGGTTTCTCCATCAAAACCATCCTCTGTTCTTTGCAGCCTTCCCAGAGCTGAGCCCCAGCAGCTGCTGCAACAGCTCCTGGTTTCAAGTAGCCCCCAAAACGCAGCCCAAGAGCCCTGGTTATTTATTGAAGGTCTGCACAGAGCTGGCTGCTTGGTGCCTTCCCACAAATCAACCACACCAAATCAGATTGGTCATGACAGATTTATACACCCAACTGGAACGTTAATAAGCTTGCAAGTCCATCCTCCTCACAGTGACAGGTCAGTGATTAACAGGCAGTTATAATGTGGTTGCATCACTATTTCTGGTCTCATGTTTGCTCAGGGGAAGGGTCTTCACCCTGATCAGGGACCTGGGGCTGTGATTTTTAGTATTATAATGAGCTAAGTTCACCTAAAAGACACAATATCACCAGTTCTACAGCTCCCACTGCCCAAGACTGGTCTTCCAGTCAGTGCTCCTGATTTGGGTTCTTCTTTATCACCTCCTGCATTCCTTAGATCCAGTTACCCATGCAGAGTCCTAGAGCCAGCAGGGTTGGGAGGGACCACTGCAGATCATCTAGTCCAACCCCCTTGCCAGAGCAGGGTCACCTACAGGAACATCCAGGTGGGTTTAGAAGGTCTGCAGGGATGGAGACCCCACCACCTCCCTGGGCAGCCTGGCCCAGGGCTATTTCTCTTCCAGTAAAGATATTTTTTCCCTTCTGTTTAACTTGAACCTCCTGTGCTCCAGTTTGTGCCCATTGCCCCTTGTCCTGGACACTGCAGCAAAGAGGCCCCATCCTCCTGTGACCCCCTCTAGATATTTGGAACTATCTATGAGATCCCCCCTCAGGCTCCTCCAGGCTCAACAGCCCCAACTCTCCCAGCCTTCCCACAAGGGGCAGATGCTCAGTTCCTCTCATCATCCCTGTGGCTTCAAGTCTTCTCTGCCAAGTTGGTTCCCTGGGACACCCTTGAAACCTTTTGATGAATTGCCTCCTTCAAGGCCTAATTATTCCAGGATGCCCTTGCTGAGTGGCACTAATTCAGTCCCTCTCTGACTACAATTACTTAACATGTATATTTATACAGAGCACATCTTACCCAAAATAATCACCTCACCTCAAAGTCCTGAGTCATTTTCCAAGCCAAGCAGAAGGTGCTGGGGCCACGAGCCCTGCTGACTGCAGAGCAATTCCAGAGAAAACCCTGGCTGGGTTCTCCCTGCCTTTGGAGAGGGTGACTGCAGAGTGTGAGAGGAATCCTAATGGGATGGCAGTGGCTGCAGCAGCATTTGTCATCTCAACTGTTCCTTCCAGGAGCACAGGACTGGGCTGGCACTGGAGGGCTCTGCAGGAAGGGGCTCAGGCAGCACTTTGGTGCAGAGAGTCAATAAACATATTTATTTATTTATTTATTTTTCACCACTCTGCTGTGTGCAAGAACAGGGTTATGAGCTGCTGAAAATGAGCAGGGAAGAGGCTGGATTCCCAGTTTGTGCTGCAGGAGGATAGTGCAGAGCTCATCCCCACTGATCTGGCAAACCTGGCCACTCAAGCCACACTCTGGAGCTGCTTGAACCAAGAGCAGAGCTGGGATTTAAAGCAGGGCTGCAAGCTCCAGTGAACTTGTTAATTCTTCCCTTTCCCCAGGGATTTAAGGAGTTAAGTGTGGTTTGAAGGTTTGCTTGACATGACCAGGTGGCCCTTAGCAAGAGGATGAGTCAGCAGGTGCTGTGAGTTCTTGGTTTTTAACCAGATGTTCTACCTTGGGTACCCATGAACCTGCCCCTCTGCAGGGGTAGGACAGGTCCTGAGCTGCCCCAGGCTCTGGGCTGGCTGGGAAACCACAGGCTGAGGCCAAAGGGGATGAAGTTCAGCAAGATCAAGTGCAGGGTCCTCCACTTGGGCCACAATAACCCCAGGCAGCTCTACAGGCTGGGGAAGAGGGGCTGGAGATCTGCCCAGCAGAGGGAACTGGGAGCACTGGGTGACAACTGGTTGGACAGGAGCCAGCAGTGTGCCCAGGTGGCCCAAAGGCCCATGGCATCCTGGCTTGTGACAGGAATGGTGTGGCCAGCAGGAGCAGGGAGGTGATTCCCCCTGTGCTCAGCACTGGGGAGGTCTCACCTCCCATCCTGGGGGCAGCTCTGGGCCCCTCACTGCAAGAAGGACCTGGAGGTGCTGGGGCAGGTCCAGAGGAGACAGGGAGGATGGAGAAGGGATCAGAGGGAAAGTGTTGCAGGGATGGGCTGGGGGTGTTTAGTCTGGAGAAGAGGAGACTCAGGGGGGACCTTCTCACTCTCTACAACTCCCTGAAGGGAGGTTGTGCTCAGGTGGGGTTGGGCTCTTTTTCCAGGCAACCAGCAACAAGACAAAAGGGCCTGAAGCTGCTCCAGGGGAGGTTTAGGTGGGACATCAGGAAGCACTTCCCCATGGAGAGGGTGATCAGACCTTGGGATGGGCTGCCCAGGGAGGCACCATCCCTGGAGCTGCTCAGGGAAAGGCTGGAGGTGGCACTTGGTGCCATGGGCTGGAGATGTGGGGGTGTCAGGTCACAGGTTGGACTTGATGACCTTAAAGGTGTTTTCCAGCCTTGGTGCTTCTGTGATTCTGTGATCAGTTCCAACAGAGCAAGCAGAGCACTACAAAAGCCACTCTGGATTTGAGAGGAGTCTGACAAATTCCACCAGCAGCCCTGCCCAGCCTGGTGGGTGCCAGCACTGCTCCTGACACCAAATATTTCTGTCTGGATTGAGATTTCCAGCCTCAAACAGACTTTATTGGTTTTTTTTCCAGCAGGCACAGACCTGGGCAAACTGGCTGTGTTCTCCTGTCAGAGGAACATGGTTTATTTCCCACCCAGCTGCTGACCTCTGGGGCTGCATTTCATTAGCCAGGGGCAATCGTGCAGCATGGCAAGGGAAATCAATCCCTGTCATCTGTGTTTATGTATGAGCTTCTTATTCCTGTGGACATGGGAGTTTGGCTGCTGCTCATTGTATCTGTCCCCAGGCCCTGCTCCTCCAGCTGCCCTTCCCTCTCCAGTCATCAACCAGCCCTGCTCCCAGGGAGAGGCACTTTGAAAAAAGCAGCTGCACCTCTTGCTTTACCCAAAGGAGCAGGATTTTTGGCAGCAGTTCAAGAATCTTCCTGTACACTGCAAAGGAATAAAATAGCTGTTGGTCACAGAATGATGAAATGGGTTGGGTTGGAAGGGACCTTAAAGATCATCTAGATCCAACCCCCTGCATGGGCAGGGACACCTCCCACCAGCCCAGGCTGCTCCAAGCCCCATCCAACCTGCCCTTCAACACTGCCAGGGATGGGGCAGCCACAGCTTCTCTGGGCAACCTGGGCCAGGCTCTCACCACCCTCACACCAAAGAATTCCCTCCTCATGTCTCACCTCAATCTCCCTCTCCCAGTTTTCATCCATCCCCCTCATCCCACCCCTCCCTGCCCTTGTCCCAAGTCCCTCCCCAGCTTTCCTGGAGCCCTGGCCAGGTTGATGGTGTTTCTCTCTTTTCTCTACCACCTCTTTCCTAAGACAAACACTTGGTCACTGCTCATCAAATGCTCTGACTCAGAAATGCTTCTTTTTTCTTGAGAAGCATTTGGGGATTGATCACTGTCTTATACTGTAATAAGGAGCCTATTTCTCTCTTGTTTTTCTTTCCCACTGGAAGATCAAAACCCCAAGCAGGATTTTATTGGCAAAGCACTCAGCTTTCAGTTGCTGAAAACCTGAGATATTTTGGCCTGGAACCAAAATCCTGGAAGTCTTTCCAAGGAACTTTCTAAAACCTCAAAACTCTTCTCAGAGTCTTGTAGGTTTTCAGTTAAGATTTCTTTATAACAAGTCCTGGAACAGATGTTGTCTGGGAGGGGGTTGGGCATTCAGCACCTCTTGTCCACAGTTTGTGCCTCCTGGTGTCCTCATGGATATGGCAGGATGAGAGCTCAGGGTGCCCTGACACCCCCTCCCAGGGAAGCTGTGGCTGCCCCATCCCTGGGGGTGTTGAAGGGCAGGTTGGATGGGGCTTGGAGCAGCCTGGGCTGGTGGGAGGTGTCCCCTGTGACCCCCCCATTCCTTAGTGCCCTGCTGGAGGTACTTGAACCTGCTGAAGCTCCTCCAACCCTCGGGAGGTGATTTGAGCCTGGATTTCCTGACCCCCCCCCTACCAGAGCAGGGGCACCCAGAGCACATCACACAGGAACGTGGCCAGGGGGGTTGGAATGTCTCCAGAGAAGGAGACTCCACAGCCTCTCTGGGCAGCCTGGCCCAGGGCTCTGGCACTCTCACCCCAAAGAAGTTCTTCCTGAGATTCCCATGGAACCTCCTGGGCTCCAGTTTGCACCCACTGCCCCTTGTCCTGTCACTGGACATCAGTGCACAAAGCCTGGCTCTGTCCTCCTGACACTGCCCTGAACAGATTTGTGCCCATGGATGAGGTGGCCCCTCAGTCTCCTCTTCTCCAAGCCCAACAGCCCCAGCTCCCTCAGCCTTTCCTCAGCAGGGAGATGTTCCCCTCCCTCCAGCATCTCTGGGGCTCTGCCCTGGGCTCTTCCCAGCAGTTCCCTGTCCTTCTGGTACTGAGGGGCCCAGAACTGGACACAACATTCCAGATGTGGCCTCACCAGGGCAGAACAGAGGGGGAGGAGATTCCATGAGTCTATGAAAATCCCTTCCTGGCACAAGCTGCACAACGTGGTGCAAGTGCCTGTGCTGTCAGGATGTCCTGGCCATGGCAGCTCCAAGGGGATGGATACACAGGAAACTAACAGTGTCCCTTTCACCCTCAGGGCAGAGCCCCCCATGCCTGCTGGGACCCCCACTCCTGGCCTTCCCAGAGCCACCAGACTGGTGGCTGGCTCCAAATGGAACAGGAGCAGCCAAGCAGCTGGACACAGGCAGCTCCTGCCAGAGGAGCTGGAGATCTGCTCTTTTTAAAGCACTGGGGAGATGGACACATCTCAGTGAGCTCAGACAGCTCCTCTCTCTGTGTTTTGGGGAGAGAAAAGCAGAGGGAAAGTGAACTCCTGGCTCTGGAGGCTTTTCCTGGGCTGTAATTCCATCAGGAGGAGCAGTGAGGGGCTGGAGGTGGATGCCCAGCAGATTTATGGCTGTTTGAGCCTGATGGGCCATAAATCTGCCTGGCTGGGAAAGCCAGGGAAGAGCTGAGTGAGGAAGGGGGGGCTGGGGAGGGGATCTAAACCTAGAAAGGGAGGCAGCAAAGCTGAGAGGTGGGTACAGATGAGAGGAGCTGCAGAGGAAAAGGAGCCAAAAAAGGAGATTTGTGGAGAGCTGGAGGTGGCATCAGATGGAAATTCCCCCTGGGATTGTAACCAGTCGTGATTTTATCCAGCTCTTGCTGCCTTCCTGGGTAACCCATTAACTCTGTGTGGAATAATCAGGTTTTCTAGTTTCATTGACATGCAAAGACAATCCCCACAAACTCGTTCCCACTCTGCAGCAGCTCCTGGGGGAGCTGGGTCTGCAAACCTCTGAAATTAAAGGCATCACATTAATTCAGCATCCCAAGGATAAGAGCCTCCCCATCACACAGTGACATCAGCTCCAGCCACTTGGTTTGTTCTCACCACTGCTCCCCAAGGAGGCTGCTCCTGCAGAAGCCCAGAGTGGTCCCAGGTGGGATGGGCTGGGACTGCAGCTGGAGCCCTGGCACCCCAGCCACGTGGCACAGCTGTCCCCAGCAAAGGGGTCAAGGTGGTACCAGAACATCCCCACCCACAAGAAAACCTGGGGGGTTTCTGGGTTTTACAGGCTGGGAGAGTTGGGGTGTTCAGCCTGGAGAAGAGAAGGCTCCAGGGAGACCTTAGAGCAGCTTCCAGTGCCTGAAGGGGCTCCAGGAAAGCTGGGGAGGGGCTTGGGACAAGGGCAGGGAGGGATGGGATGAGGGGGATGGATGAAAACTGGAAGAGGGAGATTGAGGTGAGACATGAGGAGGGAATTCTTTGGTGTGAGGGTGGTGAGAGCCTGGCCCAGGTTGCCCAGGGAAGCTGTGGCTGCCCCATCCCTGGCAGTGTTGAAGGGCAGGTTGGATGGGGCTTGGAGCAGCCTGGGCTGCTGGGAGGTGTCCCTGCCCATGCAGGGGGTGGGACTGGATGATCTTGAAGGTCCCTTCCAGCCCAAACCAGTCTGGGATGATGATGATCTTGTGTTGGTTCCAGGCTGCCACAGCATATCTGGAAGCCATGGGATCAGCCCTGCAATGCTCAGCTCAGACTGGCCGTGATGCCACGTCCAAACCTCAGAGGGTGGCCTTGCACCCCTGCCAACCCAGGTGGCTGCTGTGCCAAACACACGGGCACACCCAGAGCCACCCTGGTCCCCCTGCATCCCGGGATGCCGGGGATGCTCTGGGATAACAGAGCTGTGAGCAGGACAA
Source organism: Chaetura pelagica (assembly GCF_000747805.2). Lineage (NCBI taxonomy): Eukaryota > Metazoa > Chordata > Aves > Apodiformes > Apodidae > Chaetura > Chaetura pelagica. The sequence continues at coordinate 932,089 of NW_009953499.1, forward strand.
GAGCAGTTCCCTTGGGGCTCTGCCAGGAAGGGCTTGGTTTGGCAGGGGAGTGTGACAACCCTGCTGACAGCTGAGAAAAATTGCTGCTGCAGCCAGCCCTGTGGTTTGCAGAGGGACAACACCGTGGTGAGTGTCAGGCTGGTTTTTGTTGGCTTCTCCCTTTCCCCTCGGGCAGGAGATGCCAATGGAGCTGCAGGGGCTTGAGCAGCAGCTTCAACACAACAAAACCCTGGGATCTTCAAACCAAGCCATGCAGGAAACCAAAAGCTGTGCAAATCCAGTGGGGAATTTAGGTTTGATGGGTGGAGAATTCCTTGGCCTGCCTAGAGCCACAGCTGAGGGGCAGAGCATTAAAACACCTCTTAGATGGGTGATAAACAGGAGCTGGAGCAGAAAACCCGAGTCAGCAGCCATGGCATGATCCTAAGGACATTTTGCTGCTACCTTTAGCTTCCCCCAGTAATTGCTGAATCTATTCACTTATAACCCCTGCTCATCTTCCATTTCTTACAGATGTTTCTCTTTAAAACATCCCAGCCTGGCCTGTGTGGGCAGATATTAATGCAGGAAGGAGGAGCAGGACCCACTGCCCATCGCTCTTCCCAGGATTATCCCCCCTTTCCTCACTTGCATTCCCTGGGCTGCAAATGATTGAGACCCAAGCATCACCTTTTCTCCTGACTTACACACTTCCATGAGAATTTTTTGTGGATCTTTGGTTCTTTCCTCACAGTTACAAACCCAGAAATGAAAGAAAACCAAGGAAACTTCATCTGCTGCAACCCCCGAACACGTGTTGAACGTGGTGCCTTTTGTGCAGGGATTTCATTTCTTCCCCTACCTCCCTGCTATCAGTGTTGTGCTTGGAGCAGCCTGGGCTGCTGGGAGGTGTCCCTGCCCATGCAGGGGGGTTGGGACTGGATGATCTTGAAGGTCCCTTCCAACCCAAACCAGTCTGGGATGATGATGATCCTGTGTTGGTTCCAGGCTGCCACAGCAGATCTGGAAGCCATGGGATCAGCCCTGCAATGCTCAGCTCAGACTGGCCATGATGCCACGTTCAAACCTCAGAGGGTGGCCTTGCACCCCTGCCAACCCAGGTGGCTGCTGTGCCAAACACACGGGCACACCCAGAGTCACCCTGGTCCCCCTGCATCCCGGGATGCCGGGGATGCTCTGGGATAACAGAGCTGTGAGCAGGACAAGAGCAGTTCCCTTGGGGCTCTGCCAGGAAGGGCTTGGTTTGGCAGGGGAGTGTGACAACCCTGCTGACAGCTGAGAAAAATTGCTGCTGCAGCCAGCCCTGTGGTTTGCAGAGGGACAACACCGTGGTGAGTGTCAGGCTGGTTTTTGTTGGCTTCTCCCTTTCCCCTGAGGCAGGAGATGCCAATGGAGCTGCAGGGGCTTGAGCAGCAGCTTCAACACAACAAAACCCTGGGATCTTCAAACCAAGCCATGCAGGAAACCAAAAGCTGTGCAAATCCAGTGGGGAATTTAGGTTTGATGGGTGGAGAATTCCTTGGCCTGCCTAGAGCCACAGCTGAGGGGCAGAGCATTAAAACACCTCTTAGATGGGTGATAAACAGGAGCTGGAGCAGAAAACCCGAGTCAGCAGCCATGGCATGATCCTAAGGACATTTTGCTGCTACCTTTAGCTTCCCCCAGTAATTGCTGAATCTATTCACTTATAACCCCTGCTCATCTTCCATTTCTTACAGATGTTTCTCTTTAAAACATCCCAGCCTGGCCTGTGTGGGCAGATATTAATGCAGGAAGGAGGAGCAGGACCCACTGCCCATCGCTCTTCCCAGGATTATCCCCCCTTTCCTCACTTGCATTCCCTGGGCTGCAAATGATTGAGACCCAAGCATCACCTTTTCTCCTGACTTACACACTTCCATGAGAATTTTTTGTGGATCTTTGGTTCTTTCCTCACAGTTACAAACCCAGAAATGAAAGAAAACCAAGGAAACTTCATCTGCTGCAACCCCCGAACACGTGTTGAACGTGGTGCCTTTTGTGCAGGGATTTCATTTCTTCCCCTACCTCCCTGCTATCAGTGTTGTGTTAATTACAATCACTAATTTCTGCCCTGCTGTTTAGTTCTCACTGAGGCTACAAAGACCTCACTGCCTGCTCACAACTCGGATTAAACTGGAATTAATTCCACAAGTGTAATTAGAGGTATGAGAAACTCCCCAGGGTCTGTCAAGGAATCCCCCAGCAGTCAAGACCCAGTAGTTCAGAGCATGAGGTTACACATCCCTGCTGATGCTCTGTAAGAGCTGAGAGGCTTCTCAGGTTGAGATCTTCAGTATTTTAATTACTTTCATCACCATTTTTGCATGGCTAGAGGAAGCTGCTCCTTGGAGACAGTGCTCCTGTTGCACTGCCAGCTGGGGCTGCTGCTCCTCTTCACCCAGAACATCAGGAAAAAAGGTATTGGAAATCCAGATGGAAGCTGTGGGGGGAAGGAGACAGGGATCTTTTTGCCACCAGGACAGGGCTTGGGGTGTTGAACCCTTGTGGAATGGCCCAGAGCCATCCCCTGCTCCATGGGGTGGGGCAGCAGAGCCCAGGTGGCTGCAGGGTGAGTCCCCAGGGCTGCTTTTAAACAACTGCTCCAAAATATCTCCCTCCAGACAAGTTCCATTGAAAGAGTCACATGTGCAGGTGTTGGACTGCAACCAGCTGCCTTGGCCAAGTTCCCAACGTTCTGGGAATTTCAGAGGGAACTGATTTCAGAGCTGTGGGATTTGCCCCTGAGAAGGGCTCCAAGTCCCAGCACTCAGCTCCAAATCCAACCAGGTGCTTCTGAAAACCTCCTGCCTTCCCCTCTTCAGTAACAATTTGCTATTTGGAGCTCGGATCACCTGCCAATCCTGGCAGTCACCCTCTTACCTGTCCCCCCTGGGGCTTTCCAGTCCCCTGTTCCTCTGCAGAGGGGGAACACTTAGTCCTCCCTGCTCAGGCTGCATCTCAGGGCTGGTCTCTCCCCAGAGCATCCTCAGCATTGCAGGGAGAGGTGACTTTGCTCAAAAGCTTCTCCAACCAGCTCCAGACTCCAGAACCAACCCTGGCTGGGCTCAATGCTCCCCGTCTGTCCCAGTTGCCTCCCAGCAAGCCCAGCCAGAGGGAATTTGCTACGGGTCTGAATTAAGGGTTTGGTTAACACAGCTAATCCTGTTTCAATCCCTACCTGGCCCTGCTCCTCCTGCCTGGCAGGACAAGTGGCTTCAGCAAACAGACCCTGCTGCCAAGGGATGGGCTCAGGGAGCAGCCAGGAGGGACTGGGACGGACTTGTTGCCTCTGATGGAAAAGCAGAGTTTTTCCCCAAGAGGAACCCTTGTGGCCCTGGGGCTGCAGCCAAGGCTGGTGAAGGTTTGAGCTCAGTGGTATCTAATGATCATAGCCTGGCCATGCAGGGGGAGCAGGAAGGTTCTTGGTGTCCCCCAAGAGTCTGGGGCAAGGGGATCCAGCTATGTCTGTGGGAACATAAGGAGGGCAGGTAACCATGCAGAGGGGAAACTGGGAGGGTTATTACAAGGAGAAACCTTCTCTGTCTCACAAAGTCCCCCAGACAGCTGGAGGTCAGGAAAACACCTTGAGTGCTTCTCCTGCTCTTTCAGCACCTGCTTTGGATGTGCTCTGAGGTGAGAACTCCTGCTGTGACCCACCTTGCTGCACCATGGGGACCTGAGCTGACATCTCTGGCACCAGCCCCATCCCAGGGCCATGTACCTGTGGCTGTGGGAGCTGCTGCAGCCTGGGTTTGCTGGAGGATGCAGGAACATCTCTGACGTGACTCTGGAGAGACTCAGAGATGACACCCACGTCCCCCTCCTGGTGTTAATGGGCCTTCAGGCACCAGGGTAATAACTCAGAGAGACAGAATCAATCTTTCTTTTCTTCCTGGAAATGGTGAGGAGCAGGAACAGAAAGCTCCTGACATCAATCAAACACGTATGGAAATAGTTTGGTGGGGGTACCAAAGCAAGAGGAGAAGAGCAGGGAGGTGCTCACCAGCCACAAGCCAAGCACCAGAGGGGGTGGTTGGTTGAAAGGAGCAGCATAAAACCCACTCCCCACTCAGCCCTGGAACTGTCTGTGGGGTTGGGCTGCTGGGGACCCCCATGGCCCCTGCACCCTGCCCAGGGCACCCTGCCCAGCCCTGCTCTGCCAGCCTGAACCCGAGTGCTGCCCAAGCTGGGTGAGATGCCTGGAGGGAGACACCAGGTCATGGGCAGCCATGAGCTGCTGCCAGCTCCTCTTGGCTCTCCAGTGAGTTGTGCCTGAGCCAAGAGGGAACCACCTCAGACCCCCCAAGGGAAGGAGAAGACACTGTGCATGAGGTGAGCAAATGCACCTGCCCTGCTCTGCCAGCCTGAACCCGAGTGCTGCCCAAGCTGGGTGAGATGCCTGGAGGGAGACACCAGGTCATGGGCAGCCATGAGCTGCTGCCAGCTCCTCTTGGCTCTCCAGTGAGTTGTGCCTGAGCCAAGAGGGAACCACCTCAGACCCCCCAAGGGAAGGAGAAGACACTGTGCATGAGGTGAGCAAATGCACCTGATGTCATCCTGGAACTCTCTGGGCAGGGTGTGAGAGAGGAGAGCTCAGCAGCATCACCCTCACCCTCCAGCTCTGCAGGGTCACTCCTCATGGGTGACTGAGGAGCTGCCCTGGTGTGACACCAGGAACTGAGGCAGAAACAAACACAGCAGGTCAGCCAAACCAGTCTCCAGAGCCTCTAGCCTCTCCCAGCCATATCCATGTCCAGCCAGGCATGACCTGCAGCTCTCCCTGCCTGCTCTCCCACCAGTTTCACACTGTTGCTTCTCCCCCCAGCTCTGCCAACACTTTGCACATGGGCTGCTCCATCCCTGGGGGTCCCTGTGCTTCCTGCTCCCTGCCTGCTCTCCTGCATTGCCCCAGAGGAACCACAGCATCAGGAGCTGGTGGGGAAGTCTTCCCAATAATAACCCAAATGACTTAACAAGGATTTGAAAAAGAGCTTCTGTTTGAGGGAAATGGATCTGGGTCCTTCCATCAGGCTGTGACACCCAAAGAATCCCAGAATCCCAGGGGTTGGAAGGGAGCTGGAAAGCTCCCCCAGCCCAACCCCCCTGCCAGAGCAGGGGCACCCAGAGCACATCACACAGGAACGTGGCCAGGGGGGTTGGAATGTCTCCAGAGAAGGAGACTCCACAGCCTCTCTGGGCAGCCTGGCCCAGGGCTCTGGCACTCTCACCCCAAAGAAGTTCTTCCTGAGATTCCCATGGAACCTCCTGGGCTCCAGTTTGCACCCAGTGCCCCTTGTCCTGTCACTGGACATCACTGCACAAAGCCTGGCTCTGCCCTCCTGACACTGCCCTGAACAGATTTGTGCCCATGGATGAGGTGGCCCCTCAGTCTCCTCTTCTCCAAGCCCAACAGCCCCAGCTCCCTCAGCCTTTCCTCAGCAGGGAGATGTTCCCCTCCCTCCAGCATCTCTGGGGCTCTGCCCTGGGCTCTTCCCAGCACTTCCCTGTCCTTCTGGAACTGAGGGGCCCAGAACTGGACACAACATTCCAGATGTGGCCTCACCAAGGCAGAACAGAGGGGCAGGAGAACCTCTCCTGACCTACCAACCACCCCCTTTCTAACCCACCCCAGATGCCATTGGCCTTCTTGGCCACCAGGGCACATTGCTGGTCATGCTCATCCTCCTGCCCACCAGGACCCCCAGGGCCCTTTCTCCTCCCCTGCTCTCCAGCAGCTCAGAACTGACTCCACAGCCCTGAACCAGCTCCACTCCAGTTCACCCACAGTCCTGCTCCTGGGACTCTACTCACAGGGAACCATTTCCCTCTGATTTAGCCAAAGAAGTTGCCAAGTTCCACTGAAACATGGCAGCTGCAAAATCTTCCATCTCCATCTAACAGTCATTTAGATGTAAACACCCTCCTGTGGCTCCAGAGCTGCTTCCACCAGAGTGATGATGGGGCTGGAGCTCTTTATGGCACAAGGCTGAGGTTTATTTACCTTGGCCATAAAATCTGGAGCTTGTTCAGCAGCAGGCATTTCTTGTTAAAACTGCTGCACTCACCTTTCATTTTACTTGTGTGTGTGCTTTCCTCCTGGAAAGCCACCAGGTTGGATGCAATAAATCAGCAGTTCCTGGGTAATGTCCATGGTGGGAGGTTGATCCACACCAGCCCTGGGCCTGTCCTGCCCTGGGCATTTGTTTTCCTGGCCCCAAAGGGCAGAATTTGGGATGAAACAAGGGGATTTGTATCCTGGGCTGCATCAAAAGAAGTGGGAGCAGCAGGGCCAGGGAGGGGATTGTCCCTCTCTGCTCCTCTCTGGTGAGACCCCCCCTGCAAGGTTGGGTTCAGTTTTGGGGTCCCCAACACCAGGAGGACACAGAGTTGTTGGAGCAAGTCCAGAGGAGGCCACGGAGGTGATGGGAGGGCTGGAGCAGCTCTGGGACAGGCTGGGAGAGTTGGGGTGTTCAGCCTGGAGAAGAGAAGGCTCCAGGGAGACCTTAGAGCAGCTTCCAGTGCCTGAAGGGGCTCCAGGAAAGCTGGGGAGGGGCTTGGGACAAGGGCAGGGAGGGATGGGATGAGGGGGATGGATGAAAACTGGGAGAGGGAGATTGAGGTGAGACATGAGGAGGGAATTCTTTGGTGTGAGGGTGGTGAGAGCCTGGCCCAGGTTGCCCAGGGAAGCTGTGGCTGCCCCATCCCTGGCAGTGTTGAAGGGCAGGTTGGATGGGGCTTGGAGCAGCCTGGGCTGCTGGGAGGTGTCCCTGCCCATGCAGGGGGTGGGACTGGATGATCTTGAAGGTCCCTTCCAGCCCAAACCTGTCTCGGATTCTATGATGACCTGGAAGGACACAGCAACAATCCTGGCCTGAGAAGCAGGTGTAAATGAAATTGCAATAGAGCAGGAGGTTGTTATAACATCAAAAATCAGTGTTCAGCTGGACCCAGAGCTTTATGTAACAGCAGAGTGGGATGCAAATCTCCCCTCCCACCACCACCACCATCACCCAGGACATAATCAGGTTTCCAACAGCACCAGCAGGCTGCCTGAAGTCAGCCCTTCCCCACCTCCCAAACTGGAGATGATTCAATTATTTACAGCAAGGGCTTCCAAAAATGTGCTGAAAATGACTTGAGATGAGATGAAGTTTTCTTCAATAACTGGGGCTCCTTCTCTGCTTCTATTGATTCTGCAGGAGAAAAAGAAATGAACACCAAGTTTACAAAAAGCTTTCAGCTGGTTTTCTTTTTCTCAAACTGCTGGAAACTTCAGCTGCAGGGAGGTTGAGCCACAGTTTGAAAAGCAGCCAGGGCTGATTTCAGATCTGAGGATGCAGGAGAGATGCCCCATAAACCCACCCAGCAACTCTCTGCCCTTCCAGCATCTCCTCAACCACAACCTCCAAGAGGTGCTGCAGGAATTCTGCTGCCCTGGCCCCCCTTGGCAAATAATTGCTTTGCTGGGCTAAAGCAGGACAGTGAGTTGGCCCAGCCCTCATGGTGCTTGATAGCTCATCTTCTCAACAACCTGCACAGGAATGAGCATTTTGGAGGTGTTTTCTTCCCAAACTGACTCCTAGCATTGGAGTCAAGGTGGGTTTCAGAGCAGGAACCCAAGAGTCCTGCTGCTCCACCACCCATGGGTGCAGCTCAGGGATGCTGATGAGGGGTGATGGTTTTCAGCTGGAAGAGGGAGATTGAGGTGAGACTTTAGGAAGGAATTCTTCCCTGTGAGGGTGGTGAGAGCCTGGGCCAGGTTGCCCAGGGAAGCTGTGGCTGCCCCATCCCTGGCAGTGTTGAAGGGCAGGTTGGATGGGGCTTGGAGCAGCCTGGGCTGGTGGGAGGTGTCCCTGCCCATGCAGGGGGTTGGATCTAGATGATCTTTAAGGCCCTTCCAACCCAAACCAGCCTGAGATTCCATTATTCTAGGCTATTTTCAGCACAAACTTTGAGCTTAATGTCACTGAAACTCTTTCTGCAGCAAACAAAGGAGCTGTTTTTTAATTTTATTTCTTTTTCCTGCCACTTTTCTCCAGGGGGAATATATCCCCAGGGCACTTTGCTTCTCCATCCCCCTGGGAGCTGCCTCAGCTGCCAGTTTTGCCATCCTCTGGGTGTCCAAGCTAAAAATACCTTGTGTACAACCAACCTGCCACCCTTTAGCCCCCGGCGATGGGACTGACAGGTGCTCAGGAGCTGCAGGAACTTCACTGAGATCCCTACAAAGCAAAACCAACCCCCAAAAAGTGACATTTCAGATGTCTTGCTGGATTGTGAAACTCCTCCAGGGTCGGGCAGGGCTTTGAAAGCACCTGAGAAGGGAACACCAAGTAAACAAACAAGACGCAGAGGGGGTGGGCTGGTGGGTGACTGGGGTTGGGCTCCTTCTCTCCAGTGCAAAACTGGGATTGATTTGTGGTCCTAGACCCTCAGGGTTGTGCACAGAAGGCTGTGGATGATGATGGTGAGCACAGCTTGTTGCATATAAGACTCCTTGTAGTAAAATGAGGGTGATTCAGGTAGATGCCATGTCCGTGATCCTTAAAGTTATCAGCACTGAAGGCAATTGCAGGGTCCCCACAGCCCTAGGATCCCTTTCCAACAGGTCCACAGCACTTCTGAGCTGGAATAGACACATCTGAGTCTATTGAAAACTCAGCAAAAATGACCATAAAATCACAGAATCACAGATTGGTTTGGGTTGGAAGGGACCTTCAAGACCATCCAGTCCCACCCCTGCATGGGCAGGGACACCTCCCAGCAGCCCAGGCTGCTCCAAGCCCCATCCAACCTGCCCTTCAACACTGCCAGGGATGGGGCAGCCACAGCTTCCCTGGGCAACCTGGGCCAGGCTCTCACCACCCTCACAGGGAAGAATTTCCTCCTCATGTCTCACCCAAATCTCCCCTCTTCCAGTTTCAATGCATTGCCCCTCTTCTGGTTTAAAGCCATTCCCCCTTGTCCCATCACTCTCTGTCCTTGTCAAAGGTCCCTCCACAGGGATTTTTCTCTCTTTCATAAGATACCCTCTACCAGGGAGAAGTTGCTGCATATTTTTAGTACAGAAGCAACAGGCCTGGTATCTGCTGGGAGCTTAAATGGCCCCAAACATCACAGAGAAGCATGTCAGAAAAGCCTCAACATCCAGATTGTCACTGTCACCTGGATGTCCAAGTTCTCAGCCTGTCCCTTGAGATGGACATCACTGAGATGAGCAGGGAGAGGCTGGAAACCAGAGCACCCTGGGTGGGGTATCTTAGCTTGTTTTTCTTCTCTGCTGGGCTTTGAGCCACTGAACAATCCCACCTGGCTTTTCTGAGCAGCAGTGTCACCCACCTCACACTTTGTGCTGTCCTGAGGATCAGTCAGAAACATCCCTTCAGTTGATAATGAAATCCCAAGGAAAAATAGCAGCAACTCTACCATGAGCTCATAGCCAGTAACCCCCAGAGAGATGCCATGACACTGGGCCAGGGATCAGACACCAGCTGGGACTGGTCCCCACGTCTCCCTTCTTCATCTTCACCTCTGTAGCTGTTCTTCTCCCCGTGATGCTGAAGGGTCTAACCCTGGAGCTGCAGTGAAATCCTCCTCAAGTGGCAGTTTCTGTCCCCAGCCTTCTGCCAGGATGGACATGATTCATTTCAGACCAGCAGCTCCACAGGAAATCTATTATTTCCTGTTCCTCAGTGAGTGATGTTTCTCCCCCTAAATTGAAGTTTCTCACAGGAGCCAATGACTCCTCCGTGTATTTCTCACCTCAAGGAGACATTTGGCAAAGCTTTAAAATCACCCAAGTATTTGGTTTCAGCTGCTTTGAGGTGAAAAGCTACTTTTCTGGTTCAAAAGAGGTTGAGGCACTAATAGCTAGTGATAGTAAAATCAAATACATATTTAGAGGTGAAATTAGACACCTCAAATGACTGAACCATTTGGCCTGATTTGTTTTCCTTGCTTCTTTGGTTTTTTTCTCCCCAGTTTGAGGGAAGTTTTGCCTTCTCACCCTGATTTGGAGCATTGCCACCCTTTGAACACCTAAACTGGTGGAGTGTTTTCCAGCCAGTCCTGGAATGAGGTCACTGTTGGAAGGTGTTGTGGTTCCTCCTACAGTCACAATGTCTTACTCAACCGTTACACAGAGGAGGAAGGAGGGTGATTGAAAACCTCCATCCCTGGGGACAACGAGCAGCCACACCAGCCTCACAAGAACTTTAGACTCAGACACAAGAGGAGGGAGCTTAAAACTTGAAATTGAGAGCAAGGAGAATCTCTAGGAAGGAGCCCCAGAGAGGCAGATCCAGCTGGCACTGTGGGGAGGCAGATCCAGGGAGATAATACCCCAAACATCCAGGGATGTTGGTGCCAAGGAAGGAAAGGAAAGATTCCTGGTGGAAGAGAGTTCAAAGGCAGTGTGGGTTGAGCTGGCTGTGTGAAAACAGAGCTGGGATGATCCAGGCTGAGCAGTAAGGAAAAGGATTAGCCTGTCAAGTTAGCCTCTTGAGTGTGGAAGAAGTAGAAACTCCAGCATTTGGGATGCCCAGAGTTCCATGGAACAAGGTCTGAGTGGGTTCCCTCCAAGGAGCAGCTGAGACAGATCCCTCTTGCCCCCCCAGCTCTGCATTTCCC
>NW_009953499.1:943433-954790 GCF_000747805.2 Chaetura pelagica
TTCCCTACATTTTCTCACAGCTGCAGGTATCAGTAAGGAAATTATTAGATCCATTTCCCTGTGATGCCTCCCCTCAATCAGAGTGACAAGGTCCTACCCCAAGGGGCCATGAGATGTCCCTGCCAGACAGGTGGGCTTTGTTCCTCCAGGGCTCTTGGACTTCTTCAAGAAGGGCAACTGGATGCACAGCCTCAGCATCCCTCACCAGGTTCAACAGCTGCCCCACAACATGTCCCTGGGCACAATGACCAACACTGACAATGAGCCCAACCAGCTCCACCTTCAGTGGTTAGAGGACAAGAAGAAAGGGTGTGGGTGAAAGGGAGTGGTTGGTAGGTTAGGAGAGGTTCTCCTCCCCCTCTGTTCTGCCTTGGTGAGGCCACATCTGGAATGCTGTGTCCAGTTCTGGGCCCCTCAGTTCCAGAAGGACAGGGAAGTGCTGGGAAGAGCCCAGGGCAGAGCCCCAGAGATGCTGGAGGGAGGGGAACATCTCCCTGCTGAGGAAAGGCTGAGGGAGCTGGGGCTGTTGGGCTTGGAGAAGAGGAGACTGAGGGGCCACCTCATCCATGGGCACAAATCTGTTCAGGGCAGTGTCAGGAGGACAGAGCCAGGCTTTGTGCAGTGATGTCCAGTGACAGGACAAGGGGCAGTGGGTGCAAACTGGAGCCCAGGAGGTTCCATGGGAATCTCAGGAAGAACTTCTTTGGGGTGAGAGTGCCAGAGCCCTGGGCCAGGCTGCCCAGAGAGGCTGTGGAGTCTCCTTCTCTGGAGACATTCCAACCCCCCTGGCCACGTTCCTGTGTGATGTGCTCTGGGTGCCCCTGCTCTGGCAGGGGGGTTGGGCTGGGGGAGCTTTCCAGCTCCCTTCCAACCCCTGGGATCCTGGGATTCTGTGATTTTTCAGCCATTAGCACAGGGAAAACCAGCTGGAAAGGTGCTATCAGCTATATCCAGGGATTCAGATCAATTTTCTCCTCATATTCCAGAATATTTTGAGATCAGAGTGAGACTAAGTGAGGAGAAATTGTCACCCTAGAAGAGCAATTGTTTCCTCTAAAAAGATATAAAGCTCTGGAAAGGAGACTTAAATTTGAAGTGACCATTTAGCCATAATTGCAACTTTGCCAGCAATTTGCTGTATGTGGGATGACTCAGAGATACAAAACTAAGAAGAAAATCACTTCCTTTGTTCAAGGGGAAAAAGAGATGTATCCTTCTTTAAAACAGAACTGAAAGCTCTGCAATATTAGCTTGAATTCAGATTAAAACCTGCAAACATTCCTGAGTACCTGGTCCCAGTCTTAGTGCTGTCTCAGTCTGAGAACACTTGGTTCTGTTACTCCCAGCATAGGGGTGTAAAATGTGGTGTGTAAAGCAATAAAGAGAGAGATAAATCAGCTCTTAAAATCTTCTGTGCACTGTCAATTTTCCTGCATCAAGTGATCCTTCAAGCTGCCACTTTTCAAGCCGCAGCCCCCATGGCATGAGAGTGTGTCTGGCTCATGGGTTTCTGGGCAAGAAGGGCAAGAGGGGGGAAGTTTTGAGCCTACAAGGGGAATGTGGACCCTGTCAGGCCAAAAATGCATCTCCCAGCTGCTCTCCAGTGGGTGAATTCTCTCCATGTGCCCAACATCAGACGCTGGGCCAAAATTTAGGTAGAGATGTAGTCAGGCAAGCAGCATGTAAGAGGTTTCCTCCCAAATGCTCCTCTGTCTTTAAACCTCTTCCTGCCTCAAGGAATCATCATAGGATGGTTTGGGTTGGAAGGGACCTTAAAGATCATCTAGATCCACCCCCCTGCATGGGCAGGGACACCTCCCAGCAGCCCAGGCTGCTCCAAGCCCCATCCAACCTGCCCTTCAACACTGCCAGGGATGGGGCAGCCACAGCTTCCCTGGGCAACCTGGGCCAGGCTCTCACCACCCTCACAGGGAAGAGTTTCTTCCTAAGATCACATCAAAATCTAACTTCTTTCACCCCAAGGAGTCCACTGCAATCAAGAGCTGCCTCTCCTCCCGCACAGGGGTGCTGCCTGACATCAGCTCTGAACATTCAGGTGTCCTCTCACCCAGCTCATCCTCAAGGCCTCCTGCATGAGTGGAGGCTCAGCAGGACCAGCTGAGCTGCTTTGCAGGGTTGTGAGCAGGACAGGAGATAGCTTTAGGTCTTCAAATGTTGAGCACAAAATACTGCTGCCCTTCTGGTTTGTACTTGGCTGAAGGTACCTGCTTCCCCTCTGAACCAGTGAGACCAGAGGTGGTCTCTGGAGGCCACCCAGGGAAGGGACTGGGGGATCTCCATCCTTGCCAGCCACAGACAAGACACCACAGCAGAGCTGGGCAAAGCTCAGCCCTGGAAAGTCAAGAAGGATCTGGCCAAATAGTCACCAAGCTGCAGCACTGCTACAGTTCCTGGGAAATGAAATCTCCACTCAGAAAACTTCCTTTTCCTTTGGTCAAAAGCTCCCACCCTGATTACAATCAAAGCATCACATTCTGTCTCACCTTCTCCCTGGCATTGACAGGGTCACTGGGGACATCTCAGCAGGACATTTCTAAAGGAAACATCTTTCAAAACAAGGCTTTGTGGTCAGAGCACACCCACCTTATCCAAACGCCTTGCACCCTGCTCTGTCTTTAAACCAAACCTGCCCAGATGTGCTCTGGAAACCCACACCAGGCTGCAGCACCCAACCTGTGCCTGTGCCTCGCACCAGCCCTGCAGGGCCAGGAGAGGAATTCAGGCATTTGCTACCCTCTGCTGTCCTGCTCCTGCTATTTCACCTCCCTCTAGCCGAGGCCACTGCTGGTTTCCTCTCTGTGTCCCTCCTGCACCTGCCAGAGGCACCATCACCCTTCCCATCTTCACACGGAGCCTTTCCACTGTTCTGGGGCTGATCCTCCTGCCCCCCTGGGCCATCTGCTCCCCCAAACCACTCGAACCCTTCTCCCAGATGTTCCCATCTCCTTAGGCAGAGCAGCTGTGCTTCCCTCCATCCCCCAGCCTGCTTTTTCACCCTGTCCTCTCTGCTTCCCAGGGGGTCTCCCTGCCCCTAACCCTGTGCTTGTGCTGCTGCTCCCCCTGCGTTGCTCCCAAGGAGGGAACAAACAGCTCATGGGAGAGCTGGACTCTCACCTGCCAAGCACCAAAAACCCTTCTGCAGGTGTCAGAGACCAGCCTGGCACCACCAGGGTTAATCCTGAGGGGGTATCAGTGCAGCTCCTGCCTTTATTAATAACCTTTGAGCCTTCACAGAGGAGAAGCAGCCAAAGGATAAATGCCAGCCTGGTTGCTTTGGTGCCTACATTGAATATTTATCACAGGAAGAGAGATCAGGGCGTAATTCCTTCCTAATGAGCCATGCTCAGCTGGTTCCCAAGAGGATTTGCAGTCTGGAATCTTGTTTCTGTGAGATCAGCAGCTTCCAAGATGTTCCATTTCCCTTGGGAAGCCACAGCCCCATCCCAAGGGCTGGGGGCTCCCCAGGGAGGTCGGTGGCACCCGGCACTGCTGGCACAGCTGCTGATGGAACGGGTTGGGTTGGAAGGGACCTGAAAGATCACCCAGTTCCAGCCCCCAATAATACAAGAAGCTGTGCTGCTGTGCTCAGCACAGGGTGCTCCTGGAGCAGGACACAGGCACCAAACCACCTGTCCCAGTTTGAAACCAAGAAACCTAGAAGCTGTGGTGACATTTGTGGGTGATGCTCCTTGGATCCAATCTGAGTGTTGCTCTGTGAGAGCCCAAAGGGTGTCTGAGGCACCACAGGGTCATAGAATTGGTGGGGTTGGAAGGGACCTTTACAGATCACCTAGTCCAGCCTCCCTGCAGTGCTCAGGGACCTTTTTAACTACATCAAGTTGCTCAGAGCCTGGTCAAGCCTGACCTTGAATGTCTCCAGGGATGGGGCCTCCAACACCTCTCTGGGCAACCTGCTCCAGTGCTTCCCCACCCTCATGGTAAGGAACTTGTTCCTGATATCCAATCTAAATCTCCCCTGCTCTAGTTTAAGGCCACTGCTCCTTGCCCAACTGCTACACACCCTTACAAACAGAGCCCCTCTGCCCTCAGGGGCTGCAGAAAGGCAGTGTTCCCTGTGTGCTGCACAGCAGGGAGGGATCAGGACCTCCTGGAGCAGCCAGCCATGGTCACAAACCCCTGCTCCTCCTGCAGCCCTGCAGTGTTTGCCTGGATGCCCCTGAGGAGTCCCCGAGGGACCTTCTCATTCAGTGCTGAACCTGGTGACTGTTCTGTTTGACAAGTTTCATCTCCACTAGAGGCCAATCTTGGACACCTCTGTCTCCTTGAGCATCTGGAGTTGGATGCACCCATCTGGCCTTAGCCAGACTGAACTTATTTTGTGGCAATCCAGGTCTCCCCAGTCAAGCAAAGCCAACTTTAGGGGACACCTGTGAGGGAAGATAGACTGAGATGCCATCAGATCTGCCAGCTGGGGACAGGGAGGGACAGCAGGAGCAGTGCCAGAGGCAGCAGGAGGGTCTGTGTGTGCAGAGCACAGCAGGATGCTCCTCCATCCCTGGGCAGCAGTTCAAATAAACCAAGGGAAAAAAGAAACCTCCTTGTTGCAAAACACCCACAAATCCAGCCAAGCAGGGATGCAGGAAGTACTGAGAGGCTCCTGCATTAATTCTTCTTTCCAAATGGGGTGTGCATCAGGGTGCAACTCCCACCTCTCTTTTGGAGAGAGGGAGGGAGGTTCATTCCCAGGCAGAACAACAGAGGGAATTACCTTCCCATGGGCTTCCTGAAGCAGCACTCGTGCTTTCTCCAAGATAAGCAAAGGAATAACAACCACTATAGGATGGTAAAGGAGTGAATCTGTATTCTTGGCATTTTCCTCCAGGTGACCCAAGTTCAGCTTCACTCCCTGAGCTTGAATTTTGCATTTCCAGCAGGGATCCAAGCTCTTTGCTATGGAAGGAGGATGCCCTGTCTCCCAATGCTCAGTGACTGCTGAACACCTTTCCTGAGACCTCACAAACAAACCCCTTGCTGAGCTGATGAGCTAACATGAATGCCAAACCAGCACATTTCAGCCATGCCACCTGCCTCAGATGTTCTATTTTATCCTGCTTCCCTCAGGAAATGAGATTCATGGAGTTATTCAGAGTCTGGCCTGGCTGGGCTGCCCTCGTTGTAACAACTTGTGAGCACGAGTTTCACTCTTAATTTGATGGAGATCTCAAAGATACTACCAAGCTCCTACAGTTAGTAAGAAGAGGGGATCAGGGTGAAAAGCCCCATCCCTGCCATGGCTCAGTTTGCACCAGGCAGGAGGGAAAACTCAGCCCTGGATCAGAAACCAAAAGGAAAAACCTTCCTTATTCATTCTGCTGCTCACACGAGTCTGTGTTTTCATCCCCAGCAATTTCAGGCCAGATTTGGTTTATTTATGCTAAAACTGTCAGAAAAACTTGAGATAGGGTTGGGGGGGGGGGTTTATTTATTTATTTTTAAAGAAACACTAAGAATTCACTCATCCCATCATTCCCAAGGCCTTCTCTACAGGCACAGCCTGAAAATAACCTGTTTCTGGAGAGGCTTCCTCAGTCCTGCCCCTTCCTTGGCTCTGGCCAGGAGGGAGGGGTCAAACTGCCCCCCCAGGATGCAGCCCAAACCCCTCCCACCCACGGGGCTGGGAACTGGAAGGCTTTTCACTGATTTTCCCCCAATGTCATCATTCTGGGAGGACAGGGAAGGAGACCTGCCTTTGCTTGTCATGATTTTCCCCAAGAATAATCACTGGTGCTTTCTACTCTCTCCAAGTTGTTCTTCTGCATTTCTCTTGTATCTTAAATGAAGTGGTGGGTGTCTTCTGATTTATCTTCTTTTTAAAAAAAAAAACACACCAAACTTGTGCTGTTTTCTCATGTGTACATTTTTTTTCACAAGCCAGTAGGATGATTTGAACACATTTACCCTAAAAAGCACTTTTCCTTCCCCCTACACTTTGCCTCCAGAAACCCTGGTACAAGTGAGCAAGAAGCTTTTAGCTTTACTCTTCCCAAGCTCCTGGCTGTCTGTGTATTTTAACTGCTTCATTCTAGTTCTCAGTGAACAATCATGGGAACCTACATCTCCAGGACAAACAGGAACATGAACACACCCTGTTTTAAGAGATTCCAATCTTGAACCAAGAAGGCTTGAATCCAAACCTCCTGCTGGAAGCTGTGAGCTGAGCTTGGGAGGTTGGGCACAAGGAGCAGGAAAGAAGTCACAAACTGGAGAGTAGCTGAGAGATGCATTTGGGGGGGGGGTTTAGGACTTGAAAGAAAGTCCCCCCTGCTGTGTGGCTACATCTTGCTCTGCTTTGCCTAGCAAGTTCTGTCATTTCTCCTTCTGAGACTTTTAGTGCATGTCATTTCCCCCTCAAAACCACAATGTCCTATTCAGCATGTTCTTATTTTTATCAGATATCCTGCACAGGTACCCTCTATAGCTGGGGATCCTGGAGTCTCCCCCTTGAGTTATGGGGCAAACTCTCCCTTAATCTTGGCTTTCTGGGTTTTCCCTGCCTCTTGTTCTGCTAGGATTTCCACCAAAAAAAGGCCTTAGATAGCACTGCTATTGCCTATCTCCTTCTTCTTCCCTCACTACTCCTACCATCTTTCTCCCACCCCAGCTATATTTCCTCCACTGCATCCTGCCCAGATGGTCCCCAGAAGAAAGGCCATGTTTCCCCACAAAGCTCAGGCCCACTGAGTGCCACCAAGGTGGGCAGGGGACATGGCACTTCCCAGCCTGTGAGCCATCACTGGGTGCCAGGGAGAAGCAGCAGCTTCCTCATTGCCATGGCAACGTAACATTCCACCCTGTGCAGCACATGGAGCACTGGGCAGGATGCTGGGTGCTCCGAGGATCTGGCCACACTTTGGAGAACCCAGGGTGCTGGGGACTGTGGGGATCCTGACTTGGCTGCTTTGCTCGTGGAAAAGACCAGTATGGAGGTGGATATCTTTTGCTCTGGCTCCTTGGAGGAGCCTGGAAGAGGAGGTGAGAGGGAGCTGAGCACCCTCCAAGCTGAGCCTGAGTGCTGCCCCTCTGCTCACCCCCTAGGACAGCCAGTGGCCCTGCCTCATGTCCAGCCAACCAGCTCCAGCTGGGAACAACAAGGAGGTGAGATCTACAAAGCCCTCCTGCAGGACCTCCCTGACCCACACACCTCTCTTTCCTGGGTGCTGTAGTTTCCCCACCCAGCCTGGTTCAGGTTCAGGAGCCTCTCCTGGCTGCCCACTCTGTCCCTGATGCTGGACCTTCAGTGACACCAGTGCATCTCAGGGGGATGATGGGGAGCACACACATGGAACACCATCCCCTGCCATGACCCTAAACCTTGCTGCTGTGACCAAGGAGACAAGTGCTGACACTGGAGGACAGAAAGGACAGCTCTTGAGATTCCCTCTGGGTGCACAACACCCCTGAGGGACAGCATCCCTCCAGCCACCACTGCCCATTTTCTTTGTGTCCCCATCCACCTCACACTGGCTGAAATATCCAGCCACAGAGAAGAGGGATACCCTCCTTCTCCTCTCTGCATTTTCCCTCCCAGATAGCTCTGACTGCAGCCACACCTTTCTCCAATAAAGCCACTGGCTCCTGTTGGCATCTCTCTGCAACCCTGGATGCTCCAGACACAGAAGGACTTGGGTGTTACAAGGAGGGGACCTACCATGCAGGTTAAACCACTTGTTTGTCTTTAGTCATGGAAAAGGCATCATTCCCAGTCAGTCTTACACTAAGAAACTACTCCATTTCCTTCTTAGACCACTTTATTTACACAGCCAGGAAAAAGCAACACCTGGGAAGAGTTTAACAAGAGAATTTGTTGGGGTCAAGGTTAAAAAAATGACAGGGCAAGGGAAAGCTCAGCTTCAAATCTCTTGGTTTTCAGAGCCAGGCCCTGCAGTGCGAGAGGGACACGGGGCTTTGGAAAAGATTCCCACCTTCCTGGCCTGGAAGTAGAGTTCAGGACTTGCAGCTGACACTTCCCTGAGCCCAGCGACTGCTGGGGAGTCCAGGAGAGGGCAGCAATGCAGTGCAGGAGGTTCCAGTACAGACCAGTCCGGGCAGCCAGTGAGTGATTTTTAGCAGAAAAAGGCTCTGGATCCAAAAGGCAGGAGCTGCTTCTGCTTCTTGGTGGAGAAGAGAGGCTCTGGATCCAAAAGGCAAAGAAGAACAGGAGCTGCTTCTGCTTCTTGGTGGAGAAGAAACCTACTCAGAGTAGAAACCTACTCAGAGTAGGGGCGTTGATGCAGCTCCAAGTCTTGTGTTTGGTCTGGTGGTTTCAGGGGCAGGAATCTGTCCCAGGGAACTCAGCAGAAGGTGTGGGCTGGCAACTGTTTGTTGAGGCTCAGTGAAGGAAGAAAGGGTGCAATTCATCCATTGCCCACAGACCAGCTGGCCCATGGGCAGGAGTGCCAGAAAGTGCCTTGGAGATGAGAGGAAGGAGAAGAGCCAAGTGGAGAAAAGGCAGGTGGATGTGATGTTTGAGGGGAGGGGGCTGTGAGTCCTCAGGTGGGAGGTGCAGGACCACTGGTTGGCTATAAAGCTCCATGGTTCTCCTTCTCACAGCTCTTCTCCAGCTCCCAAGGCTCCTCTCTGGGGCTGCATGGTGATAAAGCCACAGCTTTGGCATCAGCAAGGTGAAGGTAAGGAAGAGGTCAAGGTGGGAGTCCTTCTGACTAATCTTAAGACAAATGTAATGAGCAGGTCTGTGGCAGGGGCTGTGGGTGGGACTCGTGATTGTCCCCTGTCCCCAGCAGCCTGGGCTGTTCTGTGGGTTGGTGGGGAAGGGGTGGGGGCAGCTGGGTCTCCACACAGGCTGTTTTGCCCCTGCCACCAAGGGCACAGCCAAAAGCCTGGCAGTGGAATTCCCCATACCCACTCAGCCTCCTCCAGGTGGGTTCAAAGAACTGGGCTGTGGAAGGAGCTTGAGTAGAGCAGGGCTGGTGGCCTGGGGATAGGGAGATGATGTCATAGAACCTCAGAGTGGTTTGGGTTGGAAGGAACCTTGACAGGTCACCTAGTCCCTGCAGTGAGCAGGGACATCAACTAGACCAGGTTGTTCACAGCCCTGTTTGACCTGGCCTTGAGTGTTTCCAGAAATGGGACACCTACCACCTCTCTGGGCAACCTGGGCCAGGGTTTCAACACCCTCACTGATCTCTGAGGAAGCATGAGCTGAAAAGCCTGAGCTACCCAATGTCCACATCCCTGGGGCAGCAAGTATCTTGGTGACCTATCACTAAGCCCAGCCTTGGGTCAGTAAAGGACATTTATGCTGAACATCAGGGCTCAGAGCAGTTAAAACCCTCCCCCAGGTCCAGCCTGGGGCACAGCTGCTCTGTCAGTCCAAAACCTTGACATTTGCATTTCCCTTTCAGAAGGGAGTTACCTAAAAGAGAAGAGTCCCAGTTGAAAAGCCACCCCTTCCTCCAGAAATGGACAATGAGATGCTTTCCTATTTGGAGAATTCTTCTCAAGAAGCAGCTTGATTTCCAGAGATCCAAACACCCAACACAGGAATTTTCTACAAAACAGCAATTCCTGGCCAGAAAATATTCAGCTGGAGATGATCCAGTAAAGAAGAGACATGCTCAGTGTGTAGCAGGTCACTAATCACTTTCTGAATTTGATTGCCTGATGAGTCCACATATTCACATGACTCCATGGCTGCCAAGAAGTGCAGGTCCAGACTACTCATCTCTCTGACCAATCTGTCACAGGGTTGCTCAAAAGCCTCTTTCTATTAACTATGTTTTGTGGGTTCCTGTTTCTTTCCTCCAAGGTGTCAGTTTGGACCTGCCACACTGCCTGCCTGGTGCTGCTGTGCCATGTGAACATGAAAAGAAAAAGGCTGCTCCCCTTCTGGGTTGAACTCAAAAGCCTGTTAAGCACCCACATTATTTTAAACACCTGGAAGTGCTTGTGTTTAGGTGATTCCCTGGAATGGGATCTAAGAGGAAGGCCAAGATCATTTGGTTCCTGAAAAACCCAAAGGGATTGTTGGTGTGGGGTGATCAGGCAGTAAGTGGCAGCACTACAATAATTTGTAGTCATCTGCCCACATTGCTGCTCACCCAGACTGAGATAACTAATTGATGCTTATGTTTGCAAGCAATCAACTTGGAAATATTCTTATTTATGTCAGATTTCAGCCTTGCTGGATCCAAAATGGTTGTTAAATTGGGACAATTCTGTGCATGTAATAGAAGCTTGCTCAGAAGTAACTCAGGAACCAAAGATTCCTCTTCCCAAGGTCCCTCAGTAATTGTAATGTTTTTAAAAAATAAAATGTTCGGGTTCAGAACCTTTTTAAGCCTAAGACCCAACTAGAACACTGTGACTGGCCAGGATAAAAATCATTTTAAAATTATTGGATAATTGGGAATGCTGATTTCAAATGGGAAATTCAAAATATTTCAGCATGAAAAACATCTGACCTCTCAGTTTTACACGTGGGGAGACGTTTCTTCTGAAAGTGGAAACATGGTGAAACTTGTAACACTTCTGGAGGTCACCAAGTCAATCCCAGGGGGGAAATTCTGAATAAAGCTGCTGCACAGTTCTCAGGTCTCAGAATCCAGCCCAGTAAAGGTTGAATTTACTCAGTAAATCCAGAATGAGGGTGCTCTCCCCAGGCTGCCAAGCCCCTGTCCTTGCACATCCCTCTTCACTCTTCCTTTCCACCACCAGTGACAGGGTAGCCCCAAGTCCTTGCTGGCTTTGTGCATTTTGGAGGATCCCTGATGGTCTGAGGTTGGGGGCTCTGCACTTAAACCATTGCCCCAGTTTTGCCCTCATGCAGACCTGTTTGAATCCAGAGACATCCCAGTGAAAGGGGAGCTGGGAGGTGCAGCTGGAGGAAGAGAGTTGGGAAGCAAAGCCCCATTTGTAGCAGGTTTTATTTTTCAGTTGCCTTCACCTCCTTGCTATGAAACGGAGTCATCACTGATCCCACACAACAGGGCAAGAGGAGCAGAGCAGAATTGGGCCCTCGATTGCATATTGGTATCCATGACAACCTCCCATTTCTACTTGCTTACAGGAATGGCTGAAAGTCTCCTCCTGCACCAGAGCAGCCCTCTGTGGGACTGCACCCCCTTCCTGGGGACCTAAAGGAGCTGCAGAATGTCAGCAGTGAATACAGGTGGGAGGAGTGGGAGGTGGCACAGAGGTGCAGCACTCCCAAGGACAAGAAACTTCCCATGCAGTGCTGAGGTTGTGACCATCAGTGATGAGGGACAGACCCTCCAGAGGGTGAGTCGTTCCATGCCTGCATCTGCCTGGGGCTCCAGAGGCTCCCCCAGCCTCCCTGAGCCCAGAGCACCAGCAGG
>NW_009953499.1:955426-977533 GCF_000747805.2 Chaetura pelagica
CAGGAATGGATGTGCCAGTCCCCAGGGGAACTTGCCCTTGGGGAGCAGCTAGGTCCTCTCCATGCCTTGGAAAATGACCAACTCAGAGCTGCCCCTGCAAGCCCAGCAGGACTTTGCAGCACAGCTGGAGCCTCCTCAGTGTCAAGCAGCACCAGTGCCCCCAGTGAACCCCTCTGCAGTACTAACTGCGCTGGTTTTCAACACCAAGAGCTGCAGCCTCAAAGCCCACTGACTCTAACAACATGGGGAAACTTCCTCTGCACAAAGGAAGTAAGTGGGGGTCCTTTGAAGCCCAGGTCCCTTCCCCAGTCAACACCAGCAGGACCACAGAGCTTGTGTGGTATCTCATTAGGTAGCTATCCTGGGGAGGCTGCACAGCATGTCCAATAATGAGGCAAATTGCACTGCAAACCCCTTTGAGGCAGCTGCTCACACCAGTAGGACCAAGCCTGCTGAGAAATATGAAAGCCCCCCCCACCTGGCTCCCAGCCCTCCTCCCCCAGGGTGGGGGCAATTTAAAGGTAGAAAATGAAGGTCTGGCTTTACATCAGTGTGTGGGGCTGCCTGGAAACAGAAAGGCATGGTGGGGGGGTGTAGCAGCCAAGAGCAATGTTTGGTGTGTCTGTAGCTGCCAGTGACAAGCTCACTGTTCTCCAAGAGGACCCTGAGAGAGGAAAGGATTTGTGCAGGATTGCAACCTGAGCCTCCCTTGGCCTTGCTTGCAGGCTGCCAGGCTTGAGCAAGGGGCTGTCACAAAACTAGGCCAGGGAAAAGCCAGGAGCCAGTTGAGGTCTTCTCAGTGCTGCAGGCAACACTCCCATCTTGCCACCCTCTGTGGCCAGACTAATGTGGTGTTCAGTGTGAGGAGCTTGCTGATCTTGCTGCTGGGGGTGGAGGAGATGGTGGTGCTGAGGTGACTCTTCCCAGCCCCTTGCTGCCCATGTCCACACACCAGCACTTCTGGCAGGAATCAGCAGAGGTATCCTGAGCCTGGCACGAGCAGAGCAAGGGGTACCACCACTTCTGAATGGGTGGATTCCATCCAGGCATCCTCCTCTTGGCCTCCTGGTTCTCCCTAGACTAGGAAAGAGCACATCCCTAAGCCTTACACAACATGTTCCACCCCAAACCATGAAAATCTCACCCAGCACCTACAGGGAGATGCAGATTCATTAGTTCAGGTACAGAAGGTGGGAGCCCACAGGGAGCTGTGTTGGGGCTGGCAGTCTTGGAGATTAATTCCAAGGTGGCTATAGCTCCAGGACCAGTGCAGGACAGGTCTGTCCTTGGCAGCCTGTGCTCACTCTCTTGGCTTCCCTTACAGTCCCCAGTCCAGTTGCAGCTGAGGATTCCTTCTGCCTGACCACAAAGCTGTTGTGATCTCCTAGTTGGCAAGGCCAAGGAGAAACTGTTGTGGTAGCACCTGCCACAGTGAGCACACTGCTCCTTGGGCTGGAGGTCCCTGACACAAGCAAGAGCTCTGTGTCACAGGCAGCTCCTGCCAACAGGTTCCAAGGATGTGAGCAGCTCAGTCCTGAACCCTCCATGAAGGAGAATGTCACCCTGACAGTGCTGCTTTGATCCCTGAGCAGAGACTGCACTCTTTGAAGAACTGAGATGGAAGAGATTTTTCTCTGCACACCATCAATCATGGAAGTGATTCACTTTGATCTTATCCAAATAAATACAAAGCTGCTCCACCATCTCAGGTGGAGACCAGAGTTAATTAATTGCCTGAAAGCTGATGGGCTGTCTTGCCAGCTGCTGTCAGGAGGCAACAATTAGTTAAAAAGTGTTCCTGTGTCATTTTGCATATCTTTTCTTTCATGCCCAAAAAGACCTACCCTGCTCTTTCTTCTCCTGAGACACATGCTCACCATCATATGCAAGATGCAGGAGATAATTAGTGAGCTTTGCTCACTGCTGATGAGTTCCCAGCTGGAGACTGTGCACTTTGGAGTGTCATGCCTAAGCAGATGACAAATTGGAAGCCAGGTGACATCCTGAAAGGCCTGAGCCTCTACAGAACTGAGAGGTGAAGTGTGTTCAGGTCAGAGAAGGCTGAGGAGCAGGACACCAGTCCCTGAAATGCTGTTGAGAAACGCCAGTCATAATAGCCATTAATAGCCACTTCAGCAAGAAAATCAGCACTATTTGCAGCCCGAAGGCTTTAGGGATGGATGTGAAAGACTATCAAGCAAGTTATTGAAAAGAGGTGCAGTTGCCTTCCCTAGAAAGGCTGGGGGAGGAGGGGGGACGAGCAGCGCTGTGTCCTGCGGCTCCGACACACCGGGGAGGGCTGCACGTTGTCACACGAGTTGGCTCAGGCCTTCCAGGTGTCACCTGGCTTCCAGTGTGCCATCTCTTACCGAGGGGTTTGTTACCTGAGGGGTTTGTTACCTGAGGGGACTTCTCTGAGGGGGCTTCTCTGAGGGGCTTTGTTACCTGAGGGGGCTTCTCTGAGGGGATTTGTTACCTGAGGGGGCTTCTCTGAGGAGTTTGGTTACCTGAGGGGGCTTCTCTGAGGGGTTTGTTACCTGAGGGGGCTTCTCTGAGGGGCTTTGTTACCTGAGGGGGTTTATTACCTGAGGGGGCTTCTCTGAGGGGCTTTGTTACCTGAGGGGGCTTCTCTGAGGGGTTTGGTTACCTGAGGGGGCTTCTCTGAGGGGCTTTGTTACCTGAGGGAGCTTCTCTGAGGGGGTTTATTACCTGAGGGGGCTTCTCTGAGGGGCTTTGTTACCTGAGGGGGCTTCTCTGAGGGGATTTGTTACCTGAGGGGGCTTCTCTGAGGAGTTTGGTTACCTGAGGGTGCTTCTCTGAGGGGCTTTGTTACCTGAGGGGGCTTCTCTGAGGGGGTTTGTTACCTGAGGGGGGTTTCTCTGAGGGGATTTGTTACCTGGGAAGGGGGGTTTGCTCTGAGGGATTTCTCCAGGGTTAAGCTGGGAACCACAGCAGGTTGTGGAGCAGCCCATTTTAAGGGGAAAGCGCCTGGAGCTCGAGTTGCAACCTTCACCAAGCGCCGAAGCGGGCCTGTGGCTGGGAGGTGTGTTCTGGGGCAGCTTTGCCTGAAAGCTGTAGTCATCCCAGGCAGTCAGATGCTTCGTTTCTTTACACCACGGAGCTGTAAGTATTTCCAAACTGTGTATTTTGTTTTTACGTGGTGCAAAGCTTCGAGAGGGTCAACCAGAACAGGGGGGCTGGGGGGTCGTGGGAGCTGGCTGGGGAAAGGAAAGGCCAAAGTTAGCAACAGCCTTCCTGCTTAGCTGCTCTTTTGTGCTTTCTCCAGTCACTGCTCAACAGGAAAAGCAGTCACAATCCATATAATACCCATTCAAGATGAAATTATAATTACTGGGGGTTGTTTATGCAAATTTGGCAAAGCATGCAGCAGCCCTGAAACTCCTGGCCTAAAAGCTCTTCTCAACTATAGTTATGGCTCCATGTGATAAAATTTTCACTTTTATGTTTTTTCTTCCTTTTTGTTTGTTGCCTCTTTTCTGCTGCTTCTTTTCTTTAGGAAGAGTTGCCCCCTGAACTCTTGATTGCTCAGTGTGTGTTGAGAAAAACACCTCCCAGCCAGGGGAGAGTGGCAGAGGCCACACAGCTGGGCCTCCATGGGGCTGTGCTGCTTTCATGGTGCTCAGCTGGCAGGACAGGGACTCACCTGCGTGGAAGATGGTGCCAGCAGAAGGTGCTTTTGGAAGCACTCATCAACCAGCTTTTGACTTTCCTCTGGCACGTTTGAGCCACTCAGGTCTGATTTTCCTGGAGACATCCTCTCAAAGCAACTTCTTCCTTCACAGAGTCAAGGGAGATGGATGCTCTTGTGGCAGGAGCTGGCAGGTCTGAATCCTCATGTCTTTCCCCACACTGCTGTCTGCCCTCACCCTGCCCCCCCTTTTTTTTGCCATTCTCTTCCCCAAGAAAGTTAACAGTTTGATTGCTGAGTTTGTTTCTGCATTTGAGGCAGATGTTTCTGTGGTCACACGAAGCAAAGGAGCAACCTGGCTGAAGGATGTTGCTACCAGCTAGAAAAGTATCAACATCCCATCAGTTTCTCATTTACTTATTCTCCCTTGACCTGACTGCTTCCTTAGCAGCTGCTCAGTAACACCTTCCCCACTGAGAGGGGTGTGCAAGTCCCCCAGGCTTGGTGGCCATGGTTGTGTGATTGAGACTTGATTTGCTTCAGCAGTTTTTCCAGCCTGTGAGGAACAGGGAACTCTGATGGGACTGAGTCACCCTGGCCTTGCTCTGCAGAGCAGGTGGCAGCAAGTGGAGCAGTGAGGCTGCAGTGAGGGTTTGCTCTTCACTTTGAACTCTGAGGCATCTCCAACCAGACCAGGCTGTGCATCTTCACTGGGAGATTCAGAGCCGGTGGGGAGGTGGGTGAGGAGATGTTTACATTGAGAAAGCTGAAGGCCAATTTGAAATCCCTTCCCAGAAATCCATCTGGTGAGCAGGAATACTCATTCTGTAGGGTAAGAAAGTGCAGATACGGGCCTACCAGAGGAAGGTGCAGTTCCAGTCTCCTGGGAGCAGTCAGGGTGGTGAGGAATGTCTCACCCTGGCTGATGAAGACGTGGGCTCAGTTCTAGTGCAGAGGCTCCCAAAGTGTTCCAGTGGGAGCTGCTTTTAGGCTGTTAGTGTGGCTTGGCCCCCCGGGAAGCATCAAGTTGAAATGCAGCACTATAATTAACAACAGACAGCTTAAATAATGTAAGGGAGCTGGGAGGCTGGGAACACATCCTCCCTCCCAGAGGAGGCTGCGGGGGTGGGCAGGCAAGGCAAACACTGCCAGAAGGAATTAGTCCCTCTGAGGGAACATGGCAGGGAGCTGCTTCCAGTGCAGATTCCAGACTGGGGCAGGTGACTGTGGGGAGGAACACGGTCAGTTTGGCACAGAGGTCTCATTACTGGTGTTTTCCCATTCCGTAGAACTGGGATACAATTATACTTTTCTCCTTTTGGGAAGGTAGAAAGGACTCCTAGTGGATGCAGCTGAGCTGTGATGAGTTTCCTGTTCCCTGATGTAATGTTTGACTTGACTTCCCCAGTGACCCTGTGGCAGGAAACCAGCCAGCTGGGGTTGAGCTGCAGCTGGAACACAGCAGTTCCACCAGGAGCAAACAGGGTTTGTGTTGGCCAGAGTCCTCTGGAGTTTCTCTTCCCCTTCACACCTGGGAGATACTTGGTAATGGGCAGGCCAGGAATTTGGACTGTGAGGAAGAATTGGTTTAACCTTGCAGGTGTTGTCATCACAGCTGAGAGGCCTTTCCATGTGTGTGATGGTCAGGTCCATGTCCACAGCAGTGTCTGTCATTCCTCTTCCTCCCCTTTACCACTTTCCTGACCACCAGCAGGATGTATCTCTGTTTCCTTCAGCCAGTCCCGTGAGGAAAGGAGCAAAAGCTGTGGCTGAGCCAACTGATTGTATTTCACTTGGAAATAAGCAGTTGGAACAGACAGATGGGAGAACAAAGCTATATATATATATTTATTGCACAGATATCTAATGACCAATAAAATGGGGCTGGGACCACAAAAATCTCTGGCATGGTTGCTATGGCAATATGCACACAATTCCAGTGAGATGCAGGAAAAATCTTTTTTGTTGTTAGGGAGCTTTCTAAAATGAAAAGAAATGAGATTTAAATGAGTGATTAAGGCTGCCTCAAGGAGCACCTGCCAAAAACTCTGGGCCAGACCATCCACCTACCATCCACCAGGTTGTGTGGTTGGTAGAAAATAATTGCACCACTAGCAGTGTCCTTTGGAGCCAAAGCTGAGGGGCAACAGGAGGATTTACCTTTTGGGAAGTTTTACAGATGAGGGAACTTGACCTGGCAAAGTCTTTGTCTTGTTAGGGTGGTAGAATTTTATGTGAATTCAAAAAGAAAATAGATAAATTCATGGGAGGAAAAATGTGCAGAGAATTACCTAATGAAACCACAGCCATGTCTGGAAGCCTGCAAATAACTGGGAGAAGGAAGATTATCTAAGGAAAGAGTTGTTCTTGTTGCTACAGGTAACTGCCTGGGGTGACTGAAAAACTGCTCAGGCCAGAAAGATTTAAAATTAGAGGGATTAAGTGACATAAAAATACCAGATGTATAGGGATGCAAGCTGTTGTGTGCCCTGCCTTCAGACTGACATTGAGCTGGTCACCACGAGCAGGTGAAATGCTGCCTTTGGTCCTCCATAAATGTAGTCCTGGGAGGAGGCAGCGTGTTGGATGATTCCATGTGTGGGGCTTGAATGTGGGGCTCATTGGAGTTTCCATGTATTGTCAACTACTTCTTTGAGGACTGAAATGGGACAGAAGTATTCACTGTCTCACCATCTAAGTCGGTTCTAGTGGTGGTAATATCAGAAGCCTGTCATCTTCTGTAGCCAGGCTTGCTGGGCTCTCCATGTCTGCATTCCCCAAGTGGCCAGTTCTCTCCTTTTCTCTGAATTTTCACCTCTCATGTTACCAGTTCCCACAGCCACAGTCCTTGATATACCACCCAAAAAGCTGCTTTCACAGAAGAAGCACTTTCACCAACTCTTTGCTTACTTGAACCTGTCCTTTCAGAGTAGGGTGGTGGTGGGTGTTCTAGATCAGCATGTTCCCTTCATTAATGATTGCTGGCCTGAGCCCTGAAAGCAGGTGACATTCTGAACTTGCTCTGGTTGTCCCTGAGTTGTGGTGGCTCACTGAGTCTGTCACCCTTGTGTGTGATGCTGAATGGGAGATTTCAGGAAAATCAGTTGTTTCTACTTGAGAAAGGACTGAGTTAAAATCCACAACAACCAAGGGGGTTTAGGCACTGCATCAAGGAGCCAAAAAGAAGTTGGGACTCTTCTCCAGGGACCCATAAATGTTCTGTTGTCCTCCAAACTGGTGTGTGCCCATGGGTTAAACACCAGAGGGACTCTGGGAGGTGAGCTGGCATCTGCCTGGGACCAGATCACCAGGTTGGCTCTGAGCACTGAACCCTTTGGTGTTCCCACCTGGGAGCATCTGCCTCTGCTTGCCTGGGCTGGAAACAAGAAACCAAGGAGTGGAGGCCCTGCTGTAGCTTTTTATCCCTCCCTCTTCTTCCTGCCCTTGGTGGGAAGCAGGACAGAGCTTCCCAAGCCCAGCATGATGTGAATTAGCCCTGTCCCATCCTCCTTAGGGTGCAGGGGGAAGCGGGTACCCGTGCCCACCTTGGGGCAGGGACCAGCTGTGGGGCAGCCTGGCTGTGGGGAGGCAGGCAGGGAAGCAGTGTTTATTCAGAGCTTTATTCAGACAAGCTGCTGGGTGAGCTCTGCGTGGGAAGGGAGCTGTGAAGTGTGACGCTTCGGGTGGTTGAATTCTAGGCAGGCTTTCCTAGAATAGACCAGGTGGAGGTGAAGGGAAATGAAAGCCATGGAGATGCTCTGGCCCTCCTCTTCAGGCTGAGCTGCAGAGGGTTGGGGTGGGCGTGATGCACACAAGTGCCTGGGTCTGGTGTGTTCCAGCAGGTTTCTTCCCCCACTTGTGTGCCCTCTCCATCACTCCTTTGGTTTGCAGACACTCACGTTCACGTGCCAAGCTGCTACCAGTGCTTCAGGGAGGAAAGGTGTTGCCTGAGCTATGTTGAACCAAGATGCTGGGAAGTTTGATCCTATGCTGATCTGCTCTGTGCCTGCTTCTATGGGGAGAGAGGGGAAGTGTTTGCCTTTGGCTGCTAGATGAGAGCCCACCCTGATTCTTCAGTGGGAGCAGCTCATTGAGCCATTCCTTTCACTTACCCAAGGCTACAGAACATCAGCAGAAGAAAGAGGTTTTGTGTCACTCCATCTAGGACTCCTGTAGATTTCCAGGGAACAGGAAAAGAGAGAAATCTCTGGAAGATAAAACACTAGACCAAGGGATTTTCTGCCAGAGCACCCCCAGAACTCTGAAGGAAGTGCCAGGTATGGCTGGAGAAAGCAATCCCTTTGAATCTGGAGAGTAGGTTGGGAGCCTCCCAAAGCTGGCCAAAAAACTGGTGAGCAGACTGCAGGAATCCTACAGCTGTGGAGTCCTTAACCAAACTCCTTCCCTGCTTCCAGGATCTCTCTGGGCCTGAGGCTCAGTGCTTGCAGGTCGTAGTGCTTTTTCACAAACTCCCATGTTACAGATTAGGGAAATCTGCAAGAGTTGTTCTGAGAACATCCCTTGAAAGCTGACATGTCCAGCTGCACAGGGGCCAGCAGCAGTTTGCACTGCTCCTCCAAGCCCTTTGTTTCCCTGGCCAGCATTTCATGCATGATCTGGATTTATCACCAGTTTTATCTTAATGCAGGAAATCGTCAAAAAAAAAGAAGTTTAAAAGAGAAAAGAGGGAGGAAGGCTCATGACTGTTGGCAGCAAATTTTAACTTGGGTTTGGCAGATGAGGGGAGTTATTCATGGAAATCTTGTCCCAGAATAACAGTCAGCCTGCCCTGCAGGCACACGCAGGGTTTGTCTTCTCCACCCCCCCGTGGGGCTGAGCAGCATGAGGGGTGAGAACAGGCCTGGTGGCTCAGGCCAAAGGGCTTGTGGCTGCCTGGCTGCCTGCAGGCAGTCCTGTCTCTTCAAGCACACGAGTAAAAGGGGCAGAGATGGATGGGCTGGCTCTGCTCGTGCTGCTCCCTCACCAAGGGCAGATAAGGGGTTGCTTTACAGCTCAGAGTCCTGGTGAGGGGGTTTCAGTGGTTTCTCACCCCAGGCCAAGGCTGTCAGTGGCTTTGGCTCCTGCAAGCAAACGTGAGTCCTGCAAAAGCACTGTCATCTGCTGCTTCTGCACCTGCTGATTGTTCATTTCGTTTCAGTTCCCTCTTTCTAGTTGTTGAAGAGAAGAGCAAGCAGGACTTGCTCCTCAGTCACTGTCTGATGATCTTACAAACCTCAGCCATTTCTTTCCTGTCACTGAACTCTCCTCCAGGCTGACAGTTTCTAGGTTAGTCCATCCCTGTAGAGGAGCCATTCCACACCTCTGATCTTTGATTCCTTTCAATTCTGTTAGAAACTGCAACACAGACACCACATCAGTCCCCTGTCCCTTCCTGCACTGCCATGGGAGAACAAGGCTGAAACCATCACATTCCTCTGGGGCCCAATCCACTCTACAGAGTAATCTTAAGCAGGGATTGTGGCTGTGCTGGTCAGGGGCTTCTAGGATGGTTCACACACAGGCCAGTGGCTGCTTGTGCCTGACAAGACCTCCAATAGCCCAGAAGCATCAGATCATCTGTGTGCACAGATCAACACTCACCGCATGTTCAAGTTTTCCTGTGCCCAATACATGGGGACAATCTCATGCCCTTATGCAAGGAGTCCTGCATTAATGGAGGTGCCTCATTCACAGCATCTTCATTCCAAAGGCTGTTTGACAGACCTCTGGTACAGGTCTAACTTCTCAGGAGCCTTTTGCAGGGAAACAGGCAGCCCCTTCTTTGCCAGGGGAGGGGGCAGCGTGTGTTGCTGCCACCACAGCTCCTGGCTTTTTATTTCCTTGTACAAACAGCAAGGAAGTCTGATAAGGTCCAGTGTCTGCCGAGGGAATGGAGTAACAGCCAGGTGTCTCCTGTGTCTTTACAGACCCTTTTCCAGGTGTGGAACAGTTGTCCTTGCTAGTGTTGGGATGGATGAAGCTCTGGCAGCTGGCCAGCTGTGTGTCCTCACAGCCCTGCTCTCAGGCCCCCTCCTCTGCTCTCTGCCAAGCACGGGGGGGAACAACCCTGCGACAGCCCTGACCTTGACGTTGCTCCACAGTCTGGGAAAGCCCAGGGGGCTGAGCCCCAGCAGCCAAGAGGGGTGGGATGTCAGCAGCTGAGTGGGAGGGTGCTGGCTCCAGGCACTGCTCAGCTGGGGCTCTGTGGCACTGTCAGCAGATGCTGGCCCGGAGCTGGACGGGTGCCTGGCTCTTACAGCACACTCATTCCCCTGGGGCCAGGCGGGTGCACCAGGGCAGTGAGCAGCGTGGGATCAAGTGTCTTTTCTGCTGCCAATGCTGCCTCTGTGGGTAAATAAAGCCAGGTCACCGGCTGGTGTTGCTGTTATGCATTCCCACATGTCTGCCTGCATAGCAAAATAACGCTGCAGAATAATGGCCAGGGCCTTCTAGGGAGGCCTGAAGTGCCTGCTGGCCCGTGGTGCTGCTCAGAGGAAACCATGGCTCTGCCCAGCCCCTGTGGCTCCCACCTTGTCTGTTCCCCCTGGGGCACAAAGTGTCAGGATTCTTCCTCTTTCCCCCACAGTGCCAGACTGGGGCGGTGGGGGCAGCAGGAAGGCTGCTGGCACTGGAAATAGCAAGTCATTTCCATTTCAATGCTCCTGGCTGTGTGGGTGCAGACCAGCTCCTCTCTGCTGCTCCCTTCCTTGTGCTGCTTCTCCACAGAATTTTCCTGGCATCGTTCTGCCCTGCTCCCTCACCTTCATTTCTGCCCCCCACTCCCTCTTTTGCTTTATTCTCCTGAAGCATCTTTAGGTAGGGCTGGAGTTAGCCCTCCCCAGGGCTCCGAGGCAGCATGGGGCCAGAGAGCCCAGCACAGCTTCACCCAAAGCAGAGCTGCTGCCAGCTGCTCATCTCCAAAGTGTAGGTCCTCCTGGTCCTCAAGGGCTGCAAGGCTGGAAGCTGCTGTCAGAGCCCTTTGGCCTTGTGGGAAGAAGCTCAGTTCATCAAGTTCATAAGTTCAAGTTCACCAAAAGGTGACATGGAGTTTTCACCTGGATTTTTCAGTTCCCTGTCCTAGCTAAAGAGGCTCTGGCTGCCTCAACCACCACTGATCCCCACTGCCCTGACTCTCGAATTCAGGGAGGCTCCATCGCAGGCAGGGAGAGCCAGGAGAGCCCTGGCTGGGCAGTTCTGAGCCCAGGGGTCTGTCCACCACTTCTCCTCTGCCTACCCGCTGCCAGGGCAGGGGAGGGTGAGATCTCCTAGTGGGAAAACAGAGGGAGAAAGGGGAGAATTGCCAAGTGCAACAGGGTGGCAGCAGGAGGCAGATGGACGTGGTGCCAAACAAAGATGTCAGTCCCTCCTTCCACACCAGGAGGGCTGCGAAAGGAGCTGGTGTCCTGACAGCTCAGCCAGGGCAGGAGCTGCTCCTGCCCTGGAAACAGAGCCCTCCCCAGGGAGCAGGGGCTGAAAAAAGCCTGCCCAGTCCTGCTTCCTCCAAGCTACCACCGGCCTGACAGCACCTCATAGTCACCAGATTCTCTGTGCTCCCCTTGCTGAAGTGTGCTCATCTCCCTGCCCAGTCTCCACCCTGTATCAGGGACCTAGGACTCCATCTCACCAGCCCAGCCCTGCCTGAGCACTCCCATCATGTTTGTGCCCCAGGAGGGGACTGGAGTGGTCCCCTGCCCAGAGGTACTGGGACTGGAGTGGTCCCCTGCCCAGAGATACTGGGACTGGAGTGGTCCCCTGCCCAGAGGTACTGAGTGACAAGCACAAAGACAGAGGAGGGGCAGTGGCACATCAAGGAGCTGCAGAACCTGACTTTTATCAAAGCTTTGGTTTGCCCAGGGTCCTCTGTGTGCAGTTAGTGCTGGGTCAGTAAGAAAAGCCAGTATTAGACACCAGCTGGCAGAATGACAGACTCACAGAATTGTCATGGTTGGAAAGGACCTCTGAGATCACCCAGTCCAACCATCAGCACAAAACCACAAAAATCCCCAACCTTGCCCACTAGAGCAGCCCCTGAAGTGCCACATGTGCACATTTCTTGAACACCTCCAGGGATGGTGACTCCACCAGCTCCCTGGCCAGGCTGTTCCAGGGCCTGACCACTCTTTCAGTGCAGAAATTCCTCCTAATATCCAATCTAACCCTCCCTTGGCTCAACCTCAGGCCAATTTCTCTGTTCCTGTCATTATTCACTTGGGAGAAGAGGCCACCTCCCTGCAACCTCCTTTCAGTTACCTGTAGGGGACAATGAGCTCTCCCCTCAGCCTTCCCCAAACTAAACATCCTCAGTTCCCTCAGCCAGTCTTCACAGGACTTGTTCTCTAGACCCTTCCCCAGCTTGGTAGCTCTTCTCTGGACACACTCCAGCATCTCAATGTCCTTCTTCTAGTGAGGGGCCCAAAACTGAGGGCAGCATTCAAAGTGTGGTCTAGTTTTCCTGGCCTGTCTGGCTCTTGAGGGCAAAAGAAGACAGCCCAGGGCAGGAATCACTGCAGGCAGCCTGTGGGAGCTGTGCAGTGGCTCTGCAAGAACAAACACTCCACCTCAAGCACTGTTTCACTTCCAAGTCCCAGATTCCTGGAGGAGCAGGCCTTGTTACAAGTCACAAAGCATGAGAGAGCCAGGCAGAAGTGTGCTCAGGGTGGCCAGCATCTTGCTCCAAGCCTTCTGCTGTCTGCCCAGCCCTGGTGCCAGCCGTGCTGGCAGCTCACAGCATCTCCCAACACCTCCTCCAGTGCAGGAGACAGCAGAGGAGGAAACATGGAGGTGACATAAAAAACAGCATTTTGCTTTCTTGGCCATCTGTCACAGTGCCTTCCCAACCCTATCCCAGCTCAGCACTGGCTGGGAAAAACAAGGAGTTATTTTGGTTCATCAGCATCCAGCTGGATCCCACGTGGCAGGCAGGTGGTGTTCAGCACTGGGACTGCTGGTGCTGGTGCAGGACACAGCACTCAGTGCACCCTGAGCCACCAGTGGGGTCCAGTCCCTGCAGGAATGTCCACCAGCATCTTTGCTGCTCCATGCTGAGTGTCTCCAGCTGCAGGGCTTGTCCCTCTGCCTCAGCTCCATGCTGGAGAGCTGATTTGTCTGGAGATCCTGCCGTGGCCAGGGAGATACAGGTCACTCCCAGATGGATGATCCTTTGTTCCCCCTTGTCTTGCCTGTGATGGCACTGGCAGCAAAGGGATCCTTTTGAGTCAGGTCAGGGGGTTGATCCAGAGAACTGAGGATGGAAAAAGCCCCCAATATCTAGCTGGGTAATGAACTGCCTGAGAAATGAATAGGGAAAGATCCAAAGCCCTCCAACAGAACAGCCTCCAGTTTGGTGTGGGTCTCCTGCAAGTTATTTCCTCCTGAAATCCCAGGCTCAATGTAGGAGTTGTTTTAGTAAAGCAATAATTTCTGCTCCCTGATCTGCCTCATGCTTGGGCTCAGGAAAGGGGATGGGAGGAGGGAACCCCCTTTTCCTGTGGCTGCCTGCTCTGGTGTGTGATCCTGAAGCTGCAGTGTCAGCTGCTCTAATGTGCAGTCAGTGCAGGATTAGCTGAGCAGGGCTTTGCACAAGGGGCTGTGCACAAGAGCCTCTTATCAGCTGCTCTAATGTGCAGTCAGTGCAGGGCTTTGCACAAGGGGCTGTGCACAAGAGCCTCTTCTCAGCAGCTCAGGGGGGTTCTGGCTGCAGACAAAGCAGTGAGGTGCTCAGGGCCACTTTCAACCCCAGCACAGCACAACGGGCTCAGCCATGGCAGAGCTCTGTGGCCTCCAGGAGGTGTTTCCCCCTGCCCTGCTCCAGCCACACTTCCCCTGCTCTCTTCTCATTTTCCTGGGCACGAAGCAGAGTCCCCAGCTCAGCCACAGCAAAGACTGGTGGAGTTTTGACACATTTCCTAAGGAGCATTAATAGCACAAAAGTGGGGGCTATCTGTTGGAGGACTTTGGATCCTTCAGTGTTCATTTCTCAGGCAACTCATCACCCAGCTGAAATTATTCCTTTATTAAAACGACAGGTAATTCTCCTCCATTAAGCTTGGGTTTTCAGGAGGAAATGACTTGCAGGAGACCCATACAAAACAAAACATGACAAGAATGGCTTAGAATGGATTGCCCTAGGATATTTTTAAGTGGAATAAATTCTTTGGAGTAGCTTAGATTCACAGGGAGATTGTCCCAGCTGGGCAAAGGGAGCAAATTTGAAGCAAAATGGGGAAATGTTCTGGTTTGAGCCAGGATGAAACCAATGGGGGAGGAACAAGAAGAGGAGTCTAGACATCTTGACATAGGCAGAGTGACAAAGGCCAATTCTATAATAAAGAAAAGAAATATTCTTGTCACATTACAATAAATAGAGACTAAAAGAAGGGAGAAAAAGCCTGAGAAATGGAAATGAAGTGTGGCAGCTGGACTAAGGCAAAGCAAGCCAAGTTTTCTCATAGGATTTTCTCTTTCTGTCTGTTTCCCAAGCTCCAAAGTCTCCCATCAGCAGGGAACCAATGCCATGTACTCCCACCATCTCTGCACTGGGATCCAAACTGGAAGCAGGAGTAAAACCTCCCAGCCCCATTGCAGCAAACTGACCTACACTGAAGACTTGAAGTTGGGCAACAAGGTGCTGTGTAAATTGCTGTAAAAAATCCTGCTGCAGAAGGCAGACTCAGTGGCATGTTGTCTGCTTCCCAAAAATGCCTCAGCTTACCCAGACAAGCAAAGCAAGGGAGAAACTACCAGAAAACAAGAGGCTTCTGCACAGGAACTGTTGGGTGGCTGGAACACAGAAGAGCAGGATGTGTAATCCATTTGCAGACACCCCACACTGAGAGGAGAGGGGTGAGTAATGCAAGGCAAGAGGAGGGTTTGAAAAGAGCCTGATAAAAACAGAGAACTGGAGCTGAAAATACCCCTGTGCTGGGGTTCACTGGGAGCAACTGCAGAGTTCTGCAAACCTGCAGGGAACCAAGTTGTGGATGGGGGACAGTGAGCCAGGCAGCAGCTTTACAGGAGTGGTCCTGAGGTTTGAGTGGATCCAGAGCTGAGGGAAAACTCTTCCACAGCTGCCTGTTAGGAAGCTTGAGAAATGCCTTTCCCAATGAGACAAACTTCCCCTCCTCTGTCCTGTAGCAGCACAGGGTCCCTGTTAGTTGTGCCAGCCTGGGGGCTGTGAGCTGAACAAGAGAAGGAACTGACCAACATGGAAACCTGTGTTCAGTGTTAGTTTACTGTTGGGTTTTGTTCAGGTGTTCTCATCTGGTTCACAGCTTGACTCCCCTGTTTCTGAAGTGGGGAGACATGAAGAAACAGCAGGGGTTCAGCCAGCTGGGAATGCTCCAGGTGTAGCTGCCACAAGCAGCATGAAAGCACAATCCTAAATGATCCCCTCCTCCAGAACTGGCCAGAACTGCAAGGCTCAGCTGGGCATTTCCACCAGAACAAAGAGGGGAGTGCTGCTGCTGAGCTTTGCCATTGCTAGTTCTTTGATTTCTTCATCCCACAACCCCCTGCACATGAGGAGGGAGCTCTAAAAAAGGGACTTGGAGCCAGTGCATCCAAACTGCCAGCTGTGCTGCTTTGTGTTTTGTTGCACGGTGTTGTTCCCTCCCTTCTGTTAAAGGCCAACCTGGTATATCCCTTGCAGAGAATAATGGAGCTGTTAGTCATCCTAAAGCCCTAAAATAAGACACCTGCAGGCAAAAGCCTGAGCCATTTAAAGTAACTGTGCAGGTGGCAAATTCCTTTGCAGCCAAGGGTCTTGCTAACTTGTGTGTCCCACCAGCCTTTGCTGCTCTACCAAGAGCCAAGGAGAAGGAGGTGGGTTTGTTGGGGCTCAGCCAGCAGAGCTGGAGCCTTCATCTCTAGTGCAAAGTGCTCTGAAATCAGCTCCTCAAACCCAAAAGGACAGGAGCAGGCAGAGCCAGTCCTGCCGTTGTGAAATGTGGTCAGTGCAGAGGAATACTTTGGAATTGCTTTGCAGCCCCAGGAGAAAAGGAGATGTCAGGTCTTGACTTGAAACTGGAGCACTCAGAACACCCACCCACCCACCACAGAGCTGCCCAGAACACCCACCCACCCACCCCGGAGCTGCCTCCCTGCTGGTTTTACTTCCCATTCCTCCAGGAAGCACAGAAACCTGGAAATGCATTTAACCCCAAACCAAAAAGAAATACCAAATGTGATTAATACCTCCCCTCTGCCCCCCTCAGTGCTGATGACATTTCTGCACAAGGAGATGACAAACAGGCAGCAGTGAGTGAGGCGAGTGCCTCATTTTTCATCCCTCCATGCCTGGTTTCCCCAGACACTTGATGAACTCCACCAGGAAATGCAGCCACCTGGCACCCAGCATGCTGCCTAGCAAGGGGAGAGAAGGGAAACTTCACCCAGGGATGCAAAAGAAGCCCAGCATTTTTCTAGGCATGATCCTTCAAGCACTACAATGCAAGGAACATCATGTTTGTTCCTACCTGTGCAACCTCTCTGAGCCATCCCTGGCCTCTGGGAAACTGCACTCTGTGCCAGAGCCCAAGTCTTTGCTCCATGAAACAGGGATGTGGAGTCTCTCAAGGGACTTGCTAGCAAAATTGTGTGCACCTGGGCAAAGCAATCTATCTCCTGAAGCTCCTCAGCCAGATGATTGCTTCACTTTGCCTTGGCACATTCATGGGAGACCTCATAGCAGCTTCCAGTGCCTGAAGGGGCTCCAGGAAAGCTGGGGTGGGATTTGGGACAAGGGCAGGGAGTGAGAGGACAAAGGGGAACAGATTAAAACTGGAGGAGGGGAGATTGAGGTGAGACCTGAGGAGGAAATTCTTTGCTGTGAGGGTGGTGAGAGCCTGGCCCAGGTTGCCCAGGGAAGCTGTGGCTGCCCCATCCCTGGCAGTGTTGAAGGGCAGGTTGGATGGGGCTTGGAGCAGCCTGGGCTGGTGGGAGGTGTCCCTGCCCATGCAGAGGGGTTGGATCTAGATGATCTTGAAGGTCCCTTCCAACCCAAATAATTCTATGACTGATGATTCTATGGTGGAGACATCCAGTTTGATCCAGGTAGCAGGGAGCTCCAGGACTAAATCTATGTTTTTCTGCCAGAAAACATTTCCAAGATAAATCTTGAACTATCACTGCCAACTCCAGCTTGTACCCTAGAGGTTTCCATCAGCCCAGGGCAGCCCTGATCATGACACAGAGCTTCTGGAAACCCACCAGCAGAGACAGACTGAGCAGCAAAGACAGGAGAAGGAGCAACCAGCAGAGCTGACCCAGCACTGACTTTGCAGCCAGCCTTTGAGGCCAGCCAGCTGCTTTAATCATGATGGAGGCAAGTGAAGATTAAACCTCTTGTCCTTTCCAGCTGTAACCCTCTGGCAGGCTGCAGATGGCCCAGGGTAGGTCCCATCCCATTAGGACTTTTTGGCCTGCTCCTTCCTGGGTTTCTGAGTTTGAGTGGCCCAGCAGCTCCCTGAAGTGTGGCATGAAGAACAATGAGCCTTGCTGTGCACATGGGTCACTAAACCAGCCTCTCTGCAGCCTAGAGAAGGTTGAGGGGGTTTTTCATCCCTCTGAGGGTGAGAAACTGGTCTCTGCAGAGTATTGAAGACCAGTGGGTAGCAGTGTTCAGGTTCCAGGCTGGTCCTTGGGTTGTGATGTGGCAGCTGGCAGAGCACACACCAAGCTGGATGGCTGTGCTGGGAATTCATCACAACCAATTAGTCTGCTTTTCAATTATCTAAAAGAATGAACTTAGCTAATTAAAGCCTAATCACATTTTGCCTGCTTCTTCAGCTGTCTTGTCCTATTAAACCTGCATTTTGAGACTCAGTGAGGCAAGAGGGGAGTACTCACAGCTGCACAGAAACCTGTAAGATGGGAACACTTGTGGGACACAAGGATGGCTCTGGATTTAGCCCCACGTGCATGAAATCTTGAGCCCCAGCAGGGCAGCCAGCACCCAGCACCAGCCAGGCAGCTGTCATGGAAAGGGAACAGTGCCCTGAGTTTGCTTCCATGCCCACCTTGTTTTCCAGGAAGGCACAGTGCTCTGAACACCCATCCTCCTCACCCACTCTTGTGTACCAGCCTCCAACAACACCAACAGTCACACTAAGGTAACAAAAATGGCTCTTTAATGAGGAAACAGAGTTC
This sequence comes from Chaetura pelagica, assembly GCF_000747805.2. Classification (NCBI taxonomy): domain Eukaryota; kingdom Metazoa; phylum Chordata; class Aves; order Apodiformes; family Apodidae; genus Chaetura; species Chaetura pelagica. The sequence continues at coordinate 973,221 of NW_009953499.1, forward strand.
TGTAGCTCTGCAGTTCCAGCCTCTTTTCCAGAAAGGTCACTCTAGTTGCCTAATGCCACAGGGTAGATGTTTCTCCTGCCTTTTGTTGGTTATTGCCTTGATCATCTCCACCTTCCAGTGTCACATCCACACTTAGAATGAGGTGGTAACTCATCCTCACATTACTGGACTCTTTCAGAAGAACTAGAGCATCACAGGAAGGATGGATCTTGCCTCCTTTCCCCCTAGAGTCCCTCACAGCAAAACCAGAAGTGGAGGTGTTCACTGAAGGTACATATCAGCCAGTCAAGCTGCATAAACAGCCAGTGAGCCCATGAGGAAAGAAAAGGCAGATCTGACAAGGGATTCTGCTGCTGTGTCCTCTAATCTCACAGCTCCTTGCTAGGACAGTAAATCCACCTGCAATGAAGGTGCCTTCAAAGCTTGTCACTGGGGCAGGAGAACCACATTCAGCTGAGAAGCAGTGTTTACACAGGTCACATTAGCTCAGAAAGAGGGAACATGTTGCACTGAATATCTGCACCCTGACTGCACCCCAACTGAGAGCACTTTGCCATGGGCAGGACTCATGATCCTCAGCACCTGAGTACCCCAGGCTGACCAAGAGGGCCAAAACCTCTGCCTTCACCTTGAGGTCATCTGTGGCCTGCAGCCCAGACTGCCACCCAGAGCCACCCCTCAGCTTCTTCTTGTGCTGAAATCTTTGTCGTTAAACAGACATTTTTGCTTTGTTGTTGATTAACCTGCCTTCAATTAATGATATGAAAACATCAGCCGCACTAATGAGCTGCGGGGAGGGCTGAAAGCTGCAAAGACATCTCTGAAGCTGGAGTTCTGTGCACTGACAACCTGAAATGCATGGAGAGGAGCAGAATTCAGACCAGAAACAGTCACTTTGCATCCCTGTTCCTGCCTGTGAACCTTGCCAGTGGCCCCACCGTTTTCCAGAACATTGACAGTGACATCTTCAGGGATGGGCCAAACCATCCTGATAGTTGGCAATGTTCTGATTTCCTCTGAACTGAGTTTTCCATAATCGTGTGCTCACTGAGTCCAAGAAATTGCCTGTCTCTAAATTGAGAGGAGCACAAAATGTGCTGGGGAATTGCTTGGCTGAGCTATCTTAATGGGAGAACTGGTGTGGATCCAAAGATCTCTATCCAACACCATGGAACAAGCAGTTGTCAAGGATGTTGAGGATGTTCCATGCATCCCTGCATTCACTGTTTTTTCCAAAGATTCCTTCTCCAGGACTAAAATAGTGTGTTTCCAATCCCTTGTTCACACATGAGAAAACAGAGTTGGATTCAGAAAGCCCAAGAGCTGCTTTAAAGTCAACTACACTGGCCTGGAAACCCATCCAGCCCTCTGAGGTTCTCAGCCTGCACAGGCAGCACAACCCACACCAATATTCTTAAACCTCTCTCATTTTGCCCCTGCCTAGAGACAGTTTGGGTCAGCTTGTTGGCACAGATCTAAACATCCCCAAGAAGCATTCTCCCAAGTGAACAGTATCATCAGTCAAGTTCCAGTGCTCAGGAATGGTGCTGGCACTGCTCATTTCCCTAGCACAGATGGAGCTGTATGGTCTGTGGTTTCTCCTGAGAGCTATAAACCCTCTCACAGTCCCATCATAGCTCTGATTTGGCAAAGAGCAAGAGGGGAAACCCACATTTCTTTGGAAGTGAGGAGCTTTCCCTGCCCCAGGGATTGTGGAGGGGGCCAGATGCTCTGCACAGCTCAGCAGGGATCAAGGCCTGGCCAGGCTGGCAGCTCCAGGTGGGCTCGAGCACGAGGCCAAAGCAGGAGGGGGGATTCAAGGAACTCCAGGGCAAAATGCCACCAGCAGCCACAGCAGCTGGGAAGACACAGAAACTGAGAAGGGTTTCCCTTTCTGAAAGGGAAACTGGGAGGCAAAGTTTCCAAGGCTGGGAGGCAATGTTGGCTCTGGAATTCTGTCATCATTTGGCCTCAGTTCTCCCTGGAGTCCCTGACTCTCATGGAATCAACTTGTCCCACTCTGGCAGAGCTAATGGACCACAGAAGCTTTGTCTGGAGACTAATGGCTCTCCCTCAGCCCTTACAAGAGAACCATGCTGGGCTGCAGGGGGGATTTATGGAGTGATGTTCCTGAGTAATTGTACTGTGTGTTTCAAGCCATCTTTCTGCTAAATGAACCCCTACAGGCACTGCCTCAGCTTCCTGAATAGAAAAGGGGCTCACAGAGCTACTGATTTAACCAGCACTCGATTCAAATTGAACATGAGGATCATCCTGACAAACCTGACACACTTGCTGGGGGGATGGCTTGGGAGGGGAGATGGAAGTGGCTTTCTGGCCATTGATGGGAGGGCAGGAGGAGGACATGGGACATTTCCCTTCTGCCTTGATGGGTGCCCCTCCAAGGAGCAGAGCAGCCTGGAGACCTTGGCAGAGCTCAGGGAACCTGTGTTTTCTCCTTAGGTCTGCCATGGGACTTTAGGAGAAGTGGTTTGTTACCTCCTGTCCAGCCCCCCAGGTCTGCCTGTCTCATCTTGGAGAGCATCTTTGGGACCATCAGCACATGGGATGCAAGTAACCATAGGCAGGCTGTGAACTGGGATCACTGGGAGCTTGGCAGGGACAAGGGCTTGCCAAGGCCACTCTCTGAAGCAGATACACTTGCAGACACGTGTGTGTCCTTCCCAGCTGGGGACACCCCTGACACCAGACTAGAGGTCTGGCAGGGAAACCAGTTGGTAATGGAGCATCACAAGAGGGACCAGCCCTCACCCCAGTCAGCAATCAGTTTCAGACCCCACCCCAGCCATTCCCCAGACTTCCCAGGACAATGTGTGCCTGGAACAACCTCATTCCCTCCACCCAACTACAGAACAAGCCCAGAACTGCCAGACAAGAGTCAAGAAACTGCTACTTACCCCATTTTATTTTCTTTTACCTCTCTTTTATTTTGGGGGGAGTGCTCTCAGAAATGTGTTCAGTCTGGATTGAGGTTACAACCTGGGTAATGCCTCCCTGCCTTTAAAAAATAAATAAATAGAGGCTGTTACCATAACAACTCAACTCTGTGCTTCATTACCATGGCAATTCTCAGGAATTATTAAATACTGTGTATGTTTGGTGCACATGCTCCAGTACATCTGGTGCCAGGCTCAGGTTGGGATCCTCCCTCCCCCACCCCCAATCCTCATCTGTTTGTCTGTCTCATCTTGTTTAGCTCTTTTGTTGTCCTCAGTCAAGCCTGCCAGGGCAGGGAGAAGGAGGTGGGGATCTTTTGGGACTTGGTTTGGGTTGTTCTGCACCACAGGCAGGACTTGTGTGAGCAGGGATGCTGGGTTTTCTCAGGTGGGTGAAGCCACCTCTTGATTTCTCCTATTGTAAAGTCAGTGGTTCCAGAGGCAGAGGATTTCAGGAAGGATCTCAGGAAGAACTTCTTTGGGGTGAGAGTGCCAGAGCCCTGGGCCAGGCTGCCCAGAGAGGCTGTGGAGTCTCCTTCTCTGGAGACATTCCAACCCCCTGGCCACATTCCTGTGTGATGTGCTCTGGGTGCCCCTGCTCTGGCAGGGGGGTTGGGCTGGGGGAGCTTTCCAGGTCCCTTCCAACCCCAAAGATTCTGTGATTCTGTGATTTCTCTTTGCAGACAGGCTGCTCAGCAGGAGGAAATGCTCTCACACTTGCCTTTCTCTGCTGTTTCCCTGCTGCCTGCCTAGAAATAATATCTAGCTGGAACAGAGTCGTGGCAAGTGAGGACCAGCCCAGAGACAGGGAGATGTTTCTGAGGGAGGATTGTGAAGGGGCAGTGCAGGTTGTTCTTGGTGAAAGTCAAGAAGCAGTTTTCTATAAGTAGGATAATTTGACTGACCATGTAGTGCCTAAAATCATAGGATCATAGACTGGTTTGTGTTGGAAGGGACCTCAAAGACCATCCAGATCCAACCCCCCTGCATGGGCAGGGACACCTCCCACCAGCCCAGGTTGCTCCAAGCCCCAGCCAACCTGCCCTTCAACACTGCCAGGGATGGGGGCCTCCCCAAAAGGCCTTCAGTTTAATTTGTGATGTCATTTTCTTCATCATTTCCAAGGAAAACTCACTCCTGACATTGAAGTTAGATTTAATACCATGACTGTACAAAGAAGGGGAGCAGATTAGATGGACCAGTGGTTCAGACCAGTGTGCCAGTCCCATAGGATGGGGTATCTGCTGTTCCACTGCCAGGAGGTGATTTTAAATAAGACTCAGTAGCTGATCCTTACTCTGCCACTGATGTGATGATCCAGCTAAGCATGTCCCTGTGTCCCTTCTCTCCCTGCTG
>NW_009953499.1:977543-979984 GCF_000747805.2 Chaetura pelagica
CTGCTGAACTTCCCTCTCAGTCAGACCTGCACAGCTCCTGACACCCCAGGGATGTTCTGGAGCTAAGGTGCTACAAGCAACAATTCCAAAAAATCATCAAAATAACATTAAACCAGCTTTGTTAAAAGAAAATAAGCTTAAAATTTCTTAGGAGCCAGTGCCCACTTGCAAGCTGAAGCCTACTGAGTAGATATGAGGTGAAAAACCAGCTATTTGTGGGAAAAGGCAGCAGAAAGAGCCATTAGGGTCTGATTTCCTTAAGTCCTGGAGTAACCAGCTCATCCTCTGGCTGCAGAACTGGTGCCTGTGGGTCAGGGCAGCTGGGCTTCCAGGGCCTGGGGTGGCAGCTCTTCCTCTCTGACCTGGGGAGCATCGTGGTGCCCTCAGCACCCTCCTGCCCACCAGGCCCTGGGATCTGCTCTGTGCAAACAGGGTGGGGAAGGAATCGTGGCAGTTAAAACGAGCAAGAAAAACTTCACCTCACGAGGGTCTTTACACCCCAAATATCTCACTGAAGGAGTTCCCTCACCATGCCAGCCCTCTGTTACCTTCTGCTCTCCCTCTGGCATCTCAGTGCTGGCATCAATCCTCCAGAGATGATCTGCCAAAATAATTCCTCCTCTCAGTCGGGATGAGCAGCATTTTACTGGGAACCTCCCAGGATGAGGAATTGTGTGCAGGTGCCTTAAACCCACTGCAGAAGCCCAGTAACCCCACGGGGACACACTGGGTGGTTTGGCACATGTGCTCCCCAACTGCTTCACTCTGCAGACCTTCTTCTGGTGGCCCACACAACCTGGTGATGTAGATTTAGACCTTATGGTCAGGGAAGAGGCAGAGCTCAACTAGAGGATCAGTAAGTTGGGCTCTTGCTCCAAAGGGACACGTGGAAAATCTTCCCTCTTCTAATGGGCTGCTGAGCAAGCTCCATCTGTCTCAGCAGGTGCCCAGCTCTGCTTTCTGGGGCATTACATTGCTCCTCCACCTCATGTACACATGACCCTACTGTGCTTGACTCTTCTCCTTTCCTCTGGAAGACTCCACAGCCCAAAAGGATCAAAGACCCTCAGGCACCACGCCTGGATTTGGCCTCTAAGGACACGTGGCAAGTCAGTGGGATGCAGAACCTTGTTTGCCCCCTGGAAACAGCAGGAGCCCTCAGCACACACCCCAGCTCTCACAGCCCCTGGGAGGCAGGTAGGGACAGCTGAGATGGTTTGACCAGCTCCTTCAGTGAGGGCATCACTGCAGGTCAGAGTGAAGGTGATTTTTGATACTTCCTTTGGATTAGCAGCTTTTCCTGTGCTTTGCTTCATGGTTAACCCTGGGAGGTTTCTTCCATCATCTCCCAGTTGTGTCTCCTGGGGCCACGGCTGGTGGGTGGGTTGGCAAGAGGACCCAGACACCAGCTGAGAGCAGGAGCTGGATGGGAGTTCTGGGAGAGCATCTGGGCTGTGCTCTGAGAGCACAGCAACCTGGAGATGCAGATACACACAAGGACAACTCCTCAGTGTGTGCTGAGCTGGGTCATCCTGGGTTATTTGCAGCTCACCTGCTGTGCTGAGCTGGATGTGCTCCCACCCTGGGAGCTGCCTGCACTCAGGTGGGAAGAGCTCCATGTCCACAACCCTCCCTCCAGCAGCAGGAGTCCCTTTCCACTTTGCTGGGTGAAACCACTTCTGCATCTGCCAGCAGGGCAGCCAGTGCTGGGTGCTGAGAGCACTGCTCAGGTACAGTCAAGAGAGGTTCTCCTCCCCCTCTGTTCTGCCTTGGTGAGGCCACATCTGGAATGTTGTGTCCAGTTCTGGGCCCCTCAGTTCCAGAAGGACAGGGAACTGCTGGGAAGAGCCCAGGGCAGAGCCCCAGAGATGCTGGAGGGAGGGGAACATCTCCCTGCTGAGGAAAGGCTGAGGGAGCTGGGGCTGTTGGGCTTGGAGAAGAGGAGACTGAGGGGCCACCTCATCCATGGGCACAAATCTGTTCAGGGCAGTGTCAGGAGGACAGAGCCAGGCTTTGTGCAGTGATGTCCAGTGACAGGACAAGGGGCAGTGGGTGCAAACTGGAGCCCAGGAGGTTCCATGGTGTCCTGGTTTGAGCCAGGATGAAGCCAATTTTTCTTTTTACTGATTTTTTTTTTTCCTTCAGTAAGCTTTCTTGTAACTAGCAACAGTGTGTTCTGCTAGGCTGATAAGACAGTGGAATGTTTTTCTAACTACTGAGGCTTCAAGGCCGCACCTGCACTCTGCCAGCTCAGACACTACGGGGAGATCTGTGACCCCCCCGTAGGAGGCTGAGTTAGATGGACAGCAAAATTGGCCAAAGATATTCCATTCCATATATCTACGTAAGCTGAAAGGAAGGTCAGAGATCACAGAAGACAACTTCCTTCCTTCTTCTTCTCCCCTTCTCTTCCGTCCATGGCCGGTGTCCAGGGAGGACTC
>NW_009953499.1:980215-980786 GCF_000747805.2 Chaetura pelagica
CATGGGAATCTCAGGAAGAACTTCTTTGCTGTGAGAGTGACAGAGCCCTGGGCCAGGCTGCCCAGAGAGGCTGTGGAGTCTCCTTCTCTGGAGACATTCCAACCCCCCTGGCCACGTTCCTGTGTGATGTGCTCTGGGTGCCCCTGCTCTGGCAGGGGGGCTGGGCTGGGGGAGCTTTCCAGCTCCCTTCCAACCCCTGGGATTCTGTAGTTCTGTGTGAACAGTCACAAACTGCTTGTAAAAATCACAGCCCTGCCTGTTCAACCATCTCACTGGCACCAGTGGGACATTCCCAAGCTTTGAATCCCAAATTCTGCCCCTGCTGCCACGTTGGCTTCATGTGAGAGATAACAGGTGAGTGGAAGCAACTAGTGCCAGGGCTGCACTAGTCCTGCTCTGCAGCAGGTTTAGTCCACCCTGGGGGAACCTTCATGAAGGTGCTGGGCATTTATTAATTACAAAATACACTCTAATCTTATTCCTCCTTCTGGGAAAGGCAGAGAGCTGTTCTTCCACATCTACACTCAAGTTGATCAGATCACCAGCTCCTCCAGTACCCACAATTGCTCTT